>NC_136743.1:0-237500 GCF_936440315.1 Barbus barbus
AACCCTAACCCTAACCCTAACCCTAACCCTAACCCTAACCCTAACCCTAACCCTAACCCTAACCCTAACCCTAACCCTAACCCTAACCCTAACCCTAACCCTAACCTAACCCTAACCCTAACCCTAACCCTAACCCTAACCCTAACCCTAACCCTAACCCTAACCCTAACCCTAACCCTAACCCTAACCCTAACCCTAACCCTAACCCTAACCCTAACCCTAACCCTAACCCTAACCCTAACCCTAACCCTAACCCTAACCCTAACCCTAACCCTAACCCTAACCCTAACCCTAACCTAACCCTAACCCTAACCCTAACCCTAACCCTAACCCTAACCCTAACCTAACCCTAACCCTAACCTAACCCTAACCCTAACCCTAACCCTAACCCTAACCCTAACCCTAACCCTAACCTAACCCTAACCCTAACCCTAACCCTAACCCTAACCCTAACCTAACCCTAACCTAACCCTAACCCTAACCTAACCCTAACCCTAACCCTAACCCTAACCTAACCCTAACCTAACCCTAACCCTAACCCTAACCCTAACCCTAACCCTAACCTAACCCTAACCCTAACCCTAACCCTAACCCTAACCCTAACCCTAACCCTAACCCTAACCTAACCCTAACCCTAACCCTAACTCAACCCTAGGGCTGGACGGCAAAACTCAACCCTAACCCTAACTCAACCCTAGGGCTGGACGGCGAAACTCAACCCTAACCCTAAACTCAACCCTAGGGCTGGACAGCGAAACTCAACCCTAGGGGTGCAGGCCTATATCTCGGCACCTGGTGGCGCTAGAGACACGAAACCAAGTGCATTCGACTGGGCGTCCCCCAATTAGTATACACACCAAATTTCAGCTCTCTAGGTGCAAAATAAAAGGGGGTGCAATACAATATCTCAACACCTGGTGGCGCTAGAGCGACCAAACTATGTGCAAACGATCGGGCGTCCCCTATATAGTATATATACCAAATTTCAGCCTCCTAGGACCTATAGAAACCAAGTGCACCCCCCCCTATAGGGGGGTGCAATTTCGCATTTATCTATATTACCCTAACCCTAACCCTAACCCTAACCCTAACCCTAACCCTAACCCTAACCCTAACCTAACCCTAACCTAACCTAACCCTAACCCTAACCCACACTAAAACCTACCCATTTCACCCCTTATGGACACAACCCCACCATCCCTAAACCTACCCTTTCCACCCCTCAGACACACTAAAACCTACCCATTTCACCCCTTATGGACACAACCCCACCATCCCTAAACCTACCCTTTCCACCCCTCAGACACACTAAAACCTACCCATTTCACCCCTTATGGACACAACCACACCATCCCTAAACCTACCCTTTCCACCCCTAATAAATTACATTGAGAAGTATCATCCATAAGTATTAATAAATACCTAAAAACTAACCCTCAGCGGAAATGTCTGATTAATAAATAACACCTATATAAACCTTCATAAATAACACTTATAATTAAAAATAATACTCGTTAAAACATTTAAAAATCTCACGGTCTGTGGTACAATAGAAAGACCAAATATATTGGTGGTGGGTGATGGGCCTAGGCCGTGGGGGCGGGCCTCGGCGAGGCGGGAGAGCGGCCAGAAGGAGTATGAAGGACTGTGCATCACCAGAGCTGGACGCTGCTTCAGCTCTTGGATTCTTTCTAATCCTAACCCTAAAAAAAAAATCATGTATTTCAGAAGGAAATAATTTTCAAAAATCATGTATTTCAAATTGAAATTTTTTTTTTAAATCATGTGTTTCAGATGGACATTTTCATAAATCATGTATTGGAGCAAAACCTGGACCGGATTCTCAGGACGACCGGATTCTTCGGTCTCCTGGATTGGAACAAAACCCGGACCTGATTCTGAGCACGACCGGATTCTGCGGTCTCCTGGATTGGAGCAAAACCCGGACCGGATTCCGAGAAAAAACGGATTCAGCGGTCTCCTGGATTGGAGCAAAACCCGGACCGGATTCCGAGGACGACCGGATTCTGCGGTATCCTGGATTGGAGCAAAACCCGGACCGGATTTCGAGAAAAACCGGATTCAGCGGTCTCCTGGATTGGAGCAAAACCCGGACCGGAATCCGAGGACGACCGGATTCTGCGGTATCCTGGATTGGAGCAAAACCCGGACCGGATTCCGAGAAAAACGGATTCAGCGGTCTCCTGGATTGGAGCAAAACCCGGACCGGATTCCGAGGACGACCGGATTCTGCGGTATCCTGGATTGGAGCAAAACTCGTACCGGATTTCGAGAAAAAACGGATTCAGCGGTCTCCTGGATTGGAGCAAAACCCGGACCGGATTCCGAGGACAACCGGATTCTGCGGTATCCTGGATTGGAGCAAAACCCGGACAGGATTCCGAGGACGACCGGATTCTGCGGTATCCTGGATTGGAGCAAAACCCGGACCGGATTCCGAGAAAAACCGGATTCAGCGGTCTCCTGGATTGGAGCAAAACCCGGACCGGATTCCGAGGACGACCGGATTCTGCGGTATCCTGGATTGGAGCAAAACCCGGACCGGATTCTGAGGACGACCGGAATTGGACTCTTTTTTTTTTTTTTTTTTTAAGCCCTAACCCTGTTTCAGATGGACATTTTCATAAATCGTTGTCATAAACCATATATTTCAGATGGAAATTGTTTTCAAAAATCATGTGTTTCAGATGGACATTTTCATGAATCATGTATTTCAGATGGATTTTTTTTTTTAAATTATATATTTTAGATGGACATTTTCATAAATCATGTATTTCAGATGGATTTTTTTTTTTAAATCATGTGTTTCAGATGGACATTTTCATAAATCATGTATTTCACATTGGAATAAAAAAAAAAAATCATGTATTTCCGAAGGAAATAATTTTCAAAAATCATGTATTTCAAATTGAATTTTTTTTTTTAAATCATGTGTTTCAGATGGACATTTTCATAAATCATGTATTGGAGCAAAACCTGGACCGGATTCTCAGGACGACCGGATTCAGCGGTCTCCTGGATTGGAGCAAAACCCGGACCGGATTCCGAGGACGACCGCATTCTGCGGTATCCTGGATTGGAGCAAAACCCGGACCGGATTTCGAGAAAAACCGGATTCAGCGGTCTCCTGGATTGGAGCAAAACCCAGACCGGAATCCGAGGACGACCGGATTCTGCGGTATCCTGGATTGGAGCAAAACCCGGACCGGATTCCGAGAAAAACGGATTCAGCGGTCTCCTGGATTGGAGCAAAACCCGGACCGGATTCCGAGGACGACCGGATTCTGTGGTATCCTGGATTGGAGCAAAACTCGTACCGGATTTCGAGAAAAAACGGATTTAGCGGTCTCCTGGATTGGAGCAAAACCCGGACCGGATTCCGAGGACAACCGGATTCTGCGGTATCCTGGATTGGAGCAAAACCCGGACAGGATTCCGAGGACGACCGGATTCTGCGGTATCCTGGATTGGAGCAAAACCCGGACCGGATTCCGAGAAAAACCGGATTCAGCGGTCTCCTGGATTGGAGCAAAACCCGGACCGGATTCCGAGGACGACCGGATTCTGCGGTATCCTGGATTGGAGCAAAACCCGGACCGGATTCTCAGGACGACCGGAATTGGACTCTTTTTTTTTTTTTTTTTTTAAGCCCTAACCCTGTTTCAGATGGACATTTTCATAAATCGTTGTCATAAACCATATATTTCAGATGGAAATTGTTTTCAAAAATCATGTGTTTCAGATGGACATTTTCATGAATCATGTATTTCAGATGGATTTTTTTTTTTAAATTATATATTTTAGATGGACATTTTCATAAATCATGTATTTCAGATGGACATTTTCATAAATCATGTATTTCACATTGGAATTAAAAAAAAAAATCATGTATTTCCGAAGGAAATAATTTTCAAAAATCATGTATTTCAAATTGAAATTTTTTTTTTAAATCATGTGTTTCAGATGGACATTTTCATAAATCATGTATTGGAGCAAAACCTGGACCGGATTCTCAGGACGACCGGATTCTTCGGTCTCCTGGATTGGAACAAAACCCGGACCTGATTCTGAGCACGACCGGATTCTGCGGTCTCCTGGATTGGAGCAAAACCCGGACCGGATTCCGAGAAAAAACGGATTCAGCGGTCTCCTGGATTGGAGCAAAACCCGGACCGGATTCCGAGGACGACCGGATTCTGCGGTATCCTGGATTGGAGCAAAACCCGGACCGGATTTCGAGAAAAACCGGATTCAGCGGTCTCCTGGATTGGAGCAAAACCCGGACCGGAATCCGAGGACGACCGGATTCTGCGGTATCCTGGATTGGAGCAAAACCCGGACCGGATTCCGAGAAAAACGGATTCAGCGGTCTCCTGGATTGGCGCAAAACCCGGACCGGATTCCGAGGACGACCGGATTCTGCGGTATCCTGGATTGGAGCAAAACTCGTACCGGATTTCGAGAAAAAACGGATTCAGCGGTCTCCTGGATTGGAGCAAAACCCGGACCGGATTCCGAGGACAACCGGATTCTGCGGTATCCTGGATTGGAGCAAAACCCGGACAGGATTCCGAGGACGACCGGATTCTGCGGTATCCTGGATTGGAGCAAAACCCGGACCGGATTCCGAGAAAAACCGGATTCAGCGGTCTCCTGGATTGGAGCAAAACCCGGACCGGATTCCGAGGACGACCGGATTCTGCGGTATCCTGGATTGGAGCAAAACCCGGACCGGATTCTGAGGACGACCGGAATTGGACTCTTTTTTTTTTTTTTTTTTTAAGCCCTAACCCTGTTTCAGATGGACATTTTCATAAATCGTTGTCATAAACCATATATTTCAGATGGAAATTGTTTTCAAAAATCATGTGTTTCAGATGGACATTTTCATGAATCATGTATTTCAGATGGATTTTTTTTTTAAAATTATATATTTTAGATGGACATTTTCATAAATCATGTATTTCAGATGGATTTTTTTTTTTAAATCATGTGTTTCAGATGGACATTTTCATAAATCATGTATTTCACATTGGAATTAAAAAAAAAATCATGTATTTCCGAAGGAAATAATTTTCAAAAATCATGTATTTCAAATTGAAATTTTTTTTTTAAATCATGTGTTTCAGATGGACATTTTCATAAATCATGTATTGGAGCAAAACCTGGACCGGATTCTCAGGACGACCGGATTCAGCGGTCTCCTGGATTGGAGCAAAACCCGGACCGGATTCCGAGGACGACCGCATTCTGCGGTATCCTGGATTGGAGCAAAACCCGGACCGGATTTCGAGAAAAACCGGATTCAGCGGTCTCCTGGATTGGAGCAAAACCCAGACCGGAATCCGAGGACGACCGGATTCTGCGGTATCCTGGATTGGAGCAAAACCCGGACCGGATTCCGAGAAAAACGGATTCAGCGGTCTCCTGGATTGGAGCAAAACCCGGACCGGATTCCGAGGACGACCGGATTCTGTGGTATCCTGGATTGGAGCAAAACTCGTACCGGATTTCGAGAAAAAACGGATTTAGCGGTCTCCTGGATTGGAGCAAAACCCGGACCGGATTCCGAGGACAACCGGATTCTGCGGTATCCTGGATTGGAGCAAAACCCGGACAGGATTCCGAGGACGACCGGATTCTGCGGTATCCTGGATTGGAGCAAAACCCGGACCGGATTCCGAGAAAAACCGGATTCAGCGGTCTCCTGGATTGGAGCAAAACCCGGACCGGATTCCGAGGACGACCGGATTCTGCGGTATCCTGGATTGGAGCAAAACCCGGACCGGATTCTCAGGACGACCGGAATTGGACTCTTTTTTTTTTTTTTTTTTTAAGCCCTAACCCTGTTTCAGATGGACATTTTCATAAATCGTTGTCATAAACCATATATTTCAGATGGAAATTGTTTTCAAAAATCATGTGTTTCAGATGGACATTTTCATGAATCATGTATTTCAGATGGATTTTTTTTTTTAAATTATATATTTTAGATGGACATTTTCATAAATCATGTATTTCAGATGGATTTTTTTTTTTAAATCATGTGTTTCAGATGGACATTTTCATAAATCATGTATTTCACATTGGAATTAAAAAAAAAAATCATATATTTCCGAAGGAAATAATTTTCAAAAATCATGTATTTCAAATTGAATTTTTTTTTTTAAATCATGTGTTTCAGATGGACATTTTCATAAATCATGTATTGGAGCAAAACCTGGACCGGATTCTCAGGACGACCGGATTCTTCGGTCTCCTGGATTGGAACAAAACCCGGACCTGATTCTGAGCACGACCGGATTCTGCGGTCTCCTGGATTGGAGCAAAACCCGGACCGGATTCCGAGAAAAAACGGATTCAGCGGTCTCCTGGATTGGAGCAAAACCCGGACCGGATTCCGAGGACGACCGGATTCTGCGGTATCCTGGATTGGAGCAAAACCCGGACCGGATTTCGAGAAAAACCGGATTCAGCGGTCTCCTGGATTGGAGCAAAACCCGGACCGGAATCCGAGGACGACCGGATTCTGCGGTATCCTGGATTGGAGCAAAACTCGGACCGGATTCCGAGAAAAACGGATTCAGCGGTCTCCTGGATTGGAGCAAAACCCGGACCGGATTCCGAGGACAACCGGATTCTGCGGTATCCTGGATTGGAGCAAAACCCGGACCGGATTCCGAGAAAAACCGGATTCAGCGGTCTCCTGGATTGGAGCAAAACCCGGACCGGATTCCGAGGACGACCGGATTCTGCGGTATCCTGGATTGGAGCAAAACCCGGACCGGATTCTCAGGACGACCGGATTCTGCGGTATCCTGGATTGGAGCAAAACCCGGACCGGATTCTGAGGACGACCGGAATTGGACTCTTTTTTTTTTTTTTTTTTTTTAAGCCCTAACCCTCTTTCAGATGGACATTTTCATAAATCGTTGTCATAAACCATATATTTCAGATGGAAATTGTTTTCAAAAATCATGTGTTTCAGATGGACATTTTCATGAATCATGTATTTCAGATGGATTTTTTTATTTTTTATTATATATTTTAGATGGACATTTTCATAAATCATGTATTTCAGATGGAATTTTTTTTTTAAATCATGTGTTTCAGATGGACATTTTCATAAATCATGTATTTCACATTGGAATTAAAAAAAAAAATCATGTATTTCAGAAGGAAATAATTTTCAAAAATCATGTATTTCAAATTGAAATTGTTTTAAAAAATCATGTGTTTCAGATGGAAATTTTCATAAATCATGTATTGGAGCAAAACCTGGACCGGATTCTCAGGACGACCGGATTCTTCGGTCTCCTGGATTGGAACAAAACCCGGACCTGATTCCGAGGACGACCGGATTCTGCGGTATCCTGGATTGGAGCAAAACCCGGACCGGATTTCGAGAAAAACCGGATTCAGCGGTCTCCTGGATTGGAGCAAAACCCGGACCGGAATCCGAGGACGACCGGATTCTGCGGTATCCTGGATTGGAGCAAAACCCGGACCGGATTCCGAGAAAAACTGATTCAGCGGTCTCCTGGATTGGAGCAAAACCCGGACCGGATTCCGAGGACGACCGGATTCTGCGGTATCCTGGATTGGAGCAAAACCCGGACCGGATTTCGAGAAAAAACGGATTCAGCGGTCTCCTGGATTGGAGCAAAACCCGGACCGGATTCCGAGGACAACCGGATTCTGCGGTATCCTGGATTGGAGCAAAACCCGGACAGGATTCCGAGGACGACCGGATTCTGCGGTATCCTGGATTGGAGCAAAACCCGGACCGGATTCCGAGAAAAACCGGATTCAGCGGTCTCCTGGATTGGAGCAAAACCCGGACCGGATTCCGAGGACGACCGGATTCTGCGGTATCCTGGATTGGAGCAAAACCCGGACCGGATTCTCAGGACGACCGGATTCTGCGGTATCCTGGATTGGAGCAAAACCCGGACCGGATTCTGAGGACGACCGGAATTGGACTCTTTTTTTTTTTTTTTTTTTAAGCCCTAACCCTCTTTCAGATGGACATTTTCATAAATCGTTGTCATAAACCATATATTTCAGATGGAAATTGTTTTCAAAAATCATGTGTTTCAGATGGACATTTTCATGAATCATGTATTTCAGATGGATTTTTTTTTTTTTTATTATATATTTTAGATGGACATTTTCATAAATCATGTATTTCAGATGGATTTTTTTTTTTAAATCATGTGTTTCAGATGGACATTTTCATAAATCATGTATTTCACATTGGAATAAAAAAAAAAAATCATGTATTTCAGAAGGAAATAATTTTCAAAAATCATGTATTTCAAATTGAAATTGTTTTAAAAAATCATGTGTTTCAGATGGACATTTTCATAAATCATGTATTGGAGAAAAACCTGGACCGGATTTTCAGGACGACCGGATTCTTCGGTCTCCTGGATTGGAACAAAACCCGGACCGGATTCTGAGCACGACCGGATTCTGCGGTCTCTTGGATTGGAGCAAAACCCGGAACGGATTCCGAGGACGACCGGATTCTGCCGTATCCTGGATTGGAGCAAAACTCGGACCGGATTCCGAGAAAAACCGGATTCAGCAGTCTCCTGGATTGGAGCAAAACCCGGACCGGATTCCGAGGACGACCGGATTCTGCGGTATCCTGGATTGGAGCAAAACCCGGACCGGATTCCGAGAAAAACCGGATTCTGCGGTATCCTGGATTGGAGCAAAACCCGGACCGGATTCTGAGGACGACCGGAATTGGACTCTTTTTTTTTTTTTTTTTTTAAGCCCTAACCCTGTTTCAGATGGACATTTTCATAAATCGTTGTCATAAACCATATATTTCAGATGGAAATTGTTTTCAAAAATCATGTGTTTCAGATGGACATTTTCATGAATCATGTATTTCAGATGGATTTTTTTTTTTAAATTATATATTTTAGATGGACATTTTCATAAATCATGTATTTCAGATGGATTTTTTTTTTTAAATCATGTGTTTCAGATGGACATTTTCATAAATCATGTATTTCACATTGGAATTAAAAAAAAAAATCATGTATTTCAGAAGGAAATAATTTTCAAAAATCATGTATTTCAAATTGAAATTGTTTTAAAAAATCATGTGTTTCAGATGGACATTTTCATAAATCATGTATTGGAGCAAAACCTGGACCGGATTATCAGGATGACCGGATTCTTCAGTCTCCTGGATTGGAACAAAACCCGGACCGGATTCTGAGCACGACCGGATTCTGCGGTCTCCTGGATTGGAGCAAAACCCGGAACGGATTCCGAGGACGACCGGATTCTGCGGTCTCCTGGATTGGAGCAAAACCCGGACCGGAATCCGAGGACGACCGGATTCTGCGGTATCCTGGATTGGAGCAAAACCCGGACCGGATTCAGCGGTCTCCTGGATTGGAGCAAAACCCGGACCGGATTCCGAGGACGACCGGATTCTGCAGTATCCTGGATTGGAGCAAAACCCGGACCGGATTTCGAGAAAAAACGGATTCAGCGGTCTCCTGGATTGGAGCAAAACCCGGACCGGATTCCGAGGACAACCGGATTCTGCGGTATCCTGGATTGGAGCAAAACCCGGACCGGATTCTGAGGACGACCGGAATTGGACTCTTTTTTTTTTTTTTTTTTTTTTAAGCCCTAACCCTGTTTCAGATGGACATTTTCATAAATCGTTGTCATAAACCATATATTTCAGATGGAAATCGTTTTCAAAAATCATGTGTTTCAGATGGACATTTTCATGAATCATGTATTTCAGATGGATTTTTTTTTTTTATTATATATTTTAGATGGACATTTTCATAAATCATGTATTTCAGATGGATTTTTTTTTTAAATCATGTGTTTCAGATGGACATTTTCATAAATCATTGTCATAAACCATATATTTCAGATGGAAATTGTTTTCAAAAATCATGTGTTTCAGATGGACATTTTCATGAATCATGTATTTCAGATGGATTTTTTTTTTTAAATCATGTGTTTCAGATGGACATTTTCATAAATCATGTATTTCACATTGGAATTAAAAAAAAATCATGTATTTCAGAAGGAAATAATTTTCAAAAATCATGTATTTCAAATTGAAATTGTTTTAAAAAATCATGTGTTTCAGATGGACATTTTCATAAATCATGTATTGGAGCAAAACCTGGACCGGATTCTCAGGACGACCGGATTCTTCAGTCTCCTGGATTGGAACAAAACCCGGACCGGATTCTGAGCACGACCGGATTCTGCGGTCTCCTGGATTGGAGCAAAACCCGGACCGGATTCCGAGAAAAAACGGATTCAGCGGTCTCCTGGATTGGAGCAAAACCCGGACCGGATTCCGAGGACGACCGGATTCTGCGGTATCCTGGATTGGAGCAAAACCCGGACCGGATTTCGAGAAAAACCGGATTCAGCGGTCTCCTGGATTGGAGCAAAACCCGGACCGGAATCCGAGGACGACCGGATTCTGCGGTATCCTGGATTGGAGCAAAACCCGGACCGGATTCCGAGAAAAAACGGATTCAGCGGTCTCCTGGATTGGAGCAAAACCCGGACCGGATTCCGAGGACGACCGGATTCTGCGGTATCCTGGATTGGAGCAAAACTCGGACCGGATTTCGAGAAAAAACGGATTCAGCGGTCTTCTGGATTGGAGCAAAACCCGGACCGGATTCCGAGGACAACCGGATTCTGCGGTATCCTGGATTGGAGCAAAACCCGGACCGGATTCTCAGGACGACCGGATTCTGCGGTATCCTGGATTGGAGCAAAACCCGGACCGGATTTCGAGAAAAACCGGATTCTGCGGTATCCTGGATTGGAGCAAAACCCGGACCGGATTCTCAGGACGACCGGATTCTGCGGTATCCTGGATTGGAGCAAAACCCGGACCGGATTCTGAGGACGACCGGAATTGGACTCTTTTTTTTTTTTTTTTTTTTTAAGCCCTAACCCTGTTTCAGATGGACATTTTCATAAATCGTTGTCATAAACCATATATTTCAGATGGAAATTGTTTTCAAAAATCATGTGTTTCAGATGGACATTTTCATGAATCATGTATTTCAGATGGATTTTTTTTTTTTATTATATATTTTAGATGGACATTTTCATAAATCATGTATTTCAGATGGATTTTTTTTTTAAATCATGTGTTTCAGATGGACATTTTCATAAATCATGTATTTCACATTGGAATTGTTTTAAAAAATCATGTGTTTCAGATGGACATTTTCATAAATCATGTATTGGAGCAAAACCTGGACCGGATTCTCAGGACGACCGGATTCTTCGGTCTCCTGGATTGTAACAAAACCCGGACCGGATTCTGAGCCCGACCGGATTCTGCGGTCTCTTGGATTGGAGCAAAACCCGGAACGGATTCCGAGGACGACCGGATTCTGCGGTATCCTGGATTGGAGCAAAACCCGGAACGGATTCCGAGGACGACCGGATTCTGCGGTATCCTGGATTGGAGCAAAACCCGGACCGGATTCTGAGAAAAACCGGATTCAGCGGTCTCCTGGATTGGAGCAAAACCCGGACCGGATTCCGAGGACGACCGGATTCTGCAGTCTCCTGGATTGGAGCAAAACCCGGACCGGATTCCGAGGACGAAGGGATTCTGCGGTCTCCTGGATTGGAGCAAAACCCAGACCGGATTCCGAGGATGAACGGATTCTGCGGTATCCTGGATTGCAGCAAAACCTGGACCGGATTCCGATGAAAACCGGAAATTGTTTTAAAAAATCATGTGTTTCAGATGGACATTTTCATGAATCGTATTTCAGACAGAATTTTGTTTTTAAATCATGTGTTTCAGATGGACATTTTCATAAATCATGTATTTCACATTGGAAATTGTTTTAAAAAATCATGTGTTTCAGATGGACATTTTCATAAATCATGTACTGGAGCAAAACCCAGATCGGATTTTCAGGACAACCGGATTCTGCGGTATCCTGGATTGGAGGAAAACCCGGACCGGATCCTGCGGACAATCGGAATTGGACTTTGTTTTAATTTTTTTTTAAGCCCTAACCCTGGTTCAGATGGACATTTTCATAAATCGTTGTCATAAACCATATATTTCAGATGGAAATTGTTTTCAAAAATCATGTGTTTCAGATGTACATTTTCATGAATCATGTGTTTCAGATGGAATTTTTTTTTTAAATCATATATTTTAGATGGACATTTTCATAAATCATGTATTTCAGATGGAATTTTTTTTTTTAAATCATGTGTTTCAGATGGACATTTTCATAAATCATGTATTTCACATTGGAAATTGTTTTAAAAAATCATGTATTTCAGAAGGAAATAATTTTCAAAAATCAAGTATTTAAAATTGAAATTGTTTTAAAAAATCATGTGTTTCAGATGGACATTTTCATAAATCATGTATTGGAGCAAAACCTGGACCGGATTCTCAGGACGACCGAATTCTTCGGTCACCTGGATTGGAGCAAAACCAGGACCGGATTCCGAGGACAACCGGATTCTGCGGTATCCTGGATTGGAGCAAAACCTGGACCGGATTCTGAAAATGACCGGAATTGGACTTTGTTTTAATTTTTTTTTAAGCCCTAACCCTGTTTCAGATGGACATTTTCATAAATCGTTGTCATAAACCATATATTTCAGTTGGAAATTGTTTTCAAAAATCAAGTGTTTCAGATGGACATTTTCATAAATCATGTATTTCAGATGGAATTTTTTTTTAAATCGTGTTTCAGATGGACATTTTCATAAATCATGTATTTCACATTGGAAATTGCTTTAAAAAATCATGTGTTTCAGATGGACATTTTCATAAATCATGTATTGGAGCAAAACCTGGACCGGATTCTCAGGACGACCGGATTCTTCGGTCTCCTGGATTGTAACAAAACCCGGACCGGATTCTGAGCCCGACCGGATTCTGCGGTCTCCTGGATTGGAGCAAAACCGGACCGGATTCTGAAAACGACCGGATTCTGCGGTCTCCTGGATTGGAGCAAAACCCGGACCGGATTCCGAGGACGACCGGATTCTGCGGTCTCCTGGATTGGAGCAAAACCAGGACCAGAATCAGAGGACGACCGTATTCTGCGGTATCCTGTATTGGAGCAAAACCCGGACCGGATTCCGAGAAAAACCGGATTCTGCGGTCTCCTGAATTGGAGCAAAACCCGGACCGGATTCCGAGGACGAACGGATTCTGCGGTATCCTGGATTGGAGCAAAACCCGGACCGGATTCCGATGAAAACCGGAAATTGTTTTCAAAAATCATGTGTTTCAGATGGACATTTTCATAAATCATGTATTGGAGCAAAACCCGGACCGGATTCCGATGAAAACCGGATTCTGCGGTCTCCTGGATTGGAGCAAAACCCGGACCGGATTCCGAGGACGACCAGATTCTGCGGTCTCCTGGATTGGAGCAAAACCAGGACCGGAATCCGAGGACGACCGGATTCTGCGGTATCCTGGATTGGAGCAAAACCCGGACCGGGTTCCGATAAAAACCGGATTCTGCGGTCTCCTGGATTGGAGCAAAACCCGGACCGGAATCCGAGGACGACCGGATTCTGCGGTATCCTGGATTGGAGCAAAACCTGGACCGGATTCTCAGGACGACCGAATTCTTCGGTCACCTGGATTGGAGCAAAACCCGGACCGGATTCCGAGGACAAACGGATTCTGCGGTATCCTGGATTGGAGCAAAACCCGGATCGGATTCTCAGGTCGACCGGATTCTGCGGTATCCTGGATTGGAGCAAAACCCGGACCGGATTTCGAGAAAAAACGGATTCAGCGGTCTCCTGGATTGGAGCAAAACCCGGACCGGATTCCGAGGACAACCGGATTCTGCGGTATCCTGGATTGGAGCAAAACCCGGACCGGATTCCGAGAAAAACCGGATTCAGCGGTCTCCTGGATTGGAGCAAAACCCGGACCGGATTCCGAGGACGACCGGATTCTGCGGTATCCTGGATTGGAGCAAAACCCGGACCGGATTCTCAGGACGACCGGATTCTGCGGTATCCTGGATTGGAGCAAAACCCGGACCGGATTCTGAGGACGACCGGAATTGGACTCTTTTTTTTTATTTTTTTTTTAAGCCCTAACCCTGTTTCAGATGGACATTTTCATAAATCGTTGTCATAAACCATATATTTCAGATGGAAATTGTTTTCAAAAATCATGTGTTTCAGATGGAATTTTTTTTTTAAATCATGTGTTTCAGATGGACATTTTCATAAATCATGTATTTCACATTGAAAATTGTTTTAAAAAATAATGTATTTCAGAAGGAAATAATTCTCAAAAATCATTTCAAATTGAAATTGTTTTAAAAAATCATGTTTCAGATGGACATTTTCATATATCATGTATTGGAGCAAAACCTGGACCGGATTCTCAGGACGACCGGATTCTTCGGTCTCCTGGATCGGAGCAAAACCCCGACCGGATTCTGAGCACGACCGGATTCTGCGGTCTCCTGGATTGGAGCAAAACCCGGACCGGATTCTGCGGACGATCGGAATTGGACTTTGTTTTAATTTTTTTTTAGGCCCTAACCCTGTTTCAGATGGACATTTTCATAAATCGTTGTCATAAACCATATATTTCAGATGGAAATTGTTTTCAAAAATCATGTGTTTCAGATGGACATTTTCATGAATCATGTATTTCAGATGGAATTTTTTTTTTAAATCATGTGTTTTAGATGGACATTTTCATAAATCATGTATTTCAGATGGAATTTTTTTTTTAAATCATGTGTTTCAGAAGGACATTTTCATAAATCATGTATTTCACATTGGAAATTGTTTTAAAAAATCATGTATTTCAGAAGGAAATAATTCTCAAAAATCATGTATTTCAAATTGAAATTGTTTTAAAAAATCATGTGTTTCAGTCGGACATTTTCATAAATCATGTATTGGAGCAAAACCTGGACCGGATTCTCAGGACGACCGGATTCTTCGGTCTCCTGGATTGGAGCAAAACCCGGACCGGATTCCGAGGAAAACCGGATTCTCCGGTCTCCTGGATTGGAGCAAAACCCGGACCGGATTCCGAGGACGACCGGATTCTGCGGTATCCTGGATTGAAGCAAAACCCGTACCGGATTCCGAGGACGACCGGATTCTACGGTCACCTGGATTGGAGCAAAACCCGGACCTGAATCCGAAGAAGACCGGATTCTGCGGTATCCTGGATTGGAGCAAAACCCGGACCGGATTCCGAGGAAAACCGGATTCTGCGGTCTCCTGGATTGGAGCAAAACCCGGACCGGATTCCGAGGACGACCGGATTCTGCGGTATCCTGGATTGAAGCAAAACCCGGACCGGATTCTCAGGACGACCGGATTCTGCGGTATCCTGGATTGGAGAAAAACCCTGACCGGATTCTCAGGACGACCGGAATTGGACTTTTTTTTTTTTTTTTTAAGCCCTAACCCTGTTTCAGATGGACATTTTCATGAATCGTTGTCATAAACCATATATTTCAGATGGAAATTGTTTTCAAAAATCATGTGTTTCAGATGGACATTTTCATGAATCATGTATTTGAGATGGAATTTTTTTTTTTAATCATGTGTTTCAGATGGACATTTTCATAAATCATGTATTTCACATTGGAAATTGTTTTAAAAAATCATGTGTTTCAGATGGACATTTTCATAAATCATGTACTGGAGCAAAACCTCGACCGGATTCCGAGGACGACCGGATTCTGCGGTATTCTGGATTGGAGGAAAACCCGGACCAGATTCTGCGGACGATCGGAATTGGACTTTGTTTTAATTTTTTTTAAGCCCTAACCCTGTTTCAGATGGACATTTTCATAAATCGTTGTCATAAACGATATATTTCTGATGGAAATTGTTTTCAAAAATCATGTGTTTCAGATGGACATTTTCATGACTCATGTATTTCAGATGGAATTTTTTTTTTAAATCATGTGTTTTAGATGGACATTTTCATAAATCATGTATTGGAGCAAAACCTGGACCGGATTCTCAGGACGACCGGATTCTTCGGTCTCCTGTATCGGATTAAAACCCCGACCGGATTCCGAGGAAAACAGGATTCTGCGGTCTCCTGGATTGGAGCAAAACCCGGACCGGATTCCGAGGACGACCGGATTCTTCGGTCTCCTGGATCGGAGCAAAACCCCGACCGGATTCTGAGCACGACCGGATTCTGCGGTCTCCTGGATTGGAGCAAAACCCGGACCGGAATCCGAAGAAGACCGGATTCTGCGGTATCCTGGATTGGAGCAAAACCCGGACCGGATTCCGAGGAAAACCGGATTCTGCGGTCTCCTGGATTGGAGCAAAACCCGGACCGGATTCCGAGGACGACCGGATTCTGCGGTATCCTGGATTGACGCAAAACCCGGACCGGATTCTCAGGACGACCGGATTCTGCGGTATCCTGGATTGGAGCAAAACCCGGACCGGATTCTGAGGACGACCGGAATTGGACTTTTTTTTATTTTTTTTATTTTTTTTAAGCCCTAACCCTGTTTCAGATGGACATTTTCATGAATCATGTATTTCAGATAGAATTTTTTTTTTAAATCAAGTGTTTTAGATGGACATTGTCATAAATCATGTATTTCAGATGGAATTTTTTTTTTAAATCATGTGTTTCAGATGGACATTTTCATAAATCATGTATTTCACATTGGAAATTGGTTTAAAAAATCATGTATTTCAGATGGACATTTTCATAAATCATGTACTGGAGCAAAACCCAGACCGGATTCTGAGGACGACCGGATTCTGCGGTCTCCTGGATTGGAGCAAAACCCGGACCGGATTCCGAGGACGACCGGATTCTGAGGACTTTGTTTTAATTTTTTTTTAAGCCCTAACCATGGTACGCCTGTTTTTCCCTACAAGTCAAGACAGTGTTGTTAAAACAGTTTTAGGAAAAACGTAGAAACTAAAACAAAAAAAGCATTGACGTGTTAGTTAAACAATACGCTATTTTTTTTTATTAGAATTTAAATCAGTTCGTTTGACAAAGTTAAATAGAAGAGCAATCGTTAAAACACCAGCATAAGATTCTTGTCGAAATCTAGTCTATCATTAGCTACACTGACAGAAAGTTAAACAAAAAGAAAAAGCCCTGACCATCTTACGCAGCATCCGTCAGATAACCTCTCGCTTCTGTATCAGACTCAGAATGAGTTGAGTGCTGCGGTCAGACCACACCCACTAACCGCCCTCTAACGCCGGAGGAAAGACCGGCCTGAAGATTTAAAAGTTAAAAGAATTAAACAAAGTAACTGTAAGGGAACTGTTGTGTGTGTGTCATGTGTTCCTGCCTCTTGTGCCCATATTAGGTTTGTTTCCTGTCCTTGTCCGATGTAATTAGTAGTTATCCTTGTCCAGCCGTGTCTGTTAATTTACCTGTGTATTTATAGTCCTGTCTGTGTAGTGCCATTTTGTCTGGTCTACTCGTTACTCCCCGGTGTTCGTCAGTGTCTGCCCTGCCTTGTCTTGTCCTGATGTCTAGTAAAGTATTATTTGAGTTTACATCCTCGTATGCGTGTTCCTTGTTCCTCCCTCGTGTGTACACCGTGACAGAAGACCGGACCAGTAAGCGTCGTCCCTTCACTTCGTTTTGTTTCGTTCAAGTTTTTCTAGTGTTTTGTTTTTGTGTTTTACCCGCCATTTGCGGGAGTCAAGCCCGCCGGATCGCCGCTGAGTCAAGCCCGCCGGATCGCCGCTGAGTCAAGCCCGCCGGATCGCCGTTGAGTCAATGTCCGCCGGATCGCCGCTGACTCAATGCCCGCCGGATCGCCGCTGACTCAATGCCCGCCGGATCGCTGCTGACTCAATGCCCGCCGGATCGCCGCTGACTCAATGCCCGCCGGATCGCTGCTGACTCAATGCCCGCCGGATCGCCGCTGACTCCAGCCCGCCGTTCGCGGGAGATCACGCCGCCGTCCGCGGCTCAAGGACCCCGCCGTTCGTGGGAGATCACGCCGCCGTCCGTGGCTCAAGGACCCCGCCGTTCGCGGGGTATCACGCCGCCGTCTGCGGCTCACCATCCCCGCTGTTCGCGGGAGATCACGCCGCCGTTCGCGGCTCACCTAGCCCGCTGTTTCGCGGGGAAGGCCAACCCGCCGTCCGAGGTCACTCGGCCCGACACCGGTTGGGGCTGCCTCCAACCCACCGGTCCCTGCCGTTGGGATGGTCAGCCGGCTGCCGCCGTATTGACCAGTGACCGAGGTCTTTTTAACTTGTGTCTAGCCCCGGAGGGCTCCTGATATCCCCACCGTCCCCAGGGAAATTTTTTGGGGGGGTAGTAGGGGTCCGGCTGTAGGGGCCGGGCCGAGAGGGGGCCAAGGCTAGGTAGACCATCTGCCTTGGCCTTCCGTGCTCCCTGCACCGCCATGGTCTCCTGAGCCCCTGGCTCCACCATGGCCTCCTGGGCTCTCCTGGGTCTCGTCCAGTTCTCCTGGGTCTCCGCTGGTCTCGTCCAGCTCTCCTGTGTCTCCGCTGGTCTCGTCCAGCTCTCCTGTGTCTCCGCTGGTCTCGTCCAGCTCTCCGTCTGTCTGTTCCGCTCTGGAGGTCCCTGTCCTGTGTTCCGGTCCGTGTCTGTCCTGAGAGGCCTCCAGAGCGCCCACCCCGCCTCCCCGATGGAACTGTTAAGGCTCGGGACGAGCCTTTCGGGAGGGGGGAGTAATGTAAGGGAACTGTTGTGTGTGTGTCATGTGTTCCTGCCTCTTGTGCCCATATTTGGTTTGTTTCCTGTCCTTGTCTGATGTAATTAGTAGTTTATCCTTGTCCAGCCGTGTCTGTTAATTTACCTGTGTATTTATAGTCCTGTCTGTGTAGTGCCATTTTGTCTGGTCTACTCGTTACTCCCCGGTGTTCCTGTCAGTGTCTGCCCTGCCTTGTCTTGTCCTGATGTCTAGTAAAGTATTATTTGAGTTTACATCCTCGTGTGCGTGTTCCTTGTTCCTCCCTCGTGTGTACACCGTGACAGAAACGTTTTAAAGTTATTTTTAATAAATATTTTACATTTCTTAATGAACGAAACCATTCAGTATTCATCTTAAAGCTTTTCACTTTAAAGGTTACACAAGTTTTCTCCTAAACAAACGCTGCAAAAAAAATGTTGTTTGTTTTGTCTTATTTTATTTAAGTGCCATAAGTCCTTTATTTATCCTTTGATTTTTGTCAAGCTTAAGACTTCTGTCGTACTATATAACCCAGACTTTTTTCATTTTTAAAATTAGGTTACACAAGTTTTCTTCTAAACATTCAACTCTAACCCGCAGGAAAACATTATTTGTTTTGTCTTATTTTATTTACCCTTCGATTTTTGTCCATCTTAAAACTTCTAGTGTACTATGTCAGTTAAAATACACATGTGCGAGAACAAACTGAAATGTATACAGAGTAATAAAATCAGTAGGCTACACCTCTCTGATTTTCTTGCCGTAAGACTTGTTATCAGTTGAAACAGACGTACAACCTCTAAACTTTTACAACATCACACAATATGCAAAAGATCGCGGCTCATGCGCCGCAATGAAACGAGAGAAGTCTTACATCTCTAAAAACTTTATAAAACAATTGTGTGTATGCATTTCTCTCGTACATGTATACAGTATGTATACAGTACACGAGGCAGTATTAATACATAACCTCATAAATTCAGTATTCTATCATATTAATCAATAATAAAAGATTTAATTTATATACCGTATCAGACTTTCTCTTCAAAACACAATAAACTTTCTTACGACTTTTTTAAATGTGTTGAACAACCGGTTTTGGGGGAAAATCGTAGAGTGTTGTGTTTCTAAGTTAGGATGTTTGTAGTTAATCACGTCTTTACCTAAAACATTTTTTATTCAAACTCTCTTACGCACACACACACACACACACACACACACACAGAGAGCTTTCCCGGACAGCTGCAAATTGGCAACAAATTCTTAACTTTGTTTTATCATTCAGCTGTAGCTAAAACCCTATAACGGAGTTATTTTATGCATTATAGCAACTACAGATGCTGAAAGAGCTCATTAACCTGTTTAACTCTAAAAATGTGAACAATGTCGCTTACGACTAGTTTAACAAACAAGGGTACGCTCATAAGACAAGTCTGGAACCGATTTGAAGCATTCTAACAACAAGTTCAACCGCTGCAGAAAACGTATTATAGCACCGCAGTAAACGCTGGATGTGATAACGACCGACTTATCAGATGTTCAACATATTATTACAAGGCCTTGCTTATAGTTTATGATGAAACTAGAAAAATAGAAGAACGCAACCAAATCCTAACACTATTTCACAAAATAACGCAACAACGGGTGCTCCATTTCAACATATACATGTCAAATCTGTTTTATCCTAAGTATATCGTATTCTTCTTATATATATATATTTGTTTAGGCTAAATACGTTTTAACAATTCTTTTTGTTTTTGTTTTTACAAAGATGTTAAATTGAATGTGTGTAACTAATACCTCATTCAAACGTTGCGGCCTTTCAGGTCAGCGAACTACAATACCCAGCATACACCTCAGACTACAAACGTGGCCCATATCCCAAAATGCTTGCGCGTGACAGCGCTCTAAATCGTCGGACTTCTGATTATACGGGCACTCAGTTGTCCTATATAAAAAGATACGCATTTCCACGCTTTTTGTGAAATACACGCACCTTTCCGTGTTGTGATGATACAAACCCTTTTGTGGTCTCTGTTAGCGACCTGAAGCCCGATTCATTTCTGCGAAACGATTTTTTTCCACAGTTCGGTTCAGTGATTCGGTTCAAGGAACCGATTCATTGTCTCATTAAGTCATCTCGCTGTAATCAAAATGCGTGTGAAAGGTCGGATAACATATTAACGTGATGTTTTGGTACGCGTCTTACACTGCGCGTTACTTGACGTTTTTATTAAGTTTTAATATAAAAGGTAATAGACTGTTAACAATTTAGCCGCTTTTATTATGAAATCGCACAAAGAACCACTGAAGTACGCACCGTTTGTTAACACGGAATTAATCGAAATAATAACCTACTACGAGCTTTATTTACAGCATTGTTGGAAACTTTTCCTTCGTCAAATCAGAGACCAGGAGACTTTGGGATAAGTTACTCTTTATTGAGAACTCGCTGTAGTCGCTGTAGTCATCCAAGTCTGACTCAAACAGTATGCATTGTAGTTTATATACATTTCGAGGGGGAGGGATACAGAGGTGGAGACAATCTAAACAAAGCATGCAAATACAGTACAGGAATCGGCCCATTACCAGAATTTCCCTAGCCCTGACATCATCAGCATAACAGTGTGATTCAAATGCATAGGTGCTAATCCAATCATCCTGACAGTATCACCCAAATGGTCAGGAAGTGCCTAAAGACAAAAGGTTAATGTCTCAGACACCTGGGCTGCCTGACTTCATCTTAGAATGTCATCATCTTTACCTCAAAATATAAAACACACTGTTTCAGTTTATATACTATTACATTGGAACCTAGATTTATCATTTTATAAATTTGTAATCCAACAGCATGCTGAATGTAATACAGTTAAACAGAAACATTACAACATTTCAAACTTGTTAAACAATAGCTTCAATACATTCCTCTTATGAAAACGGTTAAAATCGAATGCTGTCAAACAGAACCTTGTCTGCAAGTTCCCAACGTGTAAATTACCAACAAGTTCTCAAAGAGAAACATACTTATACCGAGCTTGAAAGTATGTTCAAAACACATAAATATCCATCACGCATATAGTTCGTGCGTCGATCTAACGCATTCTGTACATTCAATCAAAAACACGACCGACAGACAGACAAAACCTCAACAATAGCTGAGATGGATCGGGAGGGAGGACAAAATTATTCTTCTTCGCCACAATAACATACCGGGTCCGAGAAATTTGATACCCTTACTGCAGATTTTCGCAACATTCTTTATTCTAGTTGCTATTTTCCTCTCATTCATTCATAAACCTGCAAGAGTTAAATTAATTGATAACATTTTAACAAATTCTCTAAGTGAAAAAATGAAATCCTGTGTTTTACGTTCAGATTTGTCTGATCGTTTTCCGATATTGCATTATTCTGTAATTAGGATTAACAGGGTTAAATTCTCAAAAGAAATACAACAACAATTAAATGACAGTCCTTCTACATGACACTGCTTAAGACTAAACAACACTAAAGGAGATCTTTCTGGTCTGTCTACGATGTGGGCGTTCACAAGATAAACCGAGTATGAAAAACGGATGTTTGTGTCTTTCTGTTAGCTACATATGACTATTTCACTTCAAACTTTTCTAACTATTACGCTTCAAGCTACGCATTTCACAGTACATACGCAGATACGCGTTTCTTTTTCGTATGTCTCTAAACAATAGTTAGGTAAATGACTTACAGTTGATACGTCATTTTAAGTGAAAGGTGGGACAATTCATGTCTTTTTTTTATTTTGTCCACATCAATGCTTTGATACCCACGTTTTCGACGTCTGTCTTTTAAGCCTGACCCCAGAAAACAGATGTCTCAATATTTTGTTCTTCTTTTTATGAAAACGTGTGGTAAACAGTTTTTGTCCTCATCTGCATACCGACGCATTTTAACACGTCATAAATTCCAATAGTTAGTTAGCAAACGCGACTGTTTATTACTGAGATAAGTCACATCAGAGCTTCATTCTAGTTTATATTTAACATTTTTCATCTACCTACATGTTTAACGGCGCTACTGTTCTAGGTCTCCTCACACCGTTGTGAGATGTAAACTGCAAAGTTTTTCATAGCGTTAAGCTTTGAAACCAGAACAATTTTTAAGTTTCCATGGCTTTGTGCGCTCTTTCTGCTTGAATTTGTTTAACGCAGTTTCACCATCCTTATCTTATTTTCCCCCGCCTAATTGTATTTGTTAGGCCTTACGTTTGCTAGTTTGCTATTTTTTATTCAATAAATATAGCGTCTTCATTCGAGACATTTACGTTACATTATTGTATCAGGTATAAGATACAAGATCCTTTCTTATTAAATGGATAACAAGAAAAAAAAAACGTGACTTAACTTGGTCGTGACCGATGTTTAGGACTTCCTGGCGACCCCCCCCCCCCCCCCCTGTACACCACGCAACAGGTTGAAGGCAGTTCCGAAATCTAAAACCGACGATGACTGGCCTGATAAACTCAGTTACGGCGTTACTACCAGGTTTGAAAGTGCAGACGGCGAGCTACGTCTTGTCAATCAAAACGTTATCTAAATGGATCGACAGAATCAGCTTCAAGAATCCAATTCGTCTAAGCCTGACGTGCTCCGCAATTATTCTACTGATAACGCTTCGGCGGATCTGAACCATAAACCGGAAACTCAAACTGAAAGTGAAATTCCACAGGACCGTCACGGATTAAAACAGTCAAGATTCTAGGAAACGGCGACAACGCTCTATATCGGTTAGGGGGACAAAACGTATCTCTTGGAAAGAATCGAATTCTGAAAAAGACGTCTGACGCTGCGCAAAAGCTAATGGATCGTGACCGGAGTTCTGGAGATGTTGCGGATGAGCAACTGGAGTGCGACTACGGTACTGGAAAAACGTGTCTTGTAAAAGATGTCATAGACCCCACTGTTAAACTACACTACAGAGGACAAATGATCGGTCTGATGCTCAAGATCATAGCGGCGGCGTGCAATCCAAATCACGATTGTATGGGAGATACCGAACGTGAAACAAATCTCAAGAACGAAATGAAAATTGTAAGAAGACTGAAATATCCATGGCCTGATTTGACTAGCATATTTCTCATCAGCAGAGAGTCAGTCTGTGTAATTACCAGAAAAATTCTGGATGCGATGTCTGAATATGAGGATTAGATGGACATTAACGAAGTTCTCTGTCTGTGTACGTCTGTAACAGATCAGTGTGTCTTGTTGGCTGCAAAAAATTGTGATTCTATGACGTGTAAAATTGCTGCATCGCTGGTTGATTTTATATTTGAGAAAAACATGTTTGCCTGCAGAGATTTTCTTTTCTGGCTAGACCACCGGTTTAATGTCGTTACTACTGTTTCTTTGTCAATTTGATAATTTTCGTCACTACTTCAATGTATGATTGTATAGCTACTCAACGATATAGTGTTAAATTAAATGGCTGTCTCAACTCTTTATTCTGTTCTCTGACTTCATAAAAATTTCTTTATATAAAACGTTTAAATGTAACGATTTACGAGGTACAGATAGTTAGTTTTTTTTGTTTGTTTATCCATTTAATAAGAAAGGATCTTGTATCTTATACCTGATACAATAATGTAACGTAAATGTCTCGAATGAAGACGCTATATTTATTGAATAAAAAATAGCAAACTAGCAAACGTAAGACCTAACAAATACAATTAGGCGGGGGAAAATAAGATAAGGATGGTGAAACTGCGTTAAACAAATTCAAGCAGAAAGAGCGCACAAAGCCATGGAAACTTAAAAATTGTTCTGGTTTCAAAGCTTAACGCTATGAAAAACTTTGCGGTTTACATCTCACAACGGCGTGAGGAGACCTAGAACAGTAGCGCCGTTAAACATGTAGGTAGATGAAAAATGTTAAATATAAACTAGAATGAAGCTCTGATGTGACTTATCTCAGTAATAAACAGTCGCGTTTGCTAACTAACTATTGGAATTTATGACGTGTTAAAATGCGTCGGTATGCAGATGAGGACAAAAACTGTTTACCACACGTTTTCATAAAAAGAAGAACAAAATGTTGAGACATCTGTTTTCTGGGGTCAGGCTTAAAAGACAGACGTCGAAAACGTGGGTATCAAAGCATTGATGTGGACAAAATAAAAAAAAGACATGAATTGTCCCACCTTTCACTTAAAATGTCGTATCAACTGTAAGTCATTTACCTAACTATTGTTTAGAGACATACGAAAAAGAAACGCGTATCTGCGTATGTACTGTGAAATGCGTAGCTTGAAGCGTAATAGTTAGAAAAGTTTGAAGTGAAATAGTCATATGTAGCTAACAGAAAGACACAAACATCCGTTTTTCATACTCGGTTTATCTTGTGAACGCCCACATCGTAGACAGACCAGAAAGATCTCCTTTAGTGTTGTTTAGTCTTAAGCAGTGTCATGTAGAAGGACTGTCATTTAATTGTTGTTGTATTTCTTTTGAGAATTTAACCCTGTTAATCCTAATTACAGAATAATGCAATATCGGAAAACGATCAGACAAATCTGAACGTAAAACACAGGATTTCATTTTTTCACTTAGAGAATTTGTTAAAATGTTATCAATTAATTTAACTCTTGCAGGTTTATGAATGAATGAGAGGAAAATAGCAACTAGAATAAAGAATGTTGCGAAAATCTGCAGTAAGGGTATCAAAGTTCTCGGACCCGGTATGTTATTGTGGCGAAGAAGAATAATTTTGTCCTCCCTCCCGATCCATCTCAGCTATCGTTGAGGTTTTATCTGTCTGTCTGTCGGTCGTGTTTTTGATTGAATGTACAGAATGCGTTAGATCGACGCACGAACTATATGCGTGATGGATATTTATGTGTTTTGAACATATTTTCAAGCTCGGTATAAGTATGTTTCTCTTTGAGAACTTGTTGGTAATTTACACGTTGGGAACTTGCAGACAAGGTTCTGTTTGACAGCATTCGATTTTAACCGTTTTCATAAGAGGAATGTATTGAAGCTATTGTTTAACAAGTTTTGATGTTTCTGTTTAACTGTATTACATTCAGCATGCTGTAAATAAAGCTCGTAGTAGGTTATTATTTCGATTAATTCCGTGTTAACAAACGGTGCGTACTTCAGTGGTTCTTTGTGCGATTTCATAATAAAAGCGGCTAAATTGTTAACAGTCTATTACCTTCTATATTAAAACTTAATAAAAACGTCAAGTAACGCGCAGTGTAAGACGCGTACCAAAACATCACGTTAATATGTTATCCGACCTTTTACATGCATTTTGATTACAGCGAGATGACTTAATGAGACAATGAATCGGTTCTTTGAACCGAATCACTGAACCGAACTGTGGAAAAGAATCGTTTCGCAGAAATGAATCGGGCTTCAGGTCGCTAACAGAGACCACAAAAGGGTTTGTATCATCACAACACGGAAAGGTGCGTGTATTTCACAAAAAGCGTGGAAATGCGTATCTTCTTATATAGGACAACTGAGCGCCCGTATAATCAGAAGTCCGACGATTTAGAGCGCTGTCACGCGCAAGCATTTTGGGATATGGATCCCCGACGGCCACGTTTGTAGTCTGAGGTGTATGCTGGGTATTGTAGTTCGCTGACCTGAAAGGCCGCAACGTTTGAATGAGGTATTAGTTACACGCATTCAATTTAACATCTTTGTAAAAACAAAAACAAAAAGAATTGTTAAAACGTATTTAGCCTAAACAAATATATATATATAAGAAGAATACGATATACTTAGGGTAAAACAGATTTGACATGTATATGTTGAAATGGAGCACCCGTTGTTGCGTTATTTTGTGAAATAGTGTTAGGATTTGGTTGCGTTCTTCTATTTTTCTAGTTTCATTATAAACTATAAGCAAGGCCTTGTAATAATATGTTGAACATCTGATAGGTCGGTCGTTATCACATCCAGAGTTTACTGCGGTGCTATAATACGTTTTCTGCAGCGGTTGAAGTTGTTGTCAGAATGCTTCAAATCGGTTCCAGACTTGTCTTATGAGCGTACCCTTGTTTGTTAAACTAGTCGTAAGCGACATTGTTCACATTTTTAGAGTTAAACAGGTTAATGAGCTCTTTCAGCATCTGTAGTTGCTATAATTAATAAAATAACTCCGTTATAGGGTTTTAGCTACAGCTGAATGATAAAACAAAGTTAAGAATTTGTTGCCAATTTGCAGCTGTCCGGGAAAGCTCTCTGTGTGTGTGTGTGTGTGTGTGTGTGTGTGCGTAAGAGAGTTTGAATAAAAAATGTTTTAGGTAAAGACGTGATTAACTACAAACATCCTAACTTAGAAACACAACACTCTACGATTTTCCCCCAAAACCGGTTGTTCAACACATTTAAAAAAGTCGTAAGAAAGTTTATTGGGTTTTGAAGAGAAAGTCTGATACGGTATATAAATTAAATCTTTTATTATTGATTAATATGATAGAATAACGCTGAATTTATGAGGTTATGTATTAATGTCCAGCGCTCTCTCCACCCTCAATACCACGACTGAGGTGCCCTTGAGCAAGGCACCGAACCCCCAATTGCTCCCCGGGCGCCGCAGCACTGGCTGCCCACTGCTCCGGGTGTGTGTTCACGGTGTGTGTGTGTGTGTGGATTTGTTCACTACTCACTGCTGTGTGTGTGCACTTGGATGGGTTAAACGCAGAGCACCAATTTCGAGTATGGGTCACCATACTTGACAATACGTCACAACTTTTTTTAATACTGCCTCGTGTACTGTATACATACTGTATACATGTACGAGAGAAATGCATACACACAATTGTTTTATAAAGTTTTTAGTCTGTCATTACAAATATCTTAAAGAGAAAAGCCTTTCACACATTCTGTTTTCATTTGTCTCAGGATCCTGTTACACAAAAACCACTTGAGCGTGGACACAAATCCTACATGAACGCTAAAAAGGATGACTTTTTAAACTATTTTACAGACACTTAACACATCTGTATCAGGAAGATATGTATGTCATCACAAACCATCAGACACGTCAGATAAGATGGACTTATCGAATATTTGCATGTTTCTTATATCAGTTATTTGATCAAATCTTAGTCAAATGATCCTATGTAGACCAGTTGTTTTTATTTTAATAAAACATTATACTGTGAAAAATGCTACATTTAAACCCTGAGGTTAATAATACCATTTTTAAAGTGAGAAATGCAGTCTAATCTGTTGTAAAGATTCTGAGAAGCATTTGTGCCACCTTATACTTTGGTTGCAGAGAACCTTATGACAAGTAATTTTCAGTCTAATATAGGTCAAATTCATAAAGAAAAATCTCTGTAAGTGTCTTGCCTGCTTCTAATTCTTGCTTTAGAGCATCATGGTTTTAGGTTGGAAAGATCTAAAAACTTATTTGTTAAAACAAAAGTTATATCATTGTTTAATCATACTGTTTTCCTCGTCTTGTAGAGATGAAAACATAAATACACATCATAATAGTCTAAATGTTTAACTGTATAGGGTTTGTTTTAGTGTGTGTGTGTGTGTTTTATGTGAGTGTTTGTGTTTTATTATACTATTTTTAACAGTAATATTGAACTTTGTATATGTTTTACACACTTAACATCTGTGAGTGCTTATGTTTTATTATACTATATATGTGTGTGGGTGTGCGTAAGAGAGTTTGAATAAAAATGTGAATTGTGTCATCTGCTATCTGAGCAAGATGACTAAATCCAGTGGAGTAATACAAATATCATTTACAAATCCACGTTTAACAAACTTTCACAGTTATTTATGAAACAGATTTTCTGAATTCTATCTGCATTATAAACATTTTCTTGTCTTGCTATACTCTCTTTCTTAGTGATTTTGTCTCTTGAATGTACAAAAGGTTATGGATGAAATTTATCGATGCTCTTTACAAGAGTGCGGAAATTTTAACATGTTCAAACTTGAATGAATGTGTAGCTTTCAGTGCAATAGTTTGATTTGTTTCAGCTGTAATAGTTTTAAGGTTAAACAGCAAGACTTAATTTTCGCGTTGATTCTTCACGTGTTTGCATATCATGGACAGACACAAAAAGCTGCACTAAAATAAATATCTCAAAGAGAAAAGACTGTTACTTAATTTCATGATCTTCACTTATTCCTATTATGATGACAGCTCGCAAAGAGCTGTCTTCACCTAAAAACATACACAATCCAAAAAATTTACAAGTTTTGTGTTCTAGGTGAGAAATTTACACCAATAAAGGTTCCCATGAACATTAGAAAAACAACATGTATCCCCTCTGGCTGTTAAACGCCTCGGGTAAATAATTTGAAACGTAGGTCTGTCAAATGAGTAAAAGTTCAGTCATACGTTTCGAAAACTTTTCTGAATTAAAAAAATATGTGTTTGTCACAAAGACATCCAAAGAGTTATCTGCTCATGTGAGAAAACCACATGGGACACATTATCATCAAGCTATTTTAAAGAAATTGAAGAATAAAACTAAAGTTTAATTTAAAGACAATTGACATCATGACTTACTTTAGTGACACACAATTGGCCCGGTTTCACAGACAGGGCTTAGACTAAACCAGGATTAGGCCATAGTTCAATTAGGACATTTAAGTAATTTTTATAAACATGCTTACAAAAAAACATTACTGGGGCGCATCTTGAGACAAAAGAAAGTCACTGATATATTTTAAGATCAGTCAGTGCAAGTTTATTTCATTTGAAACAGCTAAGATTTACATTTTAGTCTAGGACTAGGCTTAAGCCTTGTCTGTGAAACCGGGGGAAAGTGTTTAAAACTTTTTAATCATGTTTAAAACTGTCGGTGTAATTATTTTACTGAAGTTTTAAGTGAAATGTATATTTGTTCTTTTACAGTACACATACTATCTACAGTGTAGATTAAAATGAAAACATTTCTTAAATAACAACAAAAAGTAAAAACAACATATATGATTTTGCTCGTATTTAAAATTTAGCATACTCAGATTTGTGTGTGTGTTTTCTTTATCTATCTAATTCCTACCTTCTTTATCTATCTAATTTAGGTCCAATTCCTAAAGAAAAATCTCTGTAAGTGTCTTGCGTTACTCAGATGATCGTTTGACTGCTTCTAATCCTTGTTCTAGTCTAAAGGATTGTGGTTTTAGGTTTGAAAGATCTAAAAACGTATTTGTTAAAACAAAAGTTATATCATTGTTTAATCATGCTACTTTTCATCACCTTGTAAAGATACCCAGCGTGATTCTAAAAGTAAAAAAAAAAGGTTTGTATGAGACATCATAAAAGTCTAAATATTTAACTATGTTTGTTTATGTGGATGTTTATGTGTTGAGTGTTTGTGTGTGTGTGTGTGTGTTTGTGTTTGTGTTGACGGTTGAAAAATATATGAGTGAAAAAAAAGAAATAACAAAACTAGGTAAAATTAAGTAAATTAAACAAGATTTTCCAACAGCACAGACCATCTTATTAAAACAATCACCTCTATTTATTTAAGTTTGTGGTTATCGACTTCTTTGTCCATCTCATCTCACCCTGAACATCAGTTTAAAGCCACATTCGAATAGATTATAAATACATTATAAATACTCAATTCTCAACTTTACCTAACTTCGCCAGATGTGTCATAAAAAGGTTCAATAGGGCACACATCCTCTGACCAGTTAGTGAACTCCGGCCTGAACCTTTGATAGAGGGCACACGCGCAGGTGCACGTCATAAAATAGATGCGATGGAGATGCTTTGATCAGTGAACTTTAGGCAAAGTTCGCATCACCAGAAGACCCGGCGCGCTCACAGGTGCATGTTGTAAAACTTTAGAGGTTTAATTACGCACGTCTGTTTCAGTTGATAGATAACACACCGCAAGTGTTACGGCGAGAAAATCAAAGTGTAATCCTCTATTACCACTTTTCATTCTGATATTTGCGCGTGCTACTGATAGGATAGCCTATAGCGCAGCGTCAAGGATTCTGCGCGCCATCTTCAAAACTTCTCTCGTTTCATTGCGGCGCATATTGTGTGATGTTGTAAAAGTTTAGAGGTTGTACGTCTGTTTCAACTGATAACAAGTCTTACGGCAAGAAAATCAGAGAGGTGTAGCCTACTGATTTTATTACTCTGTATACATTTCAGTTTGTTCTCGCACATGTGTATTTTAACTGACATAGTACACTAGAAGTTTTAAGATGGACAAAAATCGAAGGGTAAATAAAATAAGACAAAACAAATAATGTTTTCCTGTGGGTTAGAGTTGAATGTTTAGAAGAAAACTTGTGTAACCTAATTTTAAAAACAAAAAAGTCTGGGTTATATAGTACGACAGAAGTCTTAAGCTTGACAAAAATCAAAGGATAAATAAAGGACTTATGGCACTTAAATAAAATAAGACAAAACAAACAACATTTTTTTTGCAGCGTTTGTTTAGGAGAAAACTTGTGTAACCTTTAAAGTGAAAAGCTTTAAGATGAATACTGAATGGTTTCATTCATTAAGAAATGTAAAATATTTATTAAAAATAACTTTAAAACGTTACTTTGTTTAATTCTTTTAACTTTTAAATCTTCAGGCCGGTCTCTCCTCCGGCGTTAGAGGGCGGTTAGTGGGTGTGGTCTGACCGCAGCACTCAACTCATTCTGAATCTGACACAGAAGCGAGAGGTTATCTGACGGACGCTGTGTAAGATGGTCAGGGCTTTTTCTTTTTGTTTAATTTTCTGTCAGTGTAGCTAATGATAGACTAGATTTCGACAAGTATCTTATGCTGGTGTTTTAAAGATTGCTCTTCTATTTAACATTGTCAAATGAACTGGTTTTAAATTCTAATGACAGAAAAAAAAAATAGCGTATTGTTTAACTAACATGTCAATGCTTTTTTGTTTTAGTTTCTACGTTTTTCCTAAAACTGTTTTAACAACACTGTCTTGACTTGTAGGGAAAAACAGGCGTACCATGGTAAGATAAAAACAATTCTATATTATTTAACTTTGTATCTGTTATAAACTCAAAACTTTTTTAAAAACCACAACATAGATTTTGATAAATATATCTTATTGTTTTAACTAACGCGTCCGATGATTTATTTTTTTTGTTATAGATGAACGAACGCGCTCACATCTCCTTTTTAACTTTGTCAAACGAACTGGTTTTAAATTCTAATGATAGAAAAACTACCGCATTGTTTAACTAACATGTCATTGCTTTTTTGTTTTAGTTTCTACGTTTTTCCTGTTTTAGCAACACTAGTCTCGACTTGTAGGGAAATAAACAGTCTTTGTACGTTTTACGTACATGCTTGATGTTTTTCTTGATATGTATGTGAAAACACTTTAATAAAAAATCCCTTTACTCCATTTAACACAGTTTCATCATTTAAAGTTTAAAGCACATAACATTGGCCCCACACACACAAACACATTGTCATAAATTCCTTAAGTTCACTATAGGGTGAATAACCAGATGGCCGATTAGACGGGGGCTGGGGGGTGTACAAAACAGGTGTCCAAACAGGTGTCCAGTTATGGGAGGGGGGGTGGAATTTTTATGAGGGTAATAAAATCAATCATTCTGACATAACGTATACTACTATCTCTCTTCCCTGTTATGTCTGCAACTTTAAAGCCTGCAACTTTAAAGCCTCTCATCAAGTGGCCAAGCAAGCATGCAATATTAAAGAATATGCCAAAATGTTTTAAAATTAAATATAAATATTGCAGGTGCACTATTGACTGTACAGAAATTTTGATTGACAGACCCACAAATTTAACCTCCAGAGCCCAGACGTACTCTACTTATAATAACCACAACACTGTTAAGTATTTGGTTGGCATGTCACCTGCAGGAGCCATTACATTTCTGTCGGCAGGTTGGGGTGGGTGTGTTTCAGATAAACAAATTACAGCCGAGTCTGGATTTTATGACTTGCTAGAGCATAATATAGCAGATCGTGGTTTTACCATCAGAGATGAGCTTGCTACACGTGGTGCCACCCTTAGGATCCCTCACTTTACCAAAGGTAGAAAGCAGCTCTCTGCTCAAGAAGTGGACACATCGAGGCGTTTGTCTAATGTGAGAATACACATTGAAAGAGTAATAGGTGGATGGAAAAATGTCCAAATTCTGACAACTGTTATTCCAATCACACAGGTTGATCTCTTAGATCAAGGGTCTCCAACCTTTTTTACACCACGGACCGGTTACGTTTTCGTTTGGTGAATGGGTGTGTTGTGGATGGGGTCTTTAAAACAGGTCTATTCATTTATACTGTTATCAGCACATGTTGAAGTAGATTCGTCTCTTGTCGTCTCTGAGAGAATATGCGCTGTTAATGCAGCGAGGTTTTTTTACTTTCACTTTCTGTATGACAGAAGTTAAGACGTTCACCGGCATAACTATTGTGCAAAGTTTGCACGTTGCTTGTGTGATATCAATCGGCTCGCCTTTATGGTTTAAAACAGAAATATTTCCAGTTTTGCGACATAACCGCAAACCCCTATGCACATGTATCTTAAACGTAAGGATACATGAAAGAGGAAACAAATTGGTATGCCACGCTGTCTTAAACACATCTCTATTCTTGTGAGTGCTGGTCCGTATATCATGGATCAACTGCGATCCGTTTAAGCCCTAATAGCCTACATGACATATCAAGTCAAGTCTGCTTTATTGTCAATTCTTCCACATGTACATACATACAGAGAATTGAAATTGCGTTACTCTCAGACCCTTGGTGCATACAGTAAACATTAAACACTGACAGTAGACGTTCTAATACAGATAAATACAGTTTAAACATCTGTACATACAACTATACAGACATACAAATGAGGACATTGTAGAAAAATAAAGAGAGAGATGGATAAAGTGGCATAAGGCACATGACAGATAGAGTGCAAACCAGTTAAATAAAACAAAACTGTGCAGATCAGTGGGGATTTTTTTAAGACTGCAAGGGAAGCTCGGCTTCCCCTACAATGTCAAAAAATGAATGGTCAAACATGTATTATTGTGTTAACATTTTATTGATTACAAATGCGTTAGAACATGTTCATCTCAGAGACGAGTTCGTTCAGAATCAGCTACATATAGCAGGTGACTCGATTTCCTTCTCATATAGTCCCGTAGCATCAGTGTATTTGCCTGTTGAAGCCCAGCGTCCATTGACTTCTATGGGGCTGCTTTGAACAGTTTTTTTCAGTGCTTCAAAACTAGACGCTCATTGGATAAATGCTGCGATTATGTCCCGCCCCCGGACGCTCAGCGTCTCTGGGGGTGAATGGAGAAGTGGGCGGGGCTGGACTCCGGGCTTCTGCGTGATGATTGGAGGGTTTGTCGAAAGACTGCATCTCCTTTTGATTGACAGCGATTGTGTCCTATAAGAAGTCGCTGATGCTGAAGCTATTCGAGCCAGTGTTGCCAATTTAGCGACTTTTCAGACCACCCTAGCGACCTTTTTCCCCAAAAGTGACTAGCGACAAATCTAGCGACTTCTTTGACAAACCTTAGAGAGTCTCTGTGATCGCTGGTACTGCCGCGACGGCGCGAGGTCAGCGCGCACGCACCTCTTTCTCTGTTCAGTGAGCGGCTGAGAGGAGCAGCGCATTCAGTTCAAATTTTTTTTTATTATGTTGCTTCTCTAATTTTACATGCAAATATAGCCGAAATCACAGCACAGGAATTGTCTTGTCTTATCTTGTGTGTATTATTTGATTTAATCAGACGACGGCTCGATTATAAATTAGGATTTTTGTGCAGACTAACTTCTTGGGAGGGAGAGCTGGTTATGTATTCTTACAGGGCTGCGTTTCAGTCACTATTTCATATTTATCCCGTTGACTGACAACATAAACAGTAAAATATATAAAGGAAAACAGTTTTATTGAGAATGTGGCTGCATTAAAATACAGTATGAGCACAGAGAGACAAACAAATGTAAAAAGCAATATGACGCAATGACGTAATGAATATGCTAATTAGCGCATGACGTCATCAGCTACTTTCCATCGAAAGAAGTTGGCAACACTGATTCGAGCTCAGTCCCATAGTGGACTTTGCAAGTGTAGTGAAAAGACAAACTGCTGCAACTATTTCTTGATATTTGCTTGGCGAAATTGCTGGCCAATTTTCATTATACATTTCACACAATTATACACCACATTCCTTGTTTCAGTTTAACCTAATTCCCACATTTCCTCCATCGACTTTAATGTGTTTTTTTTACATCGTTTGTTCATTCATACAGTAGGCCAGGCGGTGAACTAGCCAGCTAGCAAACTGCACACGATGGCAGAATTTATGAATAAATAAATGGACAATTTTTATGATGTAGGCCGAAAATGAGCTTCCCCTCTTTGAAAGACCAGCAGCCGCCACTGGTGCAGATATATGTGTAGTGCAAGAAGAGCTTATCAGCAGTGTTAATTTTGGCAGGCATTTTTGATTTAGTCTTAGTCTTTATCTTGAGACGAAAATGGTTAATAGTCTTAGTCACATTTTAGTCATTTGAGTCTTTCATAGTTTTAGTCTAGTTTTAGTCGACGAAAAGTCATTGCATTTTTGTCAAATTTTAGTCATTACTTTTAGTCAAACTGCAGTTACCAACATTTATTTTGGTAGCTATTTTATATGTAGTATTCAAACAAAAATAGTCATCAATTCTTCTCTCTTTAGACCAAATCAATTAAGCTTAGTTATGAGAAATTTGAATCAAGGTGTAGAGGTTTGCGATCTTGAGATATGCAATGGCTTACACTAATAACCATCTAACATTATTCCAAACAGCTAGTCCCATTTGCAGTGTCCATTGTCAGAATAGCAACACAGTTCAATAAATTCACTTCAGAAACGTTGTTGAAATAAAAGATGAAGATTTCCGGTTTTATTCCTTGGTTTCTGATTTACAAAAGAGAATGTGAGCTGATTAATACACTTATTCTAGTTGCTAATGAAATAAAAGATTCTTAATAGAAATAGCTAGAAGTTAGCAGTTAGCAGGTAAGAAAACTGTTCGCTTCCACAGCTCTCAAGATCTGAATTACATAAAAGGAAACAACGTAAGGTAGCCGGAGTTTTGCCTGTTCTTAAAGAGGCAGTACACTATTTTACCAATATGTACCAAATCCTATGAACACATGAATTCTAGTATGCTTTTAACCTTTTAAGTATTACATGAACTTCTAAATTAAATTATTTACCCTTTTTAACATTAATTCTTATTCACATTACTTTGAATTGTACTTTGGCCTCTACACAAGGATTGAATTTGGAAAAACTGGAATAAATTTTAATTTTTTGGTAGAGATATAAATTAAACTCATTTTTCAGATACAGTAGGTTTACTTAACAAGTATACATTTATTTAACATCTTTTGTTGGTTAACATTTATGACAGATAATTAGGAATGCTGTCCATTTAAGATGGAAGGTATGTATGTAATAGCCTACTGACATACATTCAGTTTTCACCCACCTGTTTAAGCTCACTTAAACCATAACGGACTGTATTTCCGTGAGATGCTCTACATGAGAGACATTTGGACTGCTGTGTGTGTATTTGAGCACTGAGTACTGATCGCGCGCTGTATGAGAACTGAAGAAGTGGAGCGCGCGCGAGAGAGAGCACTTCTATCAGCGCGTTTCCGCCTATCGCACCTTCACTGACTTTAAGTTAATCGACAATGAATTGTGACTCCCGGGAAAAATGTCTGGTCACCCACTCCCTAACCCTTCGGGTGCTGAGGCCATTGTTTCAGATCGCTAGTTTGCTAGCCTATCCGTCCACTGCGGCTGCCATGCAAACGCACCTTGTCCAATGATAGGACATTTTGAAAGACAAGACAGTTAACTTAGCTTATAGGATGTATTTTGAATGTCCGGTAGTCCTCAAATAACATTTTAGTCCCATCTCGTCTTGTTAACGAAGATGTGGCATAAATTTCGTCATAGTTTTTATAATCAGATATTAGTTTTAGCTCGTCAACGTCTCGTCTTAGTCACAGAAAAAAGGTTCGTTGACGAATATTTTTCGTCGTCGTCTTCGTCGACGAAATTAACACTGCTTATCAGTCTGTTAAAGGGGTGGTTTACTGCCTTTTTTCTTTGCTTGATTGTGTTTATGGGGTGCAATATAACATGTCTTCGTGTTTCGTTTGTTAAAAAATGCCTTATTTTTCATAAATTTCACCTTTATTGTAAGCTGCTTTCTCCTCTGTCATTTGAACGACCGGTTGACTTCCTGATGAAACCACTCCCTCAGAAACAGGCAATGGGCTCTGATTGGTTAGTTGGGCCGGTGTGTTGTGATTGGCTAAACTGCGTACTGCACATTGTCCGGAAACTTCACGCCCATTACCTTTACGGGCGACAGTTGCATGTGCTCCGGTCAAATGTAAATAATGGTGTCAATTATTTACATTCAGTTTGAGCCAGTTTGAGCCAGAATCAGACCCAGAAAGCTGTAATGAAGAGAGTAAAGCAGAACCTCTGCAAACATGGCTCTTACAAATGTTTCTGAATGGTAAATTTTTTTTTATTATTATTCTCTCAAAGAATTTCGATACGCTGTTACTTGAAAATGCTACTGCTGTTTGTTAGCTTTTGAGATACGGTTTTCTCCTGATTAAACATTTAATATAACTGAATACATGACTGAGTAATTACAAGAAAAATTACGCCATAAAGTATACATGGAAAATACATTTACAAAATTAGTACATAATTACAAAATAGCATAACTAACTGGCTACTAAAGCCAGCGTTGGCATTTGTTTATGTCCTTGATAAAACTAAAACATTACGTCTGAAATTATACATGCAAATACATTTAAAATGATTAAATCTTACTTACAGGTTGTGGCCCAACAACTGCTGTCTCTGGTTTTAAAGTTGGAACTGCTCCATGTTTTAGTAATAGTTTCTGGTTGAATCCGGCATTGAACTCGTGTAGATTCTGGAAGCTGTCTTCCGTAAAATGAGCAGCACAGAGAGCTAAGTTACGATTGTAATTGTCAGGAACATAATCAAACATAAATTTTAACCATTGTTGATTAACTACAGCGTCCGTAGGAAGCCCGAACACAGAAGACCTGACAGCTGGGTGAAAATAACACACTTTCGACGGCATGGCTACAGCTCTCCACCATAACTCTTCCTCATCGACAAAGCCGCAGAACATGGCCTTGCCCCCTTTTTTGCATGTTCCCGGAGGGAGGGTTGATGTAAATTTATGGGTTTGTTACGCATAAAACCCGGGAAGTATCTCGTTGTAGTCCCATTTGAGTCGTTTTTGTAGGCATTAAACTTCCTGATTTTTAAAAGACGATAGCTCTGCTTACGTTGAACTTTCAGCGCAGGAACTTTGCAGGTACTGTTCATGCACTAACAGCAACATTACACACTATTTAAAATGAAAAAAGTGAAATCGCAATCAACCACCCCTTTAAAGTGGCAAGAGAACAGTCTTTTATCAGACTATCCGAAGAGGTAGTTTGCAGAGCAATCTTTTATTTACTAATTTAACATGAAATCGTCGTGTTTTTTTTTTTTTTTTTTTTTTTGCATTGTTCACAATACCGGTTCACAACCTTTCGTCTTCCTCTGGGATGATGATTGACTGTGCAAAGTGCAAGAACCATTTCCACTACCATGTGCCAAAGTCTGGCCTTTGACAGCGTGAGCAGGCTGCAGGTGTAGGTGCTTGCATCAGTGGATCCATGAACTTGATGGTAGTACTCATGATTCTTCTTTAGTTGTAGTGCTTTGTCTAAGCAGAACTGTGTGTCCCTCTCAGACCATCACGGTATTTGTAGGGGCACTTAATCTCTACAGTTGCTTTCCCACAGCAGGTACAGTTTGCTATTCCATCCGGCGATGCCCCAAGATGTGGTTCGTCTGGCCGCACAAAAAGACTGCAGAGCTCCACGTCAAAGTTTTGATGTTGTGCTTTCATTATTTCTGTGTATTGTCTTCTGGCTGTGTCCTCCATATCTTTTCCCCAAAGTACTGCTGGGACATGGCCAAACTGTTGTTTGTTGTAGGGCATTACCTGTTTTACAAGGTTTTTTTTTTAGCATTCTCAGTTATTATAACATACATGATGTAGGATTGTGCTTGTTATCCTTCCATTTCTGTGTGTGTGCCAGGCCTGAGAGTGGGTCTGCTTTTTAGTCGTAAGCTCAAGGTTAACACACTGCTCATTAGTTAACTCCTTCCCCAGTCTTTCAAATGTCTCTTCACTCCTCTCTTGTAGTTCATTTTGGCAGAGGCATCTCAGATCGGCACCATACAGAGCTACCAGGGGCTCTGGCAGGTCTCCGGTCTCCGTGTCAGATTCTGATGCGGAATCGGTGTCACTGTAGTCCATGCTAGTGAGCACAGCTGCATTAGGTGCCAGTACTTTCAGTTCTGCAATGTCTTCATCTGTCAGTTCTGAATACACAAAATAAGTGTTAGACTAAACTAATTTGAATACAAATTACACTCAAATCTGGTTAGTCATTAATAGTTACATGGCACTGATTATAACTTGTTTTTACATTAACGTACACTACCAATCAAGTTTTAGACCATCTCCATCTTGTAGTTTTATTGAAATATAAGTAGTTTAAGTCCAGTGAACGGTACAGCAAACTGACAAATTTAAAAAGAACATTTACTTATTAACACAGGCTGTTCCAGGGTGTTGTCAGATTGGGACACCTGTAGAAATGTGTTTTTTGCATCAACTTTCAAGGCTTCATTTACTTCTATTGCTTTAGAATAATCAAAGAAGATAAAAGACAAAGTTTGGATCAGCAAAATTTTGAAATAAAGCAATTTTCAGAGATACACAATTGTCAGGGTTAAAGTAACAAATTAACAACTTCAAGGTATTCTGCAACAATGGAAGTAAGCAAAGCCTTGAAAGTTGATGCAAACACACATTTCTACAAGTATTTCAATGTGTAAACATGTTAATACACCATCAGAAGCTTTACAATAAGTTAAAGTGAACTGACATACTGCCAAGTGGGGTGACCCATACTTGGAATTCGTGCTCTGCATTTAACCCATCCAACGTGTACACACACACACACACACACACACACACACACACACACACACACACACACACACACACACACACACACACACACACACACACACACACACACACACACACACACACACACACACACACACACACACACACACACACACACACACACACACACACACACACACACACACACACACACACACGGGGCGCCCGGGGAGCAGTTGGGGGTTCGGTGCCTTGCTCAAGGGCACCTCAGTCGTGGTATTGAGGGTGGAGAGAGCGCTGGACATTCACTCCCCCCACCTACAATCCCTGCCGGCCGGGGACTCGAACCCACAACCTTTGGATTACGAGTCCAACTCTCTAACCATTAGGCCACGACTTCACCTTATTTGTACTGTACATTGTTGCAACTAAAGTGATTAAAAGACAGGTTATAAAAATATAATCAATACCTGTTTGCTACATGACCCGATCTTGTCTACATTTAGATTTTCAACCTTTTACATTGATCTTTCTATGCTTTACTCTGACTGGCTGCAGCTGGGTGTCTGTCCTCTTAGCCTTTCTGAAGCTGATCTCACTCAGTCTGGCTGGTTTCACCTCTCTCTTAGATGGCTGGATCCACATATTTGTCCCTGAAGTACAACACTTCTCAGTCTTTTCTATCCTGACCCATAGCTCAACTTTAAACATGATATAAACATATGTACTCGCAGCTGCACTCATGTTTGATGCGAGTACATATGAAGAACAGAAAGTCTTTGTCATGTATAGTGCATAAAACAATAATATTAGGAAACTATCACTGCACACACACGCGCCACCATCTTGCTAATGACATGTGTATTAATATACAAATAAACCTTACAAATGACATCCCAACGAACAAATGATCTGAATGACACAGTTGGTGTAGGAATTGTTATTGAGCAGCAGCTGTCAAAAGCCTCGAAGCATCAAAGCAGTTTGTTGTAAAAGCCTCACTGCTTCAGAAGCTTCGTTCGGCACATCTCTAGCTTAGAATCTTTTTTGGTACAATCAGGAAAAAGCCTCAAAAGCTTCTTAAGGCTTCATCTGCCCATCTCTACTATAAAACAACAGAATACAAGGAAATAACAAACACTGAAACTTACTCTTGATAATCCCCATCTTCTGGAGGTTATTCATTCATCAAATGCCTTTTCAGACTGACAGTCTTCTGCCGGTTCAACTTGTGGCCTTTTATACCCATAAACACAACCATTTACAGACATGCACACAAACACAAATTAAATTAACACAATGATCAAACGTCAATGTTATAAGCTTTTTATTATATTATAAGCCTTAATGAAAAAATTAAAATATTTGATAACAATAGATTCATCATTATAAAGCTGTTCAATTAAAATACAAAAACTCTCACAAACAAACCAATAAATCCCTTCAGACGATTGGTTTCTTCCACCTCCCATGATGCACCACAGCAAAGATATAAAAATTCATTCCAGGAGTTCCTTTAATTTTTTTTAACTCAATTCTGACTATAATTTCTAATCTGGGGGTTTATGAATATGTTGAAGAAATTCAGTGTTAAGCGGTGTTTTTCCAACTTTAAGAGCGATTGAATGTTTTGACATATCTTATTATTTTTTACAGTCCATTGTTATGATTCTCACTGGCAGTCATTATAATATCCCTTAATCACTAAAAAGCTGTCACTCGTTTCAGTTGATCGCAATCTCCGAAAATTCCGTTATAATGAATAAATCTCTCCATAAGGCACAATTGATCTCTTATTTAGATCTCGTCTACACGTTGTTCATTACAGTGAGAGGAGTTTACAGAAATCAGGACAGAATAAAACTCTTCGGGCTTTTTGAGCGGTGAGTGGATTCTGATTAAACGCCTCTGATTGGCTGTTGTATTCCAGAGATACGTCTGTGATTGGCTATAATGATCAGCGCTGCAAAAGCAGTATCGTTTTGTTATTTGTTTATTTTGTGATTAAAGTGAAGTTTGCTGGTTCTCGCTTCCTCCTACCCTGAGTCTTGAACTTTCTTGCATGTATACCTTTTCCTTAAATTATTCTGGCAACCCACGGTTTGAAAACCAATGATGTAAAGAGGTAACTTAGGGAAGATGACACACCTTCACCTTCAGTGTTCTCCACATTTCCTGTAATATTCTATTTTTGAACGACTTCAATTACACTCATTCATATAAAAAAGTGCATGGGACGAGTGCTAGTTGTATTGCGGAAGATGACACCTCTTTGGCGTATGTTTAATATATCTATGTAATAATTTGTCAACAAAATAAATCTATAGATTTAAAAGCCAGAGCGCGTTTCGTAATCCTGATTTAAATTAAGCAGGTCAGAAATTAAAAGTATTATTAAGGACAAAATTAACAGAATGTGGCAGGAGAGATGGGATAAGGAGGTAAAAGGCAGACATTTGTATAAAATACACAAAGAGGTTACAGCTAGTAAAATCAGTGGATTGGAAAGGCAGGAGGAAACATGGTTTAGCAGACTGAGGATGGGACATACAAGTTTAAATAGTGGATTACATATTATAGGGAAACATCAGACTGGAGTATGCACAAATTGTGGAGTAATAGAAAATGTAAAACACATACTTTTAGATTGTACACAATACACCAGAGAAAGGGGAAAAAATGAAGAGAACGGTAAAGAAAGATTTAACAATGGAAAATGTATTGAGTATAACCAGCACACAGTCTACAGTTAGGGCGGTTATAACTTTTAATAAAGAAAACCAACTAGCGAGTAGAATTTAGTTTTTTTTTTTTCTTTTTTTTTTTTTTTCTTCTTCCTGGAGGTTGAGGAGCTCAAGGTGGAAGCTGGAGGAGCTGAACACGCAGCGACAGCTGAAGCTTGGGCCTTGATCCTATAGGATGATAATTTTTTTTTATTTTTTTTATTTTTATTTTTTAGAATGATGACGTCCCAATGTGGTCACACCTCAGCCCAGTAGATGGCAGTAATGCACAATGATTGCAAGCTGCCAATAAATTTACAGAAGAAGAAGAAGAAGAAGTAATGTTGTGGGAAATGAAATAGCAGACGAGTTGGCAAAGAAAGCTCTTAATTGTTCTAGAATAAATGTTAATGTCCCATTGGGGAAATCTGAAATGAAGGGGTTAATTAAAAAGATAGTAAAGAAAAGATGGCAAATGATATGGACTCAGGAAGAAAAGGGAAGACATTTGTTTGAAATAAATAACGAAGTAGGAAGTATGACGAAGTATGAAGTATCACTTTGCTTCCATCTGGTAAGCGCTTCCGTAGCCTGACGGCAAAAACTGAGAGACTTAGGAGGAGCTTCTTCCCCCAGGCCATCAGGCTCCTAAACTCTAACTCTGTGTCATAACATCACTTGACTCCATGTTAATATCACCATATCAATAAGCTATTCATAATTTTTCTCTACCTCATATTGCTGCTATTTAAATACCCTGTACAACTTTTGCACATTATTTTTGCACATTCCTCTTATTACTATTTAAGTCAACAACATACTGACCTGCACATTTATATTTATATTTTTTATCTTATCTTTTATTTTATTTTATTATTTTATTTTATTTTTTCTACTTTTCTTCTCTTAATATTTGTATTCTATATAATTGCACTGTCCTTGGAGCGGACCTGACCTACATTTCACTGCTGGTTATACTCTGTATAATTGTGTATGTGACGAATAAAACTCTTGAATCTTGAATCTTGAATGAGAAATGTTTGTGGCAAAAGAAGGGATGACACAGTAATTTCACGCCTCTGTATTGGGCACACTGCATTGAATCAATCACTTCTTATAATTGGCAAACACGATTTACATTACATTATTCATTTAGCTGACGCTTTTATCCAAAGCGACTTACAATTGCTATATAGGTCAGAGGTCGCACGCCTCTGGAGCAACTAGGGGTTAAGTGTCTTGCTCAGGGACACATTGGTGTCTCACAGTGGATTCGAACCCGGGTCTCTCACACCAAAGGCATGTGTCTTATCCACTGCGCCATCAACACAAACGATACAGGTTTGTGCAATATATGTGGAAATCCAGAAACAGTCGAGCATGTTCTTCTCTACTGTTATGGTTATAATGAAGAAAGATCTCAGCTTATGGAGGAATCAAAGAGTTAACATTAAAGAGCTTGCTAGATGGTAATTTAACAATAATTAAAGCGTTATTAGAGTATTTAAAAAAGACCAATTTAATTAGACGAATTTAATCGATGTAGTAATTTTAAGAAATGTAGGAATTAATCTTAGTAAGAAAAGGTGTGTTTTTTTTCTCCCCTCCTCTCTGTGCGTGGTTTATTTATTTCCTTCTATATCACTGCCTCACACTCCACCCCAGTAGGTGGCGGAAATGCACCAAAGCTGGTTTGCCAAACGCCATTAAGTTCAAAGAAGAAGAAGAAGTAATCCTAACTTGTTTAGGTTCCTTCGGCTCGCCGTAGCGGTCAGATCGCAGTGTGTTGTTAAAGTTCGGTCGTGCGAGGCAGTGGAAGTACAATTCATTCTTAGTTAAGTATCTGCGGTACTGATTGCGCTGTTCATTTTACTTTTCCACAAACACTTTAACACTGGCAGTTTATATCATAATAGTTTCTTCTAAATATGAATGTTTGATTAATCCGCATGCTAACAGCTAACAAACTCGAGCTGGCCATCAATAACACGTATTTCTCAGATATAAACATATAACATACTCCTATTTTAAGCGTTTAATAACGGTCATAAGTTCATCTTGCCTTTACTAGTGCGTTTGTAATGTTGTTTGGGTTCGTATTTAGCCACATATAGTAATGTTTAGTTACAGTAACAGTTTATGAGTTTAAGGGTCAAATCTTTCTGATTTTGTAGAAATGCATCAAATCGCGTTTTGTTCGTGAATTAAAAAGCGCAGAATACAGAAGTGTGTCGCTCAATACTGAACATTCAGTAAGTTATCAAAATATAAAGTTATAAATGTTCCTAGAACGTGTATACAGCACTGTTCATTACCCTTTAGAAACCAGTGAGAGAATTAATCATATTTATATTTCCTTTACAGTAGTCTTTAAACATCTTCTGAATCTGATGGAGGACGTGTTTTCAAGACTAATAATAGTCCTTCACATTTTAAAGCATTTCTGTAAAGATGAGTGATTTTGAAGTGTAGTTGAGTTCCAGAAACACTGATAATCAGAAAGTAATTATCTGTGTAATGAAGTGTTTGCTGTAACATATGTTTATTCCTCATAATGTTGGTTTGTGTAGGGAAGGCTGATTGTAGAGGAATCTCCTCCATCATGGGAAACACCAGCGATCGTGTGTCTGGAGATAGACATGGAGCAAAAACACAGCGGTCAGACAGCGGAGGACACAAAGACCTGGAGCCCAGCAAAATGATGGACAGCACCGACGACCCCAATATCTTCAACACACACGGGCCTGAATCTAAAGTATGCAAGAAGTGGTAGTAGCCCTTTATTGTCACTAGTCACAAGTACCAGCGAAATTAGCCATCAACCTGTCCATACATAACATACATACAATATGACAAGGGGGTAGACAGGACAGGAAGACAGGGAATTTAGGAAGAAATACAGCATAACATGAGGAAGGGGGGGAGAAACAAATAACCCCCAGAGTACAGTGTGAGAACAGGAAAAACACCCCAGCAACAAAAGCACATAATCAATACAGCATAGACGCACGCCTTTGCAACAGGGGAGGTAATCCAGCTCCGGCAAGCAGCCATTCTCGGCGCTGGTCACAGACCCGCTTGTCAGACTGGCGGTACAAAGCGGCGATGGCGATGGTTAGACACGAGACGAGACGAGAGCGCACAGCAGGGAAGGTAAGGGGGAGGAGAGGGAGAGAAAAATGCGCCCGCCTTCGTTGAGAGCCAAAGTAGGAGGAAGAACACATATATGTTATAAAGCAAGTATTCTCAGAAAATCCTGCTTAAAAGGCTCTCGTACATTTGATCACTTGCCAATGTTTTATTCCATTTCACGTAATATTTCACTATCATCATCATAACCATCTTCCAGCCTCTTTTTGAAAATTAAACAGACTATTAATAGGTAAAGAGTAATCAAAAGTTTGTAATATAAATGAGCTGCCCTCCTGAGAAACAGCGCTTAATTACCGGTTGTGAGTTTGTAGTTTAATCAGCTCTGTTCGGTCAGGCCGCGGGTGAGAAGGACTTCGCTCCAGATTTAGAGGACATGGTGAAGACGGTTCCGCAGGCTCGACCCACAGTGATCCGCTGGGCCGGAGGAGGCAAAGACGTTCACATCACCGGATCCTTCAACAACTGGAGCAGCAAGATCCCCATGAATAAAAGGTATCTTTCTACAGCACAAACGGTTATAATAAACAGAACCATGCACATTATTTCACAAATTCTTTACATGTAAAGATGTTTTCTCTTTTTTTTTGAAGCCACAATGATTTTGTAGCGATCTTGGACCTGCCTGAAGGTGAACATCAGTACAAATTCTTTGTTGATGGCCAGTGGCTTCATGACCCCTCTGAGGTGAGTATATCTGCATAACGGGCTGCATTTAAACCAGGATGACCGGCTGAAATGCTTGTGTTTTCTCTTCAGCCGGTTGTCACTAGTCAGATGGGCACCATTAACAATCTGATCCACGTGAAGAAATCAGATTTTGAGGTGTTTGACGCGCTGCAGGTGGACTCTCTCGAGTGCTCCGATACGTCAGGTAAGAGCGTCTCTCACAGTCCATGCAGCATGTTATTAGTCATGTTATAACATCATTACACAAACAATCACAGTCATGGATGTCTGATAGAAATGCTGTTTCAATACATAAGATCCAGCAAAGCAAGCTAGTGTTAATGTGATATGTTTTATGTGTAGATCTGTCCAGCTCTCCGCCTGGGCCGTACAGACAAGAAGTGTACATGTTCAAACCTGAAGAACGCTTCAAAGCGCCCCCCATCCTGCCGCCTCACCTCCTACAAGTCATTCTCAACAAAGACACCAACATATCGGTGAGATTCCTGTCCTACTGCCATCACTGTTTTACATCCGGTATTGCCAAAGCGTCAGGAAGAAATATGTGCCAGTAATGGTGATAAAACTACAATAACAGAACACTATTAAAGAGTCATGACACCTTGAACCACATTTCTTGAGATGGTAACAGATACAATCAGGTTGCACATCGTGGAAAAAAATAATAGCACCCATTAGGTTTGTTAATTTCTCAGCCATTTCATTTTTTTTTTCTGGTTTGAAAAGCAAAGTTGCTACTACGTCACAAAATATGTAGTTAACACATGCAGCCGGAGTCTTGTTTTTTCACTCACATTTTAATATTCATTCATCTGTATAATTGTATAAGTGTGTTACAGGCCTGTTTTATTGGTTGTCTCCTCTCTTCTTCCACTTTCATACAGCTTTACACGCAGTGCTAAAACCAGGGGTTTCATGACCTTTTAAAATGAACATTCAACAAGATATTAATGATGTTTATGTTGCTTTGTTTTATTTATCAATATTCTTTCTGTCAGTTCAATTAAATTAAAAAGTTAATAGAATTGAACCCATGAACTATTTTTTTAAAAACATTTTAATTCCTGCATCTTGCATTTTTTTTTAAATCGGTCTGGGTCAGGTAGATGTGTATGGATCGTGTGGTTTGTCAGTGTCTTGAGGCTGAATGAAAAGCCTCGGTTTCAGTTGGAGACAGGTGAGTCTCGTTTAACACTTTTGCGTGTTTCAGTGTGATCCTGCCCTGCTGCCAGAACCCAACCACGTGATGCTCAATCATCTGTACGCGCTCTCGATAAAGGTACGTTACACACCTGTATAACAGCTGTCTGCTACCAAACAATCTCTCATACAATCGTAAATAACTGACTGTGATTGAACATTTTCTGTCTCAGGATGGTGTGATGGTTCTCAGTGCAACTCATCGCTATAAGAAGAAATATGTGACATCTCTTCTGTACAAGCCTATTTAAATGACTGTGGATGACACGTGATCTACAGTACTCATCCATTATAGTCCAGATTGCACTATAAACCCACGATGCATACAGTGGATCTGTCCGCTTGAGACTTCAGCAGTAGTGTGTGTGTGTGTGTGTGTGTGTCCTGTCATCACACATGCAATACATGGATATCTAAATTTCCTTTTTGCCGTCTTGGATGCAGCATTTTACAGTCTTGATGGCCAGAATTGAATCTGTCCAAAGCTCTTTATAAAATGCTGTCAAAAAGGATTCGTATATTAAAACTACAGACAGAAGATCTTCATAAATACAAGTGAGCTCAAGTTTTGAGTTTCAACACAGATGAACATTTGAATGTAACTATTCATTCTAAGCATTTAGTTTATAGTCTCATCATTCGTTTTGTAAACTAAGGGAAAGACATCTTTACGTGTCTGTTTTCAGAACGAAAGGAAAGTGGCGTTTAGTATTTGTGCTCTTAACAGAACCATTCGCTTCAATACTTTCACGTCGGCACTGATAGATGTGCTTTGAGCAGAGTTGTGTTATGAGTTCAGCAAAAGGAAGCTGTAAGGGAGGACTGAACAGATTAAAACATTTCCAACAGCATCACAGAATGGCGCAAATAGATTTTGAACTTTTTTTTTTTTAAAGAGTTACTGCATGTGATTTGAATTTCACCATTATGCTGCCAGACGAGCTCTGTAGCTGTTTCACTGTGACAGAGAGACAGACATGTTTTATTTTGTCAAGCAGGAATGCATTTTTGCATCTGCAAATATTAATTTTATGCCAAACGTATGTGGACACCTGAGTCTTACTGGTCTGTTCCAGTGGTGTTCAGGTCTGGTCTTTCTGGTGTTGAACTAGACCGGTCTGAGTCGGTGAACCCTCCTCAAGCTCCTGCAACAAAGTTGGAAGCACAGAATTCTGTAGATTGGTATTGCATCGGTATCATGAGGATTAATTTTGCACTAGAATTACTGGAATAGACAGACTCATTAACTAAGAACGGGGCGTCCTCATATGTTTGGCCATAATGTGTATAATGTTTGTCTGTTAAATATTGTAGTGTGAAGTACTTCCTTTTGTTTGCTTTATCATTTCTGGTCATCAATATTAAATGTTGACTCAGGAATTTTTTAACATTGAGGATGATATAAATTATATTCATGAGGTTTTATTTGTTTGCTGTGAGTTGAATTGTGTGAAAGATTATGAAAATATGAATTTCATTAGATAATGGCAGCACCACAGCTAAATGCTTTCAGGATACGATTTTGAGGGAAAGTCCAATAACTTGAAATGTTTTTTTGTTTTTTGTTTTTTATCATATATGATAAATTATTAATTGAGCTATGCATATAGATGGATGTTTTGCTTCTAAAATTAATAAAGCAAACCATTCTAGTTGATTTATTTGTTTACAAAAAACTTTCACAGACAAAATGAAAACGAATGCATTTCTATTGTTTATTCCTGTTTAAACTCCAAATGCAGCTGTAATAAAGCATGGCACATTATCATCAGCATCAGACACGGAGTTTGATTGGCTCGTGTCGGCAATCTTTTGTTACATTACACCATAACATCAGTAACTATAGCAACAAATGAGCCTTCAACACTATATACATTTTATACAGATTTCAGAACCAACATCTGCTGCTTATTTCTCTCTCTACCTGAATTCAGGTTTCTGTTTCCTCCTCTGGCTTTGGTATTTCATCCAAAACATTCCTGTATCACATTAATCCTTCGGTTTCATTTCATTTGTGGTTCTTAATAAAGTGATACGAGACCCAAATACTGTGGAGCGCTCACAAGGCCATTTAAAGATTGATATTGCATTTCTCTCTGAAGAGAAATCACTTACATGGCTGTTTAAAGGCAAAGCAACATTCACTTACAAGCATATATTGTCATCCTATGCGAGAGATTTGAGGCAAGGCAACTCTGCAATGTTTTATGCAACTTCTACGGTTTATAAACTACAATGTACACAGTAAATTAATCTATATGATGTCTCACATCAAGATCAAATGGCTATTGCACAGCTACCCATGCTTTATAAATTTGCATATGCTATAGCAAACGTTGACTAGATTGACCCACACTGCCAAATTCAAACAGCAGGAAGGTATACAGTGTATATGTACAGCTTGGAAAGAAAATATACAGCAGCACAAATCTAAGAGCAATAAAGACATCTCTGAATGTGATTGGCTACTTGATTGTGACATCAGCAGCTCTGGTTCCACCAATCCCCTGCCAAAGTTTGCAATCTGTAATTCAGAAATCTTCAACAGTGTCATTGATTATATTTGCACAGGAATAACTGCACAAATCAATGTCAACTTACTCGCATTCTATATTCATTTTTGCATATGCAGAAAATCTCAACTTTCTGTATTGTCCTCAACCCATTTATTTGCTTGTGAATGAAGTTCTGGCGTAAGCGACTGCCAAGACGCCCAAAGCACTCCTACACAGTTCCTACAAGGTGGTTAAAATAGTGCTAGTAAACATGGGTTACTTGAAATCATTTTACATACACAAGTCGTCATCAACAGCCAAAATGAGGGAAATTAATGATGCAAACTTTGGCTTGTTTGGTGAACCTCACAAAAAAAGTGTACTTTCTTTTTATCAACCTCCATCATGCAAATACTAAAAACAACATTCAGTTTCAATCAGTAGCACTGGATGATGACAATATCAACAATCATAGTACTAACAGTGGCACAATATATGGCACAATGTCAAGCACGTGAACTTATTTCACACGCTTTAGTTGCCATTTTTGTCTCGTGACACAGCGGTCAGCACTCAGAACGGCTCGCATGCTGATCAGCCACACAAATGTAATGTATTTTTGCCAAAAATCCCTGAGATACTCAAGGGAATTCTGTGGCAGTCTGTTTATATCTCAGAAAGTGAAGAATGTGTTTGTCTCGTGTCAAAAGATAAATACTGTCTTCTCACAAACCGTCAATCAATAGGCATGTGGATATTAACAGCACACTGTTAAAGGAAAGAAGTAAGATCACATAGAAGGAGGGTAAGGCGGGTGAGTTAGAGGCGTTGACTGGCTGTCGGCTGGTTTAACGGGAGGCAGAGGCTCAAGTCACTCCCTGACACGCTTCTTGGCAGGTTGCTGCAGATTGGCTGTTTCCATGGCGATTGCAGAAGACGCAGGGGTCATGCGACCCCAAGCAGAAGAACCTGCGGATGCACCTGTGAAGACTTTACCTGGAGAAGAGTGAAAGAACCTACATGACCCTACAATCAATCCTGCTGATTATCAGAATCACATCAGGGCAAGCTGAGATGCATTCCTGAGCTTAATACTCACACACACACACACAGAGTCGGTTTGGAGATTCTGTAATGTTTTTTAATCATTTCATGATCAGTTGATTTGTCTGTTAGCACATGCTATAGTGTGCAGTGATGCACCAAAGTTCTTGATGACTGAAAATATTCGACCAGCTCTGTAAGTCCGAAACGCTGATGTTTAATTAGCGCTTCTTCAGTGGCACTTTTTGAGTGTGTCAATGTCTGTTTCATGCACACAGTGTGGATAAACTACATGTTAAATGTGTGGATGCTGGATTCACATCACATTTACCTCAGGAAAGTCATTCAATTGGAGTAGAGCCACAATAAAAACTGCATTATGTGCACATTTAAATGTTTCTACTAATTTTGAGTGTTATTAAATAAACTAAAACTAAAAAAAATTTTCAGGAAAAAATTTGGTGCATCACTAGTTGTGTTTTATGATGTCAGTGAGATGTGATAAATCATTTGTGATTGGACAAATCATAAGTCACTCAAGCAACCCCAGATGTCACATGACTGATCTCACAGAAGGAAGTACTCAAGCACTGACTGCACAAGCAGCATGAGCTGAAACACACACCACAAACCAGACCGTTACCATGGCAAAGAGAGGAAGAGAAGGAGCTTAGAGAGGAAATCCTGAGCTCGTTCTTCTGGAAACACTCAGAGAAAATGAGAGAAATAGAGCAAAGGCAGAAGAAAGAAATAAGGAGGTCGAGATTCAAGATGAGGGACAAACACAAGACAAACAGCACTGAACAATTTATCTGAGGTGAAACCAAACACTTACCTCGAGATTCGCTCGCGCTTTCTTCAGCACATCTCGCGTCCGGGAAACTGTAAGACAAACATGTTTGTTAAAGCTCAGATGTTGATTACATCATTACATTAACAAACCAACCACATATAACACCAAAAGTCCAAACTTCAAAATACTGAAACAAATGAAAGGTGATCAGTGACTCGTCTGTGGTCCTGAGCTTCTGACTGGTTATTGTTCAAATAGTGAGACCCTTTTGTTTTTTGCTTTCGTTCCTCTCTACAAGCCCAAATGCAGTTGTTATTACAAAGGCATTAAGCCACGTAAGAACTCACACTGTTCCCCATACAGTTTTTCTGTGACGGAGCGAAATGAAAAAAGCTAAGTATACTTTGGGTGTCATGTGTCGTGTTTGGGATGTTTAATTCACGCAGTGAAGACTAATTTGCAGTGTTTTATTTTACATTTGATTACTTTATTCAATGTATATTACTGGCCTGAATTCTGCTGTTAGGCTGAAAAGTAAAGTAAGTAAAAGTAAAAGTAAAAAAAGTAAAGTCGTGACGTATTGTCAAGTATGGTGACCCATACTCGAAATTGGTGCTCTGCGTTTAACCCATCCAAGTGCACACACACACAGCAGTGAGTAGTGAACAAATGCACACACACACACAAACACACACCGTGAACACACACCCGGATTATGCTGCGGCGCCCGGGGAGCAGTTGGGGGTTCGGTGCCTTGCTCAAGGGCACCTCAGTCGTGGTATTGAGGGTGGAGAGAGCGCTGGACATTCACTCCCCCCACCTACAATTCCTGCCGGCCCGAGACTCGAACCCGCAACCTTTGGATTACAAGTCCGACTCTCTAACCATTAGGCCACGACTTCCCCACAGAAAGCACTGTTTGTTCATGTTTGGACTCACGCTGGTTGACGATGAAGGTCTCCATGCTTTCTTTGGTTCGATTGGAGCAGCGCAGACGCTGGATGGTTCCCTGCAGAACCTCCTCCTGTTCGGCGATCCGCAAACGCAGCGACTGGATCTCCTCACGCATCGACTGCTCCTGAGAGGAAACAACACCACATTCAGCTCAGTTCATTCACATTAACACTGTGTTTGATTTTTAGGGCTCAATAAATGTGGTTCGAACCCTCTGAATGAGATAAGCGGGGCCGTCGCTACTCGGAAGCGCCGCCCGCCAGAACATCTTGAGCAGAGAGACGGCCTCGTCCAGAATCTGACTCAAGGTCTTGGTGTCGGAGAGCAGCGTCTTCTCTGTGTTGTCGCCTGGAGCCTGTAAGAGCGAAAAACATGACACTACTGCCGTTTGCACAAGTGCTCGGATATGTCACGCATCTGAACATCACCTTCCCTCCGCTGATCTCCAGCAGGGCTGATCCGAGACTCGCCTGCAGCGCCGCCTCCATCCGCTGCACCAGCGCCCGGCCCTCCATCACCTGCTGCTGCAGCGCGCTGTAGTCGTCTACGTGACCGATGGCGTGCCGCCCGTTACGGTTGGCGAATGAGCCGTCCGGAGCTTCTCCTTCCAGATCTGCATGAGGCTCCAGTGAGTCTGAAGAGAAGACGCTTTTAAGTCCTTCTCATCAACCTAATTACTTGAACATTCCTCAAGCAGCACCACTAATAACTACTTCCCAATCAGAAGTACTTCAGCAGGTTCCAGGAGGTCGATGGAAAGTTTATTTGTAACTGCTGCCAGAACTGTTAAACTTGTGCAAGACAAACAAGCTCAGGTTCTCAATGAAGCGAGTAGCCGAGTCTAATAGTAGGTTTAATTTACTGTTACACAGCAGAAAATTTATAATATAAACAATAATGACTTAAATTCCAATTCAAACTACTTGATAGGCCTGCATTTCAGACACAATGAAAGAGTAATGAGAGCATCCCAGCTGCAGCGGATGTTAGCACACACCGTTAGTGTTCACAGCACTCATCTCCATCTCTGAGTACGGCGAATACAGCGGCCCCACGTCTCTGACAGGAGGAGAAGGAGACGGGTCTGTGGAGCACGGCAGAGTGGTTAGTATGTCACAAAACCATCACATCCATTCACAAACAACAGCACTGGAAAACTGCAGGTAATGCTCATCATGTTCAAGCAGATTCTCAGGGCACATGCCAACACCTCACACATGAGTGTCATGTTTTCTAGCTGTTAAATCACTAGGGTGACCATAGGGGTCATTTTTACCGGACGCGTCCTTGCCAGGATATCTATATTGCCTAAAACAGGGGTGTCAAACTCAGTTCCTGGAGGGTCACAGCCCTGCAGAGTTTAGTTCCAACCCTGCTCCAACACACAAAACATGTAGTTTTCAAATAAGTCTGAAGGACTTGATTAGCTGGATCAGGTGTGTTTAATTAGTTATTAATTGCGGAACTGTGGTGTCATACAATGATCGGTGCACAGCGACGCTTCAAGTCTTGATTCTCACGATTGGTCACGATTCTCACGATTGGTCGATTATGTATAATACCTGCATGTTCCCTTTCGAGGGAACTTCGAACTGCGTCCTCTAGGGGTCGCTATGGGACCACAGCACCACATGTTGGCCGGCGACAGCCTATGACGTCACTACCGGCGTGACCACAGTATAAAGGGGTGCCGGGAAAATACGTCATCCTCTTCTTCGTCTTCAGTGACTGTTTTGTTTGAAGCGTGCATTCTACTGGTAAGAACGTTTTTCTACTGTTACCATGGCGAGCACTAGCAAGGCGTTTAAGAGATGTGTGCATCCATGTCCTCGTTATTTGACACCTGACGACACACACAATCTTTGCGTCTTTTGTTTGGGCGAGGAGCACGCACGCGATGTCCTCAAGGGGGCAATCTGCGCGCACTGTGAGCTTTTTTCTATGAGAAAGCTCCGCTCCCGTCTGTCTCTCTTTTCAAGGAAGGAGGGGCAGCCATCTGCTTCCCGCGGTTCTAGACCCACTGTTGCCGAGGCATGGGGGAGAATGAGCTCGTGGGGCTTGTAGACGGATCTGGCTGATGACTTAGAGAGGGGGCTTTCCTTCTCACGCTCATCGGCCGCGAACGAGAGTGAGTTGCTGGATGATGATGATGCGATCTCTCTGACATCATCTGATCCAGCAGCTAGTGCTCTGCTGGGTTATGCCTGAGATGTCGAAGGGCAATGAAGTTTAGACTGAGCCATCTCAATCCTCCTGCCCTGCGTATGAAGAGTTGTTGGAGGTTATGGAACGCACCACGGCGAGGCTTGACTTGCCGTCGAAGTGGGCCAATATGGTGGCGCCGCGGGGTCATCTCGATGAGCGTTATCTTTCTGGCCATAGCCCCCCAGCTCGAGTGAGCCTTTCTTTTCTTCCTGATCTCCATGCGGAGGTTGAGAGGGAATGGAAAAATCCGTTTTCATCTCGCCTTCATAGGTTCCAGCATACTAGTTATGCTAACATTGAGGGGATGCGTGAAAGCGGTTATGAGCGGATGCCCCCTGTAAAAGAGACGCTAGCCAGCTATCTCTCTATGGGCGAGACATCCTCTCTCAAGGCTCCCTCCTTGCCATCTAAGCCCCTTCAGGAAACATATAGCTTAAATGGCAGGGCATACGCAGCAGCAGGTCAGGCTGTCGCTTCGTTGCACACGATGGCGGTGCTTCAGGCATACCAGGCTGATCTGCTGAAAGACAGGGATAAGGGACAGGGCTTGTCACCTGATGAGGTAGCTGAGCTGTGCCGCACCACGGATTTGGCTCTCCACTAAGCAGGCACAGAAGGCTAGTGTCGCGACTCGTGCCCCTCCCCCGCCTGCGGGTAGGGCTAGAGGGAGGCGCGGGTCAAAGAGAGGTAGGCAAGACCTGAGGGAGGTGATCCAGACGAGGCGTTCTCAACACTCTCGTCCCGGACCAGAGTAAGACTTGAAGTCTCTATGCTGGACTTATGATGTTTTGGTTAGTTCTATGTTTCACAGAAACTACCTTACTGATGGTCCAGACCCAAAGCTCTTTGGACTTCACAGCTCCGGGACTGATCTCATGCAAGTTTTTATAACTTGCCTTCGACTCTGTGCAATGATGATCTCAATCATCAATACTAGATCCAGGCTAGCATGAGAGCCCTGTTCCCGGCCTCATACCCCTGGATCGTGTGGCCCAGTCGTGGGTTTCTGTGGGAGCCTCCTTGGTCATCAGGTCTCCAGCACTGCAATTCCAGGACCTGCAGGTCTTTTTACTTCAGTTTCTGGTAACCTTCCTAGGTGCATGGCTATCTGAGGATGTCTACAGTGCCCTCCAAAAGTATTGGAACAGTAAGGCCAATTCCTTTATTTTTGCTATAGACTGTAAACATTTGGGTTTGACATCAAAAGATGAATATGAAATGAGAGATTAACATTTCAGCTTTTATTTACAGGTATTTTCATCTGGATCTGATACACAACTTAGAAGATAGAACCTTTAGTTTGAACCCACCCATTTTACATGTTACCAAAAGTATTGGAACATGTGACTGACAGGTGTGTTTTGTTGCCCTGGTGTGTCCTATTAATTGATTATTCAAACAATAAATAGGACTGAATGTCTGTGCTCAGTTTCAGATCCGTGCAGACTGCATTTATAGTTAGTTAGATGTGTAACCAACATGAAAACCAGAGAGGTGTCTATGGGTGAAAAACGAGCAATTGTAAAGCTGAGAGAAGATGAAAAATCAATCAAACCATTGCACAAACACTGACAATAGCAAGTACAACCATTTGGACTCTCCTGAGGAAGAAAGAAACCACTGGTGTACTAAGTAACACACCTCAAACAGGTAGATCAAGGAAAACATCTGCAGTTGATGACAGAAACATTGTGACAGCTGTAAAGAAAGACCCTAAAACAACTGTTAGTGACATCAGCAACACTGTTGCTGTAGGTTGCTCTCCTTGTTGGTCGAGCTAGCATTGCTCCCCTCACTATAGAGGGTCACCTATGAGCATGCCGCTCCCTTCTGAGCGCCTGAGTTCCCTCTCATGCTGAGAGTTGGGTTCTCCGCTCTCCAGAGCTCTGTCATTCAGCAGCCTCGGGTTATTAGGCCTCTTTATGCCTCCCTGTTAGGTCGCTCTGCTTGTTGGTTGAGCTAGCATTGCTCCCCTCACCATAGAGGGTCACCTATGAGCATGCTGCTCCCTTCCGAGCATCTGAGTCCTGAGAATTGGATTCTCTGCTCTGTGGGATCCACCGTGCAGTCATGCCAACGAGTCAGGCCCTTTCTCCGCCCCCTTCCACTTAGGCTGATCTCATGGTGTGTTCGGCAGTGCTTCCCTCACTCCGAGGGTCTCTTACGAGCACGCTAACCCTCCCTGAGCGTTGGAGTTTCCCTCTCATCCTAAGAGTTCAGTTCTCCACTCCCCAGAGCTCTGTGAGTCAGCAACATCAGGTTGTTAGGCCTCTCTCTGACATCTAGACAATGATCTAGACAATGAGATCTCTGAACTCAATAATGAAATGCCTTAACTGAAAATTGAGTGTTTAATCTTATTTTTATACATTACTGACACTCTATCCTCCACGTTGATACTGTTAAGTGCTTTGACACAATCTGAACTGTTAAAAGTGCTATATAAATAAAGGTGACTTGACTTGACTCGACTCTCTGCCAGTTACATTTAGGATTGATTTTAAAGTACTTTTACTCGTTTATAAGTCACTCAATGGCCTAGGACCTAAATATATTGCTGATATGCTCACTGAATATAAACCGAACAGACCACTCAGATCATTAGGATCGAGTCAGTTAGAAATACCAAGGGTTCACACAAAACAAGGGGAGTCTGCTTTTAGCTATTATGCCACCCACAGTTGGAACCAGCTTCCAGAAGAGATCAGATGTGCTAAAACATTAGCCACATTTAAATCAAGACTCAAAACTCATCTGTTTAACTGTGCATTTGTTGAATGAGCACTGTGCTATATGTCCGAACTGACTGCAATACATTTTAGGTTTAATCATTTTCTTTAAATTTATTTTAAATAATTTTCTATATCATTTTAAAATTCCTTGTTTTTATTATTTTTATTTCCATGTTTTTATTGATTTGAATGTCTATTTCACTTTCTTTTATGTAAAAGCACTTTGAATTACCACTGTGTATGAAATGTGCTATATAAATAAACTTGCCTTGCCTTGCCTTGCCTCCCTCTTAAGTTGCTCGCTTTGCTTCCTAGAATGGTGTTTACCAATCCATGTTATGGTAAGTGTGCACGCTAGTCTCTGTGCACTTTCTGAAAGCCACGTTGTGTTAAGATCGCACATCAAGTGTATTGCGTTCTTTCTAAAATCCTGTACGGTATGGGTTACGCGCTGCAGCTTCGTGCCCTTTCTTTGGGTTGGTTAGGCCCCGGTTTCGCCTTGGGCCCCACTCTACCCATTTCTCCCGTTGTTTCTGGTGTTTAAAATCCATGTTATGGTAAGTGTGCACGCTAGTCTCTGTGCACTTTCTTAAAGCCACGTTGTGGTAAGATCGCACATCAAGTGTTTTTGAATTCTTTCTAAAAACCTGTACGGTAGGGGTTACGCGCTGAGGCTTCGTGTCCTTTCTTTGAGTTGGTCAGGCCCCGGTTTCACCTTGGGCCCCACTCTACCTATTTCTCCCAATATTTCTGGGCTTGAAAAGTGGGGTGCTACCGAGGGTCTGTTGAGACAGTTCCCTCAGGGAGCTCGTGCAGAGCAAGCGGTAGCCCCTGGGTGACAGGCCAGGACCTAGCTACTATCCTAGGCACTTGGCCGTATCCCCTTAAAGGAATATTTCCTTATGATTCTAAACCTTTGAGCTCTACCCTGGGTCCGGGAGTCCCGGCCCTTAACAGGTAAGCTTTTAGGGTATGCAGCTCTGGTCTTTGGCCGTAGGGGATAATGTCACTGACAGCTGTCTAACCGTCCCAGGGGCAACTCCCTTAACCCGGTAGAGATGATACTTAGTGCTCCCCTTTTGTGCTTGGCTTGCACTCCCCTCAGCATGGTGGCGTGGCCATTCCATTCCCCATAGCGACCCCTAGAGGATGCAGTTCGAAGTTCCCTCCAAAGGGAACATCTCAGGTTTCGTATGTAACCATGGTTCCCTGAGTAGGGAACGAGACACTGCATCCTCTAGGCTTTGTGCCATGCTTCGGATGCAAGCTTCAGACGAAGAAGTGGATGATGTATTTTCCCAGCGCACCTTTATACTGTGGTCGCGCCAATAGTGACGTCATAGGCTGTCGCCGGCCAACATGTGGTGTTTTTGTATGTATGCTTCAGACACGGGTCACGCTGACGGTGTTCCCCATAGCGACCCCTAGAGGACGCAGTGTCTCTTTCCCTACTCAGGGAACTATGGTTACATACGTAACCTGAGACTTTATTGGTCAAACTACTTTGCATGTTTCAGGCAATATAAAAATCCTGGCCAGGACGTGTCCCAAATAAATTGGCACATATGGCCACCCTATAAATCACATGCAGAACAGTCAATGTGAAATCGACAGGTGCAGACGTTACCGTGCAGAAGCTGTCGGCGGTAAAGCACGTCTCGCAGCGAACTGGCCGGGATGATGGGCGACGAGCGCTGATCGATGCAATGATCCAGCTGTTTCTGCAGCAGAGCTCGTAGAGCACTGTTCTCCTGTACACTGTGCTCCAGCTGGGCCCTTAGAGCCCGCACTTCCACCAGCAGCTCCCCGAGCTCCACCGCCGGGCAGCGCACGCCACATATCAACCCTAAATCAGCAGCCAACAGAGAGAGAGAGGCTCAATGCACCGACTGGATGATAAAATCTATACGTGATTTGTTTGGAGTAACTGGAAACTGTCCTTTGTCTAGTGCTCAATATTCAACATCACTCGAGCATATATTCACACTTCTTATGATAGATAATGCACTGCAGCAAATCACACCAGTGAGCAGCAGTGAAGGCTCTTTTACATACATCTGTTGCGTTTCACAGGAAAAAAGAAACTCGGACAGGTTCGCAGCAACATGAGAGTAAATAAACCATGGCAGAATCTTTTTATTTTGGATGTGTGTGGACCATTCCAGTATTGTTCACAGCATCTCACCTGCAGCGGCGCTCTTTCTCACGCCACACACGCGGTCGTACAGCTGTAGTTCACTCTGTAGGGAGTGTAGCAGCTGTCTGCTCTCTGCTAACTGCTGCTGGAGTAAAGTCACCTCGTGCTGCAGTCTGAACACAGATCAGCGGTTACACAGCCTTCATTCACGTGTCACACTTATCAGTAAGAAACAGATCACAATGAGCAGAAACTGCTTTCTTCACACGGAGCTGCTCTTTCTAAGTGCTCACATAGTTTCTCTGACCTGTTGTTGTTCTCCTGACTGTTTTGTCTGTCCTGTCGCAGTTGTTGGATTTGTTGGCTTTGTTCACAGTTGTGTGTCTGCAGCCTCCTCAACTCCTCCTTCCATTGCCCCGCCTCTAACTCCGCCTGCTGCAGACGGACACGCCCAGACAGCACCGCCTCCCGGAGCTGCTCCGCCTCTTCACTGCAGTCTGCATCACACAAACGTCAAATTATTAACTCTCCAGATTCTTAGAGACAGTGATGCTCATTCTGCAAAAACACAAGACTGTAATATGATTCATGTGAATTAATGAGTGTGTTTTGCTGAAATATCTGCTTTTAGCAGAGACATTAAATGCATGTGATCTGTAGCACTTATGTTTGGCAAATATTGTCCACAAATTATGTCTACGTGATCTGCAGATTGCTGGGCTGGGTAAAAGAAAAGCTAAACAGTTCCTGTTCCTGGAGGCACAACAACAGTATGCATTTAGCACTTATCTGAGCCATTCATCTGTTTGTGTGTGTGCGTGTGTTTGTACCTCTGCTGGCTTGTAACCTTGACTGTAGTGCCAGATTTTCCTCCTTTAACGCTCTGACTTCATTGGTCAGTTGACTGACTGCATCATGACTCTGGATAAAGATGTTGGTTGGAGCCACTGTCAAACACACACACACACACACCAGCAATGAGCCTTTGTTTTATGTTTGAAATGGTTCTCACATGTTTACACAAGCACACATACTCAATTTAAACACTGCATAAAGCAAATTAAACTCAAACTTTATTATTTGTATACAGCAGCTCAGAGATCAGCCATCATGAGTGAACACAGATTTACTGGATGATTGCGAACAATTGTTTACTGAGTTTATTGAACAGTTGTATAAAAACAAAATGACACACAATTATTCTGTTGTTCTGAATATCAGTCATGTGCAGTGTTGGGGGTAACGCATTACAATTAACGCGAGTTACGTAATATTACTTTTTTCAATTAACTAGTAAAGCATTACTTTTTAATTTACAAGAAAATATCTGAGTTACTTTTTTCCCATTTGTTGACTGTCAGTGCACTGTGTGAACATGCTGTTACTGTAGTTCTAGACTAAATGCGAATGTGCATTAAATTCATCCCACTCGCAAAAAACTGATTTAGTATTCATCAAAATGAATTAAAACAGTGAAATGCAAACTCACAATATGACGCAAACCTGCAATAATTAAATGTTAAACACAAATGTATTTAATCCCATTTTATTAACCAATGTCTTTGCTGCTGACCTTTGATGATCCAGTTCAAACCATACTAATAAGCAAAAATTAATTTAGATAAACTAACAATTGTGCTTCATTGTTTTTTTTATTGCTGAAGAGTGTTGAACCTTCTCCTGCGTTCTACTGTACAGACGTGAATTTACTTTTCCTTCAGCCTGAGGTTTATTCATTACACTTTTTGGTGTGAAATGGCTTTTACATTTGCTATGATTAGAACTTCTTGTATTAAAAACAATCAAACCCTGCTCATATTTAAAAAGTTCTTTCCATAAAAAGTAGCTAAGTAACGTAATTAGTTACTTTTTTAGGGAGTAACGCAATATTGTAATGCATTACTTTTAAAAGTAACTTTCCCCAACACTGGTTATGTGATGGTCTGCAGTCCAATCACAGATCAACAGCATCAATGTGAGCTTGTTGATTCATCTAAATGATCTCACACACTCACACACCGGTGTCTCTCGCCGCTGTGGCCAGACGTCCGTCTAACTGCTGTCTCAGTCTCTCGTTGGTTCTGATGGAATCTTCCAGGCGCTGACGCAGAGATCGGATTTCTCTCAGATGCTCCTCGATCATGTCGACACCTGTCAGCATCACATTATATTTACAGCAACTGAATATGAATATCATGTTGTTTCTCAGTTTGTTTATTTAATTTTGTTTTTATTGCTAATTGAGCGGCTGGAGAGTAACACACACACACACACACACACACACACACACACACCTGATTGGCTGTTGCCAGACTGATAATAAGATGAACCATCAAAACCTCTAATTGGCTGAATCATATTCTCCATGTCCCACAATGCATCAGTTTGCACAGATGGGCCTCCACTGTTTCCCAGTGCATGATGGGATACAGACGTGTAATCGATGGAATGCGCGGTCAGCTGATAGCTGGAGAGCGAATGAGGAGCGCTGAGAGCTGTTGGAGAAGAGCGAAGCAGAAATTCACTTCAGGACACACTTCAGTCTCTAAACTGATGGTTTCTATCAGGTGAAAACATTCACTTCTGCTCATACCACAGGAGTCTGCCAGGTCATGAATAAATAATAATAAATAGGAAGAAATTAATAATGCCTAGTCACTTTTCCAACACAATTCATGAGAGAATCTCTAAATCTATAACCTGTGCTGAAATGAGGGGCTTCCAGACAATGTAGATCATTCACATCATGGCACAGCGGAGTTTGTGATGCATAATACAGCTGAAATAAATGACTTAGGATGTTAATGTCCTCAACTCTGCTTAACAGAAACCTGGTTGCTTCTGTTTGTGAGTTTGCAGCTGTTAGTCAGTCAGGGACAAACATGCCATGCGCTCACTTCTCATGGGCGGCCTCCGCTGTGCTGGGACAGTCAGGATACTGCGCTCGGGGTCATGGCAGGTCAGGGGGGCAAAGGTCATGGGGTTAGAGTGAGCAGGCCAGCTCTGGGTTTGGATCAGAGGCTGTGAGCTGGACCAGAGTCCAGTGAAAACACCTGCAGACGGTGGAGCACAGATGTATGTGTCTCTATGTGTGTCAATGACATACTGTCGCAGGAGGAGACACTGGACTGACGGCAGTACCACAGCAATGAGATCATCTTTATTAGCATTCGGGTAAAACAGACTGTGAAGTTTTGGGAGCAACAGCCGCATTAACAGTCTGAGATCAGAAAGAAACAAACTGTGAAGTTCACAGATTTTATTTTTAGTTCCATTTTGTCTTTTGTTTTAATGACAGCAGCATTGCAGCTACATGAACAAAACCTGATGATCATGTTTTCCAGAATCAGAAATCTGATCTGAGTCACTCAATAAATGTTAGGTTTCTTTGTTCTGAATTCTCAAAAATCCAAAAACTTTGTGCATTTTCATGTTTAAATGAATATAATCCCAGATTTCCAACATGCACTCATACGGTGCATCCAAATGATCAATGTCGTTATATTTTCCTTGATTTTCACATCCATGTATTAATTTTTTATTTATTGATTTATGATTCTTATATTAATCCTCATCAGATATTCATATTCAAGTATTTACTAATTACTGTTACTCATATATGTTTATCTTTTATTTTGTTTGATGTGTGTTCATAACTAATAATCGTAGTATTCTCCAAAAATATGTATGTTATGCACATTTTATTATTTATTGTTTGAAAGTAGTAATACCAGTTTGGAAGGACGTGACTTTCCTGCACATATATTCCTTGTGCCTACTTTTCTTGCCTACTCTTCTCTTTTACTCTTTACTCTTTCTTCTCCTTCTTTCCTCTGTTTCTTTTGAAAATACGGTTTGTACAGTATAAAAACCATTACGCCTATGGGATGTCCCCATAATTCACAAAAACAAGTCGGACCTCTTTCGCACCTCTGTCTTTGGGTCGGGACTCCTCCTGTGGAAACTCACTGGCAGCGTCCATATCTGAGCAGAGGTCCACGTCCTCATTGGTGGATCCTTTCTCGTCAGACACAAACGAGGTGCAATCTGATTGGTCTGTTGTCTCGGAGGGGGCGTGGCTGCTGCAGGGCATGTCCGGACGCTGCTGTAACTGGGTGTGGAGAGACTCGATGATTTGATCTTTGTGTTGGAGCTCCTTACTCAGCCTATTGAAGAACACGACCACCTGTCATTAATAAAGTGAAGTGAACTTCTACATATTATATTCCAGAGGAGACGCTCACCTCAGCGCGAGCAGCTCATGACCCATTTTATCATCTTGCTGCTCTGAACGATCACCTGACAACCAAAGAAAACATTTAGTGAAGGACTGTATATTACAAACCAGCAGACACTTAAGGAAAGGATCCGATAGTGTGTAAGGAGTGTGCACACACACACTCACGTCCACTGATCTTGGTGCTGACTCTCTGAGCAAGTGAGGAACTCTGGGAAAGCTGCTCCCGGAAGCTTTGGCCCATGTAGTAATCGATGTCATTGGCGCGCAGCAGCTCCTCGAAGGCTTTGGTCGTGTCACTCAAGTGCTGTGTAAGGATGTGGCAGATGCCCCGGCCCTCTCGCATCTTCTGACGCAGGTGGGACAGCTCTCGTGCCTGTGCCTGGATCAGTGTGTTGTACTTCCTGTACAAACAGGAAAAGGAAAAAAATTGGTGCTTTGCTGGATTTTTTTAACACAGAAATATATGCTGTATGTCCAGCACATCTGTTGCAGTTGAACTGAACTGTGGCTGGTTTCATAAACTACTAAAGCTGGTCGCACACCAGATGAGAAGCGCAGCGCCACGTCTTTAAAATTCAAACACATTGTTTTCTACGAGTGTACGCACAGCAACGGCCAGCAACGACTCAGGACATTGTTCAAAAGTGTGTGTTCGAATTTTAAAGACGTGGTGCTGCACAGTGCTTCTCGTCCGGTGTGTGACCGGTTTAAGACTACACTTACAAAGATAGTCTAATCTAATTTTTTTCTTCAAGCCTTGTCATAACTTTTTTAAATTAAATTACAAAAAGGAAGATGGATCTAATCTAAATCTGAAATGTAAGACTGATTATCTCTACCTGCTAGCTGATGAAATGTGTTCTTAAGACACAGTTAATATGTGACTGTGTTTATGCAGCGAACCCTGATCAGAATAATGATGCTCTTGTCTTCTGTAGAGCTGCTTGACAGCTGAAAAGGAATTTGTTATATTTGATGAAGTTTGCATCACTGATTGCTATTTTCTTGTTTATTGCTGTGAAGCTGCTTTGACTCAATCTGTATAGCACAAAGCGCTGCGGAAATTCAAGGTTGGATGTCTAGAGAGGGCCTCACCCGGGCCAGGTGGCACATTTCCCATCCTCCAGGCTGCTCTTTCCCTCATGTGCGGAGCTCCTGATCTGCGTCTCCAGCAGTGTCACACGGCTCACCAGCTCCTGCAGCTCGCGGCTGGGTCTGAGCGGCCCGTCTGACTGCCAGCCCTCGTCCTCATCCACACCGCTGTGAGCCGAGCTCACCTGAAATGCCCAGTTCACCTGTCGGGTCACACACAGTTTATCGTCACACGACCAGCCTCTGCGGCTCTTCATCAAATGAATACATGAATGAACGTGAACTATTAATCTGAGGGAGAGACCAAAGTAAGAGACAGGAGTGATTAGAAAGAAATGAAATCAGCACGGCTCTGCAGGAAATCAATTCATTATAAAGTTTGGTGTCGTTACCGATTTTGACCACAGAATGACTGGCCAATCACAGCCGAGTATTTGAGAGCGACATATCAAAGTATAATATGATCAGTCTGAAGGGATTCTGCACATGAAGCGGTGGTAACGTTACTAACAGTCAGTGCTAACATCACGTTACCTTGCGCGGCGTGCGCTCCAGGCTGGAGGCGTAGTCGGAGGTGTTTGAGAGTGAGCGGTCGCGCAGCTGCAGGCCGCGGATCACTTTGTGGCAGTGAGAGAGCTGCGAGCGCAGATCCTGTACCAGACGCTTCAGCGAGGACGGGTCATCTGTCGGCGTTCTGTCGCGGTCTGCGTTCCAACCACTGCGTCTGCTCAACCTAACCGAGAGAGAGATGCCCGTCTCCAGCTCATCAAACTCTGATGACAGAAGGACACAACATGCGCTGAGCTGCGGCACTTGTTTCAATCAGCGCATGAATGTTCATCAAGGGCAAAACATTTGAGACTGAGAAACGCCGCATCAGAAATTTGGATGTGTTATGTACAGGGAGGTCACATGATCATCAGCTTCTGTTCACGTAGCTCCAGTGCTGCTGTCATTTAAGCAAAAGTCCTTCCCACATTCATGTTTATTGTTCCACTTTTCTCTTTTTAAAAGGTTTTCATTCCTTCAGAAAACAGAAGCACTAGTTTGGAGCTGCTGTGTTTATGACTGTCAGTGTGTGTCAGGTGTGTGTGCATGTTTATGTGGTTTATGAGGACACAAATGTGTATAATGACATGGGTATGACAGAGGTATTACAATATGAAGGTGGTTTATGAGGACACTGCCTATGTCCCTGTAATTCAAAAGGCTTAAAAAACATACTAAATGGTGTTTTTTTGAAAATCTAAAAATGCACAAAGTCTCCTGTGAGGGCTAAGTTTAGGTGTAGGGTTGGTGTAGGGCAATAGCACACACAGTTTGTTCAGTATAAAAACCATTACGCCTATGGAGAGTCCCCATAAACAACAAAAACCAACGTGTGTGTGTGTGTGTGTGTGCGCCAGTGTGTGTACCGGGGCTGCTGGCGTCATCTCTCTCAGCTTCATTCTCACTGCGGCCGCTCGTCTCGTATCCCAGATCCTGAAGATCCACCTGCACCTGTTTACTGTCCTGCTGCACGGCACTCTCAGCTGACAAACACAGAACCATCAGCACAAATCACAGGGGTGAGTGAGTGATAGAGAGAGTGTGTGTGTGTGTGTGTGTGTGTGTGTGTGTGTGAGTATGGTGTAAGTCTGTGTGTCTCGAATCGCCATTTTCTGTCAAAGATACTAGTAAAGGTAGTATCATCACAACTGTTCCTTTTTAAAGAAAAATGGTATCTGTGAGGATTTCCAGTCAGGATTTAGACCGTATCATTGTACTGAGACTGCCCTCATTAGAGTTACAAATGACCTGCTCTTATCATCCGTTATTATTGTGGTTGTATCTCTCTATTAGTGCTACTGGATCTTAGCGTTTGACACTATCGACCACAACATTCTTTTGAATAGACTATAAAATTATGTTGGCAGTAGTGAAAGTGCATTAGCATGGTTCAAATCGTACTTATCTGACCGCCATCAATTTGTAGCAGTGAATGAAGAGGTATCATATCGATCACAAGAGCTGTATGGAGTACCTCAAGGCTCAGTACATGGACCGTTATTTTTCACACTTTACATGTTACCCTTGGGAGATATTATTAGGAAACATGGTGTTAGCTTTCACTCTTATGCTGATGATACCCAGCTCTATATTTCTTTGCGACCTGATGAAATTTACCAATTTGCAAAACTAACGGAATGCATAGTTGATATCAAAAACTGGATGACTAGAAATTTCTTACTGCTAAATTCTGAAAAAACAGAGGTGTTAATTATAGGACTAAAAACCTCTGCATGTAATAACCTAGAACACTGTCTAACACTCAATGGCTAATCTGTAAATTCTTTGTCATCAGTTAGGAACCTAGGTGTGCTATTTGATAGCAATCTTTCCTTCGATAGCCACGTTTCTAATATTTGTAAAACCGCATTTTTTCATCTCAAAAATATCTAAATTACATCCTATGCTCTCAATGTCAAATGCATAAACGTTAATCCATGCGTTCATGACCTCGAGGCTAGATTATTGTAATGCTTTATTGGGTGGTTGCTCTGCACGTTTAATAACCAAACTCCAGCTGGTTCAAAATGCAGCAGCTAGAGTTCATACTAGAACCAGGAAGTATGACCACATTAGCCCGGTTCTGTCAACAGTGCACTGGCTCCCTATTAAACATTGTATACATTTTAAGATCTTGCTAATTACTTATAAAGCCCTGAATGGTTTAGCACCTCAGTACTTGAGCGAGCTTTTATCGCATTATAGTCCTTCACGTCGACTGCAATCTCAAAACTCTGGCCATTTGATAATACCTAGAATATCAAAATCAACTGCGGGTGGGATATTGTTTTCCTATTTAGCGCCCAAACTCTGGAACAATCTACCTAACACTGTTCGGGAAGCAGACACACTGTCAGTTTAAATCTAGATTAAAAACCCATCTCTTTAACCTGGTTTACACATAACATACTAACACATTTCTATTATTCAGATCCGTTAAAGGATTGTTAGGCTGCATTAATTAGGTCAACCGGAACCAGGAACACTTCCCAAAACACCTGATTTACTTGTTACATCGTTAGAAGAATTGCATCTATGCTAATATTACTCTGTTTCTTTCTTATTCCGAGATCACCGTAGCCACCCAGATCCAGACTGTATCCAGATCAGATGGTGGATCAGGACCCAGAGACGACCTCTACAGCCCTGAAAGTCAGTGGAGATCAGGACAACTAGATGAGCCCCAGAGACAGATCTCCTCCAAAGACCTTGCTTCCTAGACGGCCATCAGGACACGACCTTGGGAACCAGATGGGTCCTCTGCACAATCTGACTCTGCTGCAGCCTAGAATTAAACTGCTGGTCTCGTCTGGCCAGAGGAGAATGGAACACTATTTCGACACACTATTTCCCTGTTTAATACTGTAAAGCTGCTTTAACACAATATGCATTGTAAAAAGTGCTATATAAATAATGGTGACTTGACGTGTGTGTGTTTAGGTGTGTGAAAGAGTGTGTAAATGTCTCTCTCTCTCTGTGTGTGTGTGTGTATGTTTGTGTGTGTGAGTATGTAAATGTGTCTCTCTCTGTATGCGTGTGTCTCCTCACTCAGCAGCTCTCTGTAGTCTTTCAGTTGTTCTGCCTGCGCTTGCACCGTTGCCTCTGACACCATCAGTCTCTCCTGCAGCTCGCGGCTCTCCTGACGACTCACAGCGAGGTCGCTACGGAGACGCTCCGCCTGCTCCCGGAGCCCCGCCTCCACGTGCTGCCAGAAGCCGATGGCTCCACCCCCTCCTGCGCTCGAACCGCCGCTGTCCCCTTCGACCTCCCGCTCCATTCCTACATCCTGATCAAAAAACAAACACCGAATCCTTCACAAACCCACTGTTCTTACCTGAACGCTTTAGTATTATAGTCTGTACTTTGCTGTATGAAAATTAAGCTGGTTAGGGTTAACCAGTGCTAGTTATTTGGCTAATGATGCATCACCTGAACTGTGTGCTGGGCTGCAGGTTTGTGAGACAGCAGAGCTCCAAGGTCCAGAGAATGAGGTCTGGTGCACCTCCTCTTCCACCTCCCCTCCCGCAGCTTCACACTCGGGGGCCCGCGCTTGCCCTGAGCACCCCTGACATCTTCCCCTTCCTCTCCATCATTATCATATTCTTCCTCCTCCTCCTCCTCCTCTTGAAACGTACGGTAAACTCTCTGAGGCTCACGGGAATTTGGCCGTTCTATTTCACGCTTCTCAGACCCTCGACCCCTGACAGATTCCTCCTCATCCGCTGCTAATCCAGACTCGTCTTCATTCAGAGTGTTCCTGCGAGAGATACGATCCATCAGAGCAGGAAGACGCCAGCAAACACAAGCGATCTGAAGGTGATGGATTTGATACCTGGTGCGAGCGAGTGAGGAGTGGCCCGTCTCTTCGCCCGTCTCACTTTCGTCTCGGTTTCTCTGCTCTGATGCATTGTGGGACATCAGCGCCCTGCCAAACTCCTCAGCTTTCTGTCAGGAGAACACAGTGAACTCTGAGATACGCTAACCACAAACAAATGCTAAAGACTCCATGAAACTGCTCAGCGAGCAACCTTTTGTTTCCAATGCCTGTTGTTGCATTTCCTGTTGACACAGGAAGTCAGGTGGAAGAAATTCAAGGAAACAGACAATTTCTAAAGAATATTATATTTCAGATTCTTAAATGTGTATATGAGTTATGTATATGAGAAATAGTCTTTTACAAGTATGCTAGTATTGGAGATGAAGGAGCTTCAAGCTCAAATGTGAAATTAAAACCATAAAACAAGTATTTTGTTGCTGTGGCGTCTTTAAAGTAACTCCAATAATCTGAAGGAGCTGTGGCCTTCATCTGGTCCAGTAATGGAAAGGTCTGAACCACAGATGAGCGACTCCAGTTCAAACCCTGAGCTTCAGTAGATGCTGACAGAAAACACTCTGAATAACAGTGTCTGTTCGTTAAGAGCTGTTTCTCAGCCGTTTTCTTACCTGCGCGCTCGTCAGACTCTGAGCTGTCAGTTTGATCTCATCGTCCTCTATGCTGTCTGTGAACTCCTCGCTGCTGCTCTCACGATCATTTTCATCTTCATCATCACTGCTGGATTCTAGAAAGAAACAAGGCAGACAATAAGATTCCTCTTCATACATCCCTTTCTTATATTTCTGTTTGTTTCTCTGCTGTCTCTGATTGTCTGTTTCCAGAGCCGAATCACAGCCAATCCGTTCAACGTCTGTCAGTCCAGCTGCTTTTCATTCCTTCCTTCATCACCACTTCCACACTGAATGTTAAAGGGAGAGTTCACACAAAAACATACATTCTCTCATCATTTACTCACTCTGTTGTTGCAAACCAGTATGACTTTCGTTAGAGGAACACAAATGAACATATAGGTCACATATTTTTCTCTCCGTACCATAAAGGTCAATGGGATTCAATGTTATTTATATCCCAACATTTCTCTAAATATCTTCTTTTGTTCCACAGAAACAAATCAGTCATAAAGATTTAAAATGACATAAAGGGTGAGTAAAGAAGAGAATGATCTTTTCTTGGTGGACTCTCCCTTTAAAGTCACATTCTGCTCTGTTATTCTGGTTATATAACCTGAGTTTACATAAAAGTCCTGAAACTACAGTATCAGAGAGAGCGAGAGTGATAATGTCATTAACTGTATGAAAGGAATATTTGTACAGTATCATGCAGGACAGATAAATATAGATGGAGTGTTTCATATTTCATATTACAACAAAGAAGATGCTCACAGAAAGGGGGATAAAGTCTTGTACAAACAGGCCAAATACACACTGGAAAAGGAGATCAGAGTGGCAAAGAGGAATTATTCTGACAAGCTCAGGAACAAATTCTCTTCCAGTGATACGGCTTCAGTGTGGTTAGGATTGAAGGACATCACCAGCTACAAAACACCACCCCCCAGCACTCTGGAGAATCAACACCTGGCAGACGACTTAAACGAGTTCTTTTGTCGTTTTGAACGATCACCCCACACCCGCCCAGAACACCCCTCCACACAACCATTCACACCTCCAGCAACCCCTCTGTCCTCCACACCTACAATTCAAATCAGTGAAGAAGATGTGTGCCAGGTCTTCAGGAAGAACAAAAGAAGGAAAGCACCTGGTCCAGATGGTGTGTCACCAGCCTGCCTAAAAATCTGTGCTGATCAGCTGGCCCCCATCTTCACACAGATCTTCAACAGATCACTGGAGCTGTGTGAAGTCCCCTCATGCTTCAAACGCTCCACCATCATCCCCGTCCCAAAGAAACACAAATTTACTGGACTTGATGACTACAGACCTGTGGCCGTAACGTCTGTAGCCATGAAATCATTCGAAAGTGATGGTTGTTCATGAGTCCCTTGTTTGTTCTGAACAGTTAAACTGAGCACTGTTCTTCAGAAAAATCCTCCAGGTCCTGCAGAATCTTCAGTTTTCCAGCATCTTTTGCATATCTGAACCCTTTCCAGCAGTGACTGTATGATTTTGAGATCCACCTTTTCACACTGAGGATGATTGAGGGACTCAAACACAACAATTAAAAAAGGTTCAAACATTCACTGATGTTCCTGAAGGAAACACGATGCATTAAGAGCCGGGGGTGAAAACTTTTTGAATTTGAAGATCAAGGTAAATTGTACTTAATTTGTCTTCCAGGAAACATGCAAGTATCTTCTGTCGCGTCAGAAGGGCAGTACTAAATGGAAAAATATGATATTTCAACAAAATAAGAAAAATTTGGACATCTTCATCCTGTTCAAAAGTTTTCACCCCCCGGCTCTTAATGCATCGTGTTTCCTTCAGGAACATCAGTGAATGTTTGAACCTTTTTTAATTGTTGTGTTTGAGTCCCTCAATCATCCTCAGTGTGAAAAGGTGGATCTCAAAATCATACAGTCACTGCTGGAAAGGGTTAAAATATGCAAAAGATGCTGGAAAACTGAAGATTCTGCAGGACCTGGAGGATTTTTCTGAAGAACAGTGCTCAGTTTAACTGTTCAGAACAAACAAGGGACTCATGAACAACCATCACAAAGCAAAAAAACAGTCGTAGATCATCCAGCTAACCACACACAGTATTAAGAACCAAGGGTTCCCAAACTTTTGAATGTGGTTATTTTAATAATTTCAGCTATTTTTTTGTCTTGTGGACTATATGTAAACATCTTTTATGGAAAATATCTTACTCAGGACAGTACTAAATAAACAATAACATGCATTTTGTATGATCTCTCTTATTTTGGTAAAATTATCCACATTTTCACAGATTCTGCAAGGGGTTCCCAAACTTTCGAATGCCACTGTATGCAAGGATCCCGTTTGTGGACTTCAGCTCTGCTTTTTATCCCGGAAACCCTTCAAAATAAACTAACTCAGCTCTCCGTCCCCACCTCCGTCTGCCAGTGGATCAACAGCTTCCTGACAGACAGACAGCAGTTAGTAAAGCTTGGCAAATTCACATCCAGCACTCGAACCATCAGCACTGAGCTCCTGTAATGGTGGCCACACCAGTGGCCACCATTACAACAGGAAACAGGAAGCAAACATACAGTGAACTCTGACCTGCAGATTCATGACTCAAAGATGCTCAGCCGAAACAGGCTACATGTCAGACTGAGCTTGACTCGATTCAAAGACAAACTTAAGCTGCAGGAAAATGAAATGTTGCAGAAAAATGGACAGTGTCCACATTATATTATTACTTGTGATTATTTATTAAAAGAAGTGTAACATAATATCCTCTCCCTCACAGAGTCCAAAGAAATCTGGCGTGATCAGAAGTGTAGTGTGTAGTATGAGGGTGACGATTAACCCATCGGAGGATTTCATGAAAGAGTGTGTGAGCTGTGATTTACAGTGTGTGTCCTGCAGCTTATTGATGAGGACCAGTTTAACAGGAGATCTGGTTTCTTTGGTGTTTCATGAGAGGTTTCATTTTCTAATTTAGCTGATGGTTTAAATCTGCATATTGTCATCAAACCACACAGTCACAGTCATGCAAACATGTGATGCCTTTACATGTACGTGTGAATGAGTTTGTTTGGTTAATTATCATTAAACTGTTCAATGGTTAACAAAACATTTCAATATCAGTGGAAATTAGATGACACTAAATGACAATGAACACTGTGAAGAGGCTTTTCTGTGGAAAACTCCAGTTCACATACTCACCTGTGATGTTTACATGTCAAATAAATATTAGTTTTAGTTTATGTTCTAATAATCTGAGGAAAGTGAGCGTCCTGGAGGAATCACCTATCCTACTTCAAAATGATTTCTTACTGTTCAAAACAGATAATGAACAAAAAAAATAAAATACAAAAGATTCCGGCCAAGAAATCTGGTTACATTTATTTCTTTTCAGTTTGAAGTACATTAAATAGATTTCATATTTCCATATACAAGAACAAACCAAGCTATATGATGCATCAAAATCAGCTTCATTTGGCACTAGAATACCAGCCCATACAGTTTGAGTCACAGAAAATAGGCTTGAAGTGCTTAAAGTCACAAAGCCAAACTCCTGCTGCTCTGACATGCATTGGCTGTGTAATTCAAATGGAACACAAAGGCGTTTCTGGAACTCAAATTCATGAATGAGGCAGACAGTACACAGAACATCAACACACAAACATCATCTGGATAAAACACACACACACACACACGAGTGAGTTCTGGCTGGTTATGAGTCTTCATGCTCGACTAGCGCACGAGCGTTTCAGCGATGAGCTAGCGGTTCATTCAGAATTAGCGTCAGCACCCCTGCCGTGTCCCACCTCCATAGTCGGTCTGGATCAGCGTGGCCGGGTCCAGCACCAGCGCCGTCTCACGGGCCCTCGTCAGGGTTTCTTCCAGCTGTTGACGCAGCGCCTGAAGCGAGTCCAGTTTGGCGTGCAGCGCTCCAGGCTTCTCAGCACTGCTAACAACACAGACGCATCAGAACAGAACCAATAACTAATGCTTTCTAAATGAAAATGGCACTGTTTCAAGAATACATTCATACACAGATCAACATCATGAGTGATGGATTTTAACATAGAGTGCAGTGTGAGTGTGTGCTGGAGTTCTGACCTGTCGTCCTGACTCTGGACTCGTCTGAGATTCTCATAAACGCTCTTCTCTGCTCTCAGAGCTTCATTCAGCGCCTGCTGCTCCGACACGAGCTGCTGCAGGACACACTGACACACACACACAAAATGTAAGTGCACACACACGTTTGTTTTGGTGAATTGCGTAGACATCCGATAGGCATAATGGTTTTTATAATGTACAAACTGTATTCTCCATCTCCCTACACCAACCCTACACCTAAACCTACCCCCTACAGGAAACATTGTGCATTTTTATTTTCTCAAAAAAACTCATTTATAAGCGTTTTGAAAAATGGGGACATGGGGTAATGTCCTCATAAGTCACCTTCTCCTTGTAATACCTGTCATACCTGTGTCATTATACAAATTGATGTCCTGATATGTCACAAAAACAAGAGCCCACACAAAACGTAAGCTCACACACGCACGCACACACACGCACACACAGAGAGAGAGAGAGGGAATGTAAGCACACACACACACAGAGGGAACGCAAGCACTCGCACACACACACATGCTGTCTCATGATGTTACCTGCAGATCAGAGCTTGATGAGTCGTGACGCCCTGCAGCCAGAACCGAGCGCATCTCTGAGAGCTCCCGCTAAACACACACACACACACACACACCCACGGACAGAAAAACAATTACTACAGTGTTTTTTCTTTACCTTTTTGACTACAAATCCCCCCACTGTACACAACAAAAATTCAAAGCCCCATGACTTTGCCTGTTGTTTATGATTTACTGTGGAGTATAACTAAAATAATGTACACTCATAAAATGTATAAAAATGTTCATGGAGTCATTGTCCTTGCTAAGATTAATGTACTGACTAAAGAACTTTAAAGAATCACTTCATTTATTCAATGAACACAGTAATAGGAAAGGTTTTCCCAGGTTTAGGACGTGTGTTTTACCTCAGTCTCTCTGTGTTTCTTAAGGGTCAGCTGTAGTTCATCTCTGATGGCTTGAACATCCAGATCACCTGAGCTGCTCGTAAACACGGCTGCTCACCATAAACACACACACACACACACACACACACACACACAGAATGAAGTGAATCAATCATTTTAATTGTTCTAATCTGGGAGGTACCGCAGTGAAACTCACCCTGAACTGGTGTTGGTGTGGAGTTCAACATCTCACTCGGACCCCGCAGTATCTCCTGCACACACACAGCCCATCATTACCGCAGTACATTGACACTCAGCCCATCATTACCGCTGTACACTGACGTGCAGCCCGTGTAGTTCACTGACAAGCTACGCAATATCGCGTTCATAATTGCAGATGAATCGAATTTGATTATGAACGCGATATTGCGTAGCTTGTCAGCGAACTACAGCTCTGTGTAGTAATTGGCGCTCCATTTGAAAGCGGGTGATTGACATTTACTACTAATCACAGAACCGGCTTTACTGACGAGACACGCATGACAATCGCATGTGATTCATCGTGCAGCCCTACGCGGTACACTGACCTAGCCTATCATTACCGCGGTAAATTGACGCACAGTATAAAAACAAATAATAATAATAATAATAATAATACACAGTTTAAATCAGCAAACACTGTGGAATCAAATAAATAAGAAACGAATGTTTGTTAAAAATTCCAATAAAACCTTAGATAAATGGCCGAAGACAAAAGGCTTTTCAAAATCCCAAATATTTTTAAAACAGGCGCTTTTGAATGGCTTTTTGAAACTCTTCAGCGATCGTCTTGTCTCGTCTGTCTCACCACTCTTCTTTTCAGCTTCTCCTTACATGATGTGATGCGACTGTCGTTCGACACGCTGCATTGAGCAGCCGTGATCCGTTTTAATTCTGTGTCTGTGCTCTAACTGAACTAAATGATTTTTATCACTATAATAAAAATCAAAACGACGGCGGGCGGTGCCGGGGTGGGCAAGTGACAAAACCAGTGTTGCGGCTTCACACCAGTAAAACCGTCAACACCGTCTATCGCAGCAACCCTAGTTTGAGACTTTAGTCTTTGCAACTTTACTGATCTTATATATGCATGAACAGCTTGTAACACTCCAAAGACAAAGGAAAACTTGAAATTGCATCATATGACCCCTTTAAATGAGAAAAAGGAAGACGGAGCACAAAAATGTCAGTTTGTTTTTATTTAGTCTGATTCTCTTTCACCGAACAGCTATAAAAGGCACGTCCTTCATGAGGTTCCCTCGAGTGTGTGCATGTGTTTGACCTGTATGAAGGCGTCTTTCTCCTTGAGAACGTCCTGAAGTCTCTGCAGCTCTCTGGTCACAGAAACGTCTCTCTCTCGCTCCCTGTTCATGTCATTCAGCTCCTGTTCTCGTGATGCTAACTGCTGGCGCAACTCCTGCAACTGACCCGATCGCTCGGAAATCACCTGACCCAACCGCTCGCCATAATCCTGAGAGACCAGAACACATCAAACACGATGAAGAAACCAGCCAGCAGACATTTATGAAGTGTGTTCCTGACGATCAGCTGCACCTTCATGTCCTGATCTCTGGAGCTGATGGTGTGGAGCAGCTCCATCAGTTGTCTGTGGTGTTCCTGCGCCTGCCGGCTGCGGTCTGACATCACTTCCTGAAACAGATGCTCCTTCACGGACAGATGGGACTGGAGCTCCTGGAGCACGTCAGCGGCGGACACTTCTCCCAGCAGCACTGACCTGAGCTCCTGCAAACACAGAGGAACAGATTGACGGTCAGTCACACACACACCGTTCACGAGCAGCCGTGTGTGTTTAAAGTTTGTGTGTGTCAGTGTGTGTAGTGTTAACCGTCTGATGCGTATCCCTCTCAGAAATGCCACAAGCTGCTGAAATCACAAGCTATAATCTGATTGGCTGATTTTACGCATCCTTCAGACGTTTGTGTGCACATTTATATCAGTGCACCGGGAAACAAGGGTTCAAACAGATACAAAGCTGTGATCGAGACATGCGTTCCAGTAGAGCAGTGGTCGGCAAGTAAGTTTGGCATCGGGCCAAAAAAACTATTTTCACCACTAGATGGCGGGCCAGAACATAGTCAAAGGATAATTTAAGATATTAATTGATGAAAAATGCAAACATAATTGCCTGTGACTTACTGTTCCAGTGTATTTTGTAACTGGTAGTGAACTGCAACTCTGTGTAAAATCCTGACAGTCATTAACAAAAAGCCAAATTTTTGTGGCGGTGTCCGATCAGAGTATGTTAGCGGAGCGGATAGTCAACAATTTTCCCTCCGCACTCAGAGCATTTAATAATCACTCTGCTCCCATTCTACGCCACGCTCACTGATATCAGAAACACCGCTCCGCATCTAAAGTATTTCAGTATGTTTGAAATATCACAGTTCTATGGAAGCCCGTTTCCGCCACTGAATAAAAAATAAAAAAATTCTCACAATTCTGACTTTTTTTTTTTTTTCACAGAATTGTAAGATATAAACTATTAAAAGATATAAAGATATAAAGTTATAAAGTCAGAATTGCGAGTTAAAGTCCAGTTTTGAGGGGGAAAAAGACTATGTTCTCAGAATTGCGAGTTTATATCTCAGAATTATACATTTTTAACTCACAAGTGCGAGTTTATATCACGCAATTCTGAGAAAAAAAGGTCAGCTGTCAGCTAAAAATATTCAGAAGGAACAAATAAATTCCTTGAGAAATATAACTGATAACATCAATTAATATCTTAAATTATCCTTTGACTATGTTCTGGCCCGCCATCTAGTGGTGAAAATTGTTTTTTGGCCCGATGCCAAACTTACTTGCCGACCACTGCTCTACTGGAACGCATGTCTCGATCACAGCTTTGTATCAGGGAGGCGCTTCCGCTGCATGAAGGCGAACACAGAGAGAATGAGGAGGAGCTTCTTCCCGCAGGCCATTGGGGTCTTAACCTCTCTCCACTCTAAGCACATCACCCCACACTTCCACTTTGCACATTTTCAAATACAATCTGCACTAATTTGTAGAAGGTTACGTAAGGATAAATGAGTGGGACTTACATACCATTTGTCTTTAGTATTCCTTTTACTCACTTACACACTTTACTGCACTGCACAGCACACGGACACTTTATCACTGACATACACTTTACTTTTTATAGAATCTATATAGAATCATATTCTATTTTATTCTTCATATCTATTTTTATTCTCATATCTATTTGTTATTTTATTTTATTGCTAGTTTATTTCTATATATATGTTTACTGTACTTTTTCTATTTGCTATTTGTATTTTTGTAAACTTGAGGTTTTTTTCTTAATTTTGTTGGACAGTCGTACACTACATTTCACTACATGTCGTACTATGTATGTATATGTATGTGACAAATAAAATTTGAATTTGAATTTAACTTCCGGCTCATGTCCACTGCAGTCATCATAGCCTTCACATTCTTTCTGATTTGAGTGATCCTTCTCTATCTAGCTAGCTAAATGTGTTTAACGTGAATTCTTTCTAAATATGTAGTTATATTACGGGTCGTTGGCATGAATTGTACTCGTGATGGAGCGGTGATGGAGGGCTCTTGGAGCGAGTGAAAACCATGACGCTCCAACTTTTATAAAATCCACTCCTCGTTCCATTCAAAATCACTCTGCTCCACTCCAGCTCCACTCCGCTCACATACTCTGTTTGTGAGTAACTGTTGCTGTCATGACAGATCTATTTCAGAACCAGCCGCTATCAAAATAATCTGGCTACGGGCGCGGGCCAGATATTATTGCTGGCGGGCCACTTTTGGCCCACGGGCCGCCTGTTGCCGACCACTGATGTAGAGTATAACACCAGCGGCGGTGCAGGTTTGCGACCGATAAAGCACATTCCCTGAATGTAACACAAGTAGCTTTGGATAAAAGCGTCTACCGAATGTAGAAATGTAAACATCAGTCAAGCTGAGATCCTGCTGCTTGTGTTCATGAGGTGATCAGATGTTTTGAACAGACAGAAAGCGCCGCTGTAGGGTGTGTGACACTAGCCTAGTGTGTGTGTTACCTCGCTCTCTCTGCTGTGTGAGCGTAGCACCGTCTGCAGCTGATGAATGATGCTGTCTCTCTCCTGTACAGCGAATGTGTGTTTCTCAATGCTCTGCTGTCTCATCCACTCCAGTTTCCGGCACGCTTCCTGTGTTCTCTCCAAATCCAGATCCTTACTGCGCACCAGAGCATCCAAACCCTGCACACACAGAGTTAAGTCACACTGAAGCAGACAGTCTGTGCAGTAGCAGGTCGTGACACACATACACACACATACACACACACACATACACACACAGTGTGTGCAGTAGGGCAGGTCGTGACACACACCGTGATGGTGTCGTTGTTGTTGTTGAGGACGCAGCGCAGTCTCTCCAGGTCTCGGTCTTTCTCGCGGAGCAACAGCTGCAGTCGACGCACCTCACCGTCCTTCTCCTCCAGACAGCGGAACTTCTCATCGATTGAGCGCTGAAACACAACAGGGAGATTTCAGCTAGACTTCCAGAAGAAAAGGAAAGTGGTGCATCTGATCACTTGAGTAGCAGCACACACACAATCTGAGGAATCACACACAAACACACACTGAACTTTAACACTCACTGATAGACGTTTCATCACATCAGAATCAGAATGAGCTTTATTGCCAGGTATGTTTGCACATACAAGGAATTTGTTTTAATGACAGTAGCTCCACAGTGCGACATCACTATCACGTGACACCAGTATTTAGACAGATGCAGCGCAGTGGTTTTCAATCCGGCCGCTCTGCTCATTCTGTATGTCTCTAACGCTTAAGGAAGATAAAATCCCCCCCCCCAAAAAACAGTCTGACTCCGTGGTATAATGAGCACACTCGCACCCTAAAGAGAGCAGCCCAGAAAATGGAGCGCAGCTGGAAGAAAACAAAACTAGAGGTATTTCGTATAGCTTGGCGGGAAAGTACCCTATCCTACAGAAGGCATTAAAAACTGCTAGATCTGATTACTTTTTGTCTCTTCTAGAAGAGACGCTGTCAATATGGGACTGCATTACATCCTGCAACACCTCGACAAACCTGGGAATTATGCAAGGATCTTATTTGTGGACTTCAGCTCGGCCTTCAATACCATCATACCTGACCTTCTCTCAGACAAACTGAGACAGCTCTCTGTGCCCTCCTCCATCTGTCAGTGGATCACCAGCTTCCTGACAGACAGGCAGCAGCTAGTGAGGCTGGGCAAACTCACATCCAGGACTCTCACCATCAGCACTGGCGCCCCTCAGGGTTGCGTTCTCTCCCCACTGCTCTTCTCCCTCTACACGAATGACTGCACATCAAAGGACCCCTCTGTCAAGCTCCTGAAGTTTGCAGACGACACTACAGTCAAAGGCCTCATCAAGGACGGTGACGAGTCTGCTTACAGACAGGAAGTTGAGCAGCTGGCTGTCTGGTGCAGTCTTAACAACCTGGAGCTGAACACGCTCAAAACTGTGGAGATGATAGTGGACTTCAGGAGAAACCCCCCTGCTCTCCCCCCACTCACCATCATGAACAGCACTGTGACTTCAGTAGAGTCATTCAGATTCCTGGGCACCACCATCTCCCAGGACCTGAAGTGGGACAATCACATTGACTCCATTGCGAAAAAGGCCCAGCAGAGGCTGTATTTCCTCCGCCAGCTAAGGAAGTTCAACCTGCCTCAGGAGCTGCTGAAACAGTTCTACTCTGCAATCATCGAGTCTGTCCTATGTTCTTCTATAACTGTTTGGTTTGGTTCAGCTACCAAAACAGACATCAGAAGACTACAACGGACAGTTAGGACTGCTGAGAGAATTATCGGTGCCCCTCTGCCCAGCCTCCAAGAACTTTACACCTCCAGAGTGAGGAAAAGGGCTAAGAAAGTCACTCTGGACCCCTCACACCCAGCTCCCTCTCTCTTTGTACTGTTGCCCTCTGGCCGGCGCTACAGATCACTGAGCACCAGAACAGCCAGACACAAGAACAGTTTTTTCCCCCAGGCCGTATCCCACCTGAACAACACATAACACACCCCGGTACTGTACATCTGTAAATAACCCATCAAACCTTCATCTGTACATAGGACACATGCACATTCACAGTTCTGTCTATGGTCATGTATCTTTTCTGTATATTTTTATTTTTATTACTATTGTTATTCTTAATTATTGTATATTCTCTTCATTAGCGTTCTTTATCACCTTAATTATATGTTGTCTGCACTATGTTTGTACTTTCTGTACTGGAAGCTCATAACACCAAGACAAATTCCTTGTGTGTGCAAACACTCTTGGCAATAAAGCTCTTTCTGATTCTGATTCTGAAAACAAACATAACCCCCGGTATTTATTCAATACAGTGGCTAAATTAACGAAAAATACAGCATCAACAAGTGTTGGCATTCCCCAAGAGCACAGCAGGAATGACTTTATGAACTACTTTACTTCCAAGATCGATACTATCAGAGATAAAATTGTAACCATGCAGACGTCAGCTACAGTATCGCATCACTATAGGAGAGGAAGAATTGCATAAAGTTTTAAATCATCTAAACCAACAACATGTTAGACCCTATACTAAAAGAGCTAACCCTGTAGATCTTAACTACTAAAAGAGCTGCTTCCAGAAGTCATAGATCCTCTTTTGGCTATTATTTTTATTCTTTAGCTTGGGTTGAACAATTTATTTTTGCTTAGATGGAACAGCAGCTACGCTAATCATGTCTCTGCTTGTCTCTCCGTTTCTGCCAGGAATTACAGAACTTCAGTCTGGATCTAACCATTACATGATCTGAGATGACCGAACACCTGAGATGGAGGATCAGCGCTGGGAGATGACGTATGTGGCCCTGATCGTAGGCGGAGGCCAGACACCTGGATGAGCGCCAGAGACAGATCCCCATTGAGGACCCCGCCACTTAGACAGCCATCGGAAAAGACCACTGGAACCAGCTGAGCCCATTCAATCTGACTTGCTGCAGTTTGGAACTGAACTGCTGGTTTGTTTGGCCAGAGGAGAATTGGCCCCCCGACTGAGTCTGGTTTCTCCCAAGGTTTTTTCTCCATTCTGTCACCGATGGAGTTTTGGTTCCTTGCCGCTGTCGCTTCTGGCTTGCTTAGTTGGGGACGCTTAATTTCTAGTGATTATCGTCAATTTGATTTCGCAGATACTATTTAAACTAAACTGATCTAGACAATGACATCACTGAATTCAATAATGAAATGCCTTAACTGAAAATTGAGTGTTTAATTCAATTTAATTTTTATATATTACTTACACTCTATCCTCCAATTTGATACTGTTAAGTGCTTTGACACAATCTGTATTGTTAAAAGCGCTTTATAAATAAAGGTGACTTGACTTTTATATCTGACACACAGGAGCTCTTTCCTAACGAGCTGATGATCTGAATCAGGTGTGTCGAATAAAGGAGACACACAAAATATGCAGAGCAACGGACCAGGACCAGGACAGAACTGAACTGAAGGCTTCCATGATTCTAAGGTGTAGCCAATCAGAACATACAGTATTTGATTTTAATTAAAGCTACCTAACTCAGATTTGGGACCAATAGAATTTGACTGTGGGTGGGGCTACAAGAGCCAGACAGGACAGAACAAATGTGATGGATCACACACCTCGAGCGTGGCGTCTCTGTCTCGGATGCGGCTCCTCAGCGTCTGCAGCAGCGCGTCTCTGTGCTTGCGGCTGCTGGAGTCACTCGAGTCATTCTGCAGCTCTGCATACTCCTGGAAGAAAAACACAGCTGAAGTGTGACAAAAACTACAAGAAAGGTCCTGTCTTCATTACAGTACGAAGGAGAGAGTAACCTGCAGCAGCGCGTCTTTACGGCATAAGCTCTGCTGGAGCTGAGCGATGCTTTTGTCCCGGTCTGTGATTTCTGAGCGAGTCGAAGCTTCATGATCTCTTAGCTCACACACTTTGACCTGCAGTTCAGAACGCAGCTGCTCAACCATCTCACGCAGCTCCTGACACACACACACGCACACACACACACGCACACACACACACACAATCAGTCACAGAAACAATGATGGTTTCCAAATTGTCTTGTTTTCTACTTTTGGTGTCGCTCCAAAACTCTGTCTACAGATCATGTTCACATTATATTTACAGGACTGAGGGCAGTAATGTAGTTATGACATGATTTCTAAAAACATGACAAAAATTTAAATACTAATATCAGTCCACGGGAAGTGAAACAGGAACAAACAAACCAATAACGGTGACATCTACAGCACAAACACCTGTTTTCACATCACAGTGAGATTAGCTGGTTCAGCGTGCAGGTAAAGTCTCACCTGGTTGTGTTTGTGGCTGACGTCTCTGTGCTGCAACGCCTCCTGGAGGTCGTTCTGCAGTCGCTCTCTTGAACATGTCAGATCTTCCAGACGTCTCTGAGTCAGTCTGTGAGCGCGCTGACTCGCCTCCAACTCCAGCTGACATGAGAACAGAGAACTCTGGAAGCCCAGAACCAAACCCGAGTCCACAGTGCCCTCTGGAGTCTACAGAGAAACAGAAACAGCAAGAGGGAAACACTCATCAGGAGCAGCTGCAGAGCAAACAGTACAGCATGACGCTAGCAACACCAACGTCATGGCTTCAGTGTGTGTGTGTTTGTCCTCAACCGGATTTGTGTGTGTGTGCTCACCTGTGTGTGTTGCAGCTGCTGCTGGTGGGTCTCTGTGATTTTACGCAGTGTGTTATTCTGGCCCTCAATCACCTGGTGCAGCTCCTGAGTCTACACACACACACACACACACACACACACAGAGACACACACACAGAGACACACACACAGCGACACACACACAGCGACACACACACAGCGACACACACACACAAACAGAAGAAAACAATGACTGAGAACTGGAGTGAACAAGGGCCGGATTCACAAAACATTATGAATAAATTCTTCTTAATTGCTAGTTTACTTTTATTTTGTAACTTAATAAAAGTACAACATTTTGTAGTCAAAAATATTACTTAAGAATGTTCTTATCTTTCCTTAAGATTGTTCTAAAGCTAAAACTTAAGAATTCCTGAAAAGAATGCTATGAATGCTATAAAAATAACTTTTATTTTGTTGAGTTAATGGAGTTGATCAACATTGAATCTTTGGCAAACATTTCAGATAACATGTTAGCCCTGTCAACTACTTCAACAAATGTTCTTAAGAAAATATATTCTTAAATACATTAATTATTTTAGAACTTTTATGCATTTTTAATCATTGCATTTAGGAATATTCAGAATTTATCTAAAGAGACTCCTTAACTTTCTTTTTCAGCTCACCATCCACACGATGCCTGAATCACTCAGTTAATGACGGGTTAGGAGAAGGAAACACATTGTTCACATACACTAGACGTCTCTTTTGTGATGTGTGTGTAATGACCTCTGTGTCTTTAGTTCTCAGGCTGTCTGTGAGGTTCTGGATGGTTCTCTCTTGGCTCTGAGCAGCTTGTCTGATGGACTGGAGCTCTGACTCCATCTCACACAGTTTCTCCTGCAGCACCTGAGACACAAGAAACACACACACACACATTATATTACATACGTATATGTAATATTTAATGTAAAAAGAAAAGAAAAAAAATTAATCGCTGTCATAAATTATATTTTTCACTACAATATAACTTTTCATATCAGCAGACAATATTCCACAAAATATCCCCACAAAGCTACCACATCACTGAGATTTTTGGTGGTGTAATAAATTATTCTGAAGCAATAATTTCATCAGTGTTCTATCAGCTTTTACATACTTAAATCTGCATATTTTTACCTACCTTTATAAAGGCCTTTTTTTTCTTTTTAAATGTATGCATCACCTTTCATGACAAATTATTACTATTTATCAATAAATTGTACTAATGTTAGCAGTCAGATTAAATAATTTACTCAGCAAAATCACAACTGCAATAAATAATGTTATGAGATTAATGTTTTAAATACATTTATGAATATACAAATAAGAAATGTTGGGGGGAAAATGCATATTTTCAACATATTAAACCACCAGCAGGTGGAGGTAATTCACTTAATGAGTGAGTCATTGAGTCGTTCATTTAACTGATTTGTTCAAAACACTGAATCATTCAGTAACAAAACACTGCTGGCAGAGTGTTACTTGGAGAATGTGCTATACTACTGCTGTGATCCTTGTTTGGAACTATTTTCATTGGTTAAACAGAACAAAACAGTAAATAATATCTAATTAGTGTCTAAAATGTAACTTAACTTGACAAACTTTAATTGTTTATTTAACTAAAATCAATGTAACATTTTCAATCGTGAGAATATTCAGCGAAATAGCTCCCTTGATATGTTACTGAACTATATCATGTTATAAATAAACTACATATTTACATTTTTTACCTCAGTGTGTTTCCTCAGAGTTTCTTTATTTGTGTCGTTATGCTCATTTGTTTTGAAGTCTCTCACAAAGAGATAGGCAGCCCGACCTTGATACCAGAAATACCATTCCATTATCAATCGCTGGTTACGTTGAATGTATTCAAATCAGAATAATCATTATTTCATTTCGATGCGTCGCTGGTTATTTTTTTGTCACTAATGTTTTAACCAGGATGTTTGTCCGGTCAGGCAAATAAAAAAGCCAAAAACATTTTAAACTAGCAAGAAGGCTGGTGGTCAGCTAGCTGTAGCTGGACTTATATTTATTATTATTGAGAACATTACATTCACAAAGAAGGTAGTTCGACCTGTATTCTGCTAACGGTAACAGTCATTAGGTCCGTCAGACTGAAGATATTTTAGCGGTAATGTGGCCAAAATATTTAAGACCCATCGAATCTGAATTTAAGACATTTTAAGGACCCGCAGGCACCCTGTCCCAGATATAAATGCACATATAAACACACACATATGATGTGGTGACAGTATTCTGCTGGTTGTGGGTAATGTAGCTCTCTTACCTTGTTGCTGGTCTCGCTCTCGTGGATCTTGTTCTGCAGAGACTCGAGCTGTAGCTGTGCTTGCTGTAGTTCATTCACACACTGTCCAGCGGCGTGTTCATACTGATGCAGCTGCTGCTCTTCTATCAGACTCTACAACACACCAAACATCAAATTAATTTAATGTTCAATAGAAAAATTAATATCAGATGCATACTATTGAAAACAGTCATATTTTATTGTATAAGCAATGGGAAAAATGAGCCCTGATTTTATTTAGTTTTAATATCAGCCGATTGACACAGACACTGATCAAATAACAATTTTGGTCGATGAATTTAATTAAAAGTGTGTTGAGGGACCATGTCTGAAAAAGCTGTCAGTAAATGATCCTAATCTGGTTTAAATGGTGCTGGACTGTAGTTTAATCTCACAGACGTTATTCTGAAGCATCTGAGGTGCTTTAACTGGGATACATTGAGGTCAGACATCGCTGTGTGTGTTTGTGTGTATGAGAGAGAGTGTGTGTGTAAACGTGTGTGTGTGTGTTGTGTGTGTATGTGTGTGCTCCCTCAGGGTTTTGAGAGAGAACTAGGCCAATGGTGGTGCCACGCTCTCCATGTTAACCTATTTAACTGAAAATGGCATGGTTATCATTGGGTTAATAGAGGAGACTTCAGCGAGTATTAGAGAGAGAGATGCGAGAACAAAACATCAGTGATGTGATGATGGTACGGCTCCAACAGTGACTTCATTCATCGGCTCTTATAATGCTGATATCCAGCAGGAACAGTTTGAGCTTTAAGGGTTTAAAATGAATCAAGAGGTTTGTGCTGGGTTTGCTTTTGTTTATAAGCAGATCATGTGCTGGATCCACAATACAGTAAATAAAGACGTCTGAACATTACCCGAATGTCTTCAAACACTGCAAATGTTTTTAGTTTGGTGCTTTCCAACTGCTTTTACTTCAGGATTTAAGTAGCAACTCAATTCAACAACTGCATCATATATCATACAAAACATGACAAAGGCCGAACGGGACAATTGTGTTTGTAAATGACTGCATGCACAAAACACACCGTGCTCAGCTCAAACCGTGTGGGGAGTAGTGCTGTCAAACGATTAATCGCTTCCAAAATACATTTTTGTTTACAATATGTGTGTGTACTGTGTATATGTATTATGTATATATAAACACACACACATGCAAGTATATATGTAAGAATTTTTTTTTATATTAAATATATTTATATATAATATAAATTATATGTGACCGTGGACCACAAAACCAGTCATAAGGGTCAATTTAACTATATTTAACTAATAAATAATCTTTCCATTGATGTATGGCTTGAAAATCTGGAATCTGAGGGAGCAAAAAAATCTAAATTGAGAAAATCACCTTTAAAGTTGTTCAAATAAAGCTCTTAGCAATGCATATTACTAATCAAAAATTAAGTTTTGAGATATTTACGGTAGGAAATTGACTAAATATTTGCATGGAACATGATCTTTACTTAATATCCTAATGATTTTTGGCATAAAAGAAAAATTTAACATTTTGACTCATACAGTGCTGTGCTACTTACGACTGCTTTTGTGCTCCAGGGTCACATATGAATATAAATGTATACATGTAAATATTATCAAAATATGTACTGTATGTGTTTGTGTGTATATATATATATATATATATATATATATATATATATATATATATATATATATATATATATATATATATATATATATATATATATATATACACACACACATATATACATATATATAAGAAATATTCACAGTACACACACATATATTATGTAAACAGAAACTTTTATTTTGGATGCGATTAATGGTTTGACAGCACTAGTGGGGAGCGTCATCTGAGTGCATCCACGAATCTTACTGTCCCGTTAGAAAGCACTTCACCTTCGGGAGGTTCCTGAGACGGAAGGGCAGGTACTCCTCATGCTCCCACAGCTCCTCCAGCGCTGGATCCAGCTCCACCTCCTCCAGCATGTGGTTCTCTACGTCAAACAGGTTCTCCTGGTCTGGACTGTCCAGTGTATCTCTTCCATTAAAAAAAACAGGATTCATCAAAACGGGAAGCTTGCTGCCCCTTTGAGTCCGGATGGGCCTGTACACACAGTCCTGCAGCAGCAACAGAGCGAACGCGAGACGCTCCTCAGGCGCTCCGAGACGCTCCTCAGACGCTCCGAGACGCTCCTCAGATGCTCCGAGACGCTCCTCAGACGCTCCGAGACGCTCCTCAGGCACAGCGAGACGCTCCTCAGATGCTCCGAGACGCTCCTCAGATGCTCCGAGACGCTCCTCAGACGCTCCGAGACGCTCCTCAGATGCTCCGAGACGCTCCTCAGACGCTCCGAGACGCTCCTCAGACGCTCCGAGACGCTCCTCAGATGCTCCGAGACGCTCCTCAGACGCTCCGAGACGCTCCTCAGACGCTCCGAGACGCTCCTCAGACGCTCCGAGACGCTCCTCAGACGCTCCGAGACGCTCCTCAGACGCTCCGAGACGCTCCTCAGACGCTCCGAGACGCTCCTCAGATGCTCCGAGACGCTCCTCAGACGCTCCGAGACGCTCCTCAGACGCACCGAGACGCTCCTCAGGCACAGCGAGACGCTCCTCAGATGCTCCGAGACGCTCCTCAGATGCTCCGAGACGCTCCTCAGACGCACCGAGACGCTCCTCAGACGCACCGAGACGCTCCTCAGACGCACCGAGACGCTCCTCAGACACTCTGTGACTCTTATCCAGGGACTGCAGCGAGTCGGCGGAGCTCTCATGGTGCAGGAGTGTACGCTGATCGTCTGACAGACTCGTCTCGGGCAGGAGCGTGTTTGAGGTCGCGGTCTGCTCCTCAGCGCCGCTGGCTGAGTAACGTGACGACGCGCCACAGGAGACGCTTCTCGCCACCTTCCTGGGCACCTTACACACAGCCTCGTAGAGCGAGTCGGGCACACGCAGTGACCTGCAGACTCTGCACCTGCGCGAGTGCCGGTTGCAGTGAGGATTGTGGGAGCACTCCAGCGCCTCCTCCTCGTCTCCTGCCCAGTACTCCTGCATGCAGTACATCAGGTCCTCCTGCAGCAGCGCGCAATACTCGCCGCGCACCACCTCCGTCGCCCCCGATGATTCCATTTCCAGCCCGTTGTTTTTGTTATAAAGCACGGCGATGCACTGGCGCAGATGCTCTCTCTCCTGCAGGAGTCTGCGCAGACGCTCGAGGGACAGTGCCTGCACGCGGGCGATCACCGTGTCGAAGCGGAACATACGGTCCAGCATGAAGCAGCACTTGCTGCAGATGAACTCGCGGCGTCCGTCCCGCTGCAGACCGCGCCGCAGCGCGTGAGACAGCAGCACCTGCAGGTTGAGTTTGGCGGCCGGATGAAAGATCCATCGCCGCTGGTTTCCGCGCAGCTCGCGTGCACAGATGCGACACGCCTCCTTCATCTGCGCCGGTTTAACGTTACTCTCCGGATCCTGACAGCTCTGGACACTAGCAGCTCACCTTCGGGTCAGAGAGAAATAGAACAAGATCTGTATTCCAACCATTTACAGTTATTCTGTTCTTATGTAAATCCAATACGTTTAAAATCAAAATGACATCAGTTTAATATATTTAAGATGAGATCAAAGATCGCATAAAGACAAGAGACGCGGTATAATCACCATCAGACGCTGCGGCTCAGAATCACGAAGTCCTGCGGCTGTTTCTCAAAAGCATCAGAGAAATGAATGCTAATCCGCTGGCCCAGAGACGCATCGAGGATCGCGGAGGATCGGTGAATTCTGATGCCGCTCAAACCGAGTCAGAAACACGAGCGCCGCCGCCTCTCGCTCTCGGTCTGTGTCATGTTTCACCGCGGAGCACGAGTCCTCTGTCAGTCTTCTTCACCGGAGCATCAGTGGCGGAGAGCGAGTGACGTGAGACCCCCGGAGCCGCCGCTGCAGCCTCCTCTCCGCGCGATCCGGTGAAAACACCTCAGATTCTCCGGTGCTGTCGCGTGATGAGATCAAAGGAAGCGATGCCGCGAAACCTGCAGCGCGGGCTGAACCATCTCTCACAGAGGGGTGCGTCAGTCACCACAGCGCGCACGACAGTAAACAAGATATCGACTGGAACGTGCTAAGCCGAGAAAAATAATAATGATGTGCGAAATATAATATTTTCGGGATATTCTCCGTGCTCCAGGTCAGAATAAAGCGCGGTGAAGCGGCCGTGTGTCCCCGCGCGCCCCTGAGCGACCGATGATTGACAGATCAGCAGCAGCGCTACAAGCGTTACATAGATGCACATAACTGAAGAAAACAATGCATTACAGTTTCTGAATGATGCGTGCTTTATTTGAATATGTATTTCAGGAGGAAACATGTTTTTCTGTAAGTAGGAAGTACGTTTCCTGTTTTTATATTTTGACATTCCAGGGTCATTAAACTGATGTCTAATCAGGTTGCTGCACAAAGCGAGGCTGTGGGGTGTTTGTCTATATCTGTGAGTGCCAACATGTCATAACCGGTGAATCATGCTGACCAGTGACTGGCCATCGGGAGCACCGGGACAATTCCCGTAAAAAGTGCCGACACTTTTTACATTTATATCTGTAAATAGACTATTGTAGTTTTGTATTTGTTTACTTAAACATTAGACTGCTAGCAAATGTTAGCAATAGCAGTCAATTAATTACTGCAAAATTACCAAAAGGACATAATTACTATTGTAAAGAGTAGGAATTTAGCAGACAAATATTCATATCGTTTTATAATAGGTTTAGAGGAAGGCATACAACAACACAACGAAAATTAACATGGTTACTATACTTAAACCACGGTAACCACAAATTAACAATGGCCAAAAAAAGAAACATGGTTACTTTTACCATAGGCCTAATAATACCATGGTTAATTTTCCTTTGAAATGACAAAACATGACCCATGATAATACAAAAACATGTTCAGTGTTAAGATTTTTTCTATATATTAGATATATTCAGGATGCAGCTATTATTGTACCAATGTTGACATTTAGGTAAGAGAAAACAATAACATATGGTCCTATGTAATACTTAATTTTTTCTAAAATAAAAGTATACTATGTGCAAATTATAATGATGTTGTTGTTTTGCAACAAGGTGGAGATGTGAAAAAGTAAACACACATGAGGACAGAGATGTCAGGGAAAATGAAGAGACTAAAAAGGAAAATGGAAGTTCAAGTGATAACACTGAATTATTTTATACAGGCATCAGCCTAGAGATTTAAACTTTTTTGTGTGATGATGATGATGGTCACAAAAAATATTGTTGCCCGTACTTTCAAATGTTGTTGTGGGTTTATGGGATAGCCTGGATGAGTGTGAGATTTCCCGGCCTGAAATGTTGCCCCAGTCCATCCCTGAGTGACCCTAACCTTGACCCCTGACCCTGTGAGCCACACGTCCCTAAATCTGCTTTAAATTTCACCATTATTTGTATGAGATTCAGTCTATCAGTAAAAGGGACAGATCGATACCCTCACTTCATTCCACACCTGTATTACTTTCTTACTGCTGTGTAACACAAAGAAAATATTTTGGATAATGGTGGGAACCAAAACATTGGAGCTTACTGACTTTCGTTGTATGGACAAAAAAACATTTCCCAAATGATCTTTTGCGTTCCACAGAAAAAAGATGAGTAAATGAGAGAATTTAAATTTCTGGGTGAACTATCCCTTTAAATGAATAGGAGATGTCACTAATATAGATTCTGAGGTCTCTCTGTGTGTCTACATTGTGTGTGTGTGTGTGTGAGTGAGTGTGTTTACCCTGAGGGTTTCATTCTCACTCAACAGGTTCCAGTCGCTCTGATCTTGTGTTTCTGTGCTCTTATGTGATTGAGCGCAAACACACATTTAGACTGTGCTGATACTGATCTATTTGAGGAACAAAACATTGGTTCATCACAGACACAATAGTGACCACATCTGAAGTCTCTCCCTGTTTGCTCGTGCATCTGAGAGACAGACCACATCAAAACCTGACGTCTGATTCTCTGAGGAGGGAGTATATGGTTTGTTTGAATTGATATGTTGAATTGATATGTGATCTGAGGTAAAACACTATGTAAGGACAAACAAAACCAAAAACAGCATTCAATATTCAGTCCTATTTGTATTTGTAGATATTATTCCCACAGTGCACCTGTCTCATTACCACAGGAATAATTATTGTGATTTCCAAAGACTGTCCAGATGGTTACAGAAGGCAAAGATTTTTGCAATCAATGCTGTAATTTAATTTATTTAAAGTAATCGCACACTGATTCATGAGACAAAGCACAGCCAGTGTCAATCCAGTGGGAAAAATGTGTCCAAAATGAGAGCCAGAGATATTTAGATTTCCATGAACATCCGTATAAAATGTGTTGGGCTTCATGAAACAAACACGGCCGCAGTGGTTAAACCAAATAAAATAATAAAAACTGGTAGTTTTGCAATACTAATGCACAGATATGATCACTCAAAAACATGAAGAAAATGAACAACCAGCTGAACAGGTTTTGGGCCATTTGAGATGATCTGACCCTCCAACAACTTCATCTGCTGTTTGATTAAAACTGCAGCAGAAGCAATAATCTGACTGTTTCTGTATTTGATTAAAATTATCACATTATATGATTCTGACTCTCCCTGAAAACAGCTGATCGCAGACCTGCTCAATACTTCATTCACTAGAACATCCTGAAAGCTTGTTTGCATATTTCACCACACTGATTTACAATTTAACCCCCACCCACACTCACAGACACAGACACAGACACAGACACACACACACACACACACAGAGACACACAAACACACGCACATACACACCCACACAGTTTAGTTTACTTAGCTAATCTAAATATTAGATTTAATCTAAATCTAATCTAAATGGGGACATTGCATAGGCGTAATGGTTTTTATACTGTACAAACTGTGTGTGCTATTGCCCTACACCTACCCTACACCTAAACTTAGCCTCACAGGAGACTTTCTGCATTTTTACAATTTCAAAATAACTTTGTTTATTTTTAAACCCGTTTTACAAATGAGGACGTCCCCAAAGGGAGGTTTTTGGAGATTCTGTCAGGTTTACCTCACTTTAGGGTACAAATTTGTCTCCAAAATATGGTTAAGTAGGTACACACACACACACACACACACACACAGCGAGAGAGACAGACACACACACACACACAGAGACACACAAACACACACAGCGAGAGAGACAGACACACACACACACACACACACACACACAGACAGACAGTTCTCAGACACTTAGCGTGAGAAATAATGTTGTCATACAACTTTTAAATGAAAATCAATAAAAACAAATGTCTCTTCATTTGTACATCTCTATCAAATAATAAAACTCTTTCTGAATTCTGACTGTCATGAAATGTTTGATATGAAAGTTAAACTATTCAGAGGAACAGGGGTGCCAAAGCCAGTGGTGGACATTATTAAAGTCTATAAAATGTGACTCAGATGAAGCTTCTGTTTGAATCTAATCAACACTCTTATTAGAGTTTTTCAGCTCATCAGGAATCAAGTGTCACTCAGTCCACATTGTAACGGCCACTAGAGCGTTTACGGTAGTTTTGTGGCAGATTGACAACTGCGCATGTGCATAGCGTCTGTCTGTACTATATGAAAAGGTGAAGAGATTATCTTGCTCTACAGACATCTTTATTTTCTGTCTATCTTTATTTAATTTCATTCATTTCTGTTTGTGGCCTGAGTTGGATGCTTATGTACATTTTTCCTCACTCATTCCTCATGTATGTGGACGAGTGTGTTGGTGCTTGAGGTGCTTTATTAAACTCGGGGAAAACACGCCATCTTCTCGTCTCCCGTGCAGGTTATCTCTTTTATGCGTCTCTCCTGGCGGCTACTGATTATCAACGGATGTCTTCGTGGTACGGCGGGGTAACGTTATCCAGGAAAGACTGCTGGCAAGCTAGAGAGGAGGCCGCGCGGATCCGGGGTAAAAAGACGTGTGATGGCGTTCCGCGGATTTTCTGCTGTACTTTGAAAACTTGTTTGGGATCGGTTGGAGGTGTAACGACAAAAGAGTGAAGGTGAATTTTGTGTTTCATCTAGTTTGGACAGATTTTTGTTTTTCTTTCGACGGGGGAGACGGTTCGTTCTTCTATAGTTACGGACCTGCGATTGAAAAGACAAAGGAGGAAGGGACACCTGGAAGATTTTACTCTTTTTTTTTTTCCTCTTTGGATGATAAACACATTTATTTTGTTTTTTTCCGGATGGACATGTTTGAAGTAACCATATAACATTTTGCTGGTTTCAGTCACATTTTTTTTCCACTCACTTCACGTGGCCTGACACGTGGAACAAGGAACGCTGATTCTGAAGGACTGGAAAAAAAAAAAAAAACAACTTTTTTACTTTATTTCAGATTGCATTTGTTTTGGTGCACATTCTCTGTGGTAAATTGTTTATTGTGCTTTAGCATACAGGCTAGATATTTCTACAAGGGAACAAGCAGGTTCATTGTACTGTTTATTCTTATTTTGTAGTTAACTCATTGTGAATTGTGTGCATCTGCATGTAATATTTTGTTTTACTTTTCTTTTGATATTTCTGAAATTTGCTGTTATACTACGGGGTGTATAAAATGGCCACAAATCGTGAACTATTCGACTTGCTGACATGCTCTGACTATTTGCCAGGACAGGGTACATCTCCGAGTGGGGATGGAGACATACGGTCTCAGGTGCAGCTCCTGCGGGACGAGGTTGCTGTACTGCAGCGGTGTCTCCGTGACTCGCTGGACCTGCAAAAGAGTATGATTGATTGTATGAGTCCTGATGATGGTACGGTTCCTGTTGAGCCACGTCCACAGTCTAACCCCTTGGCCGCTTCTACACCGTTTGTTCGAGGGCATCCTCCACAAGGCGTTTCAAGGTCAGTTTCTGCTAATGTGCCTCATGTATGTGTGCCTGTGGTGGCTCAAACGGCCTCGGCTTATTTGTCGACTACATCTAGGGTCTTGGCCTCTGTCCTCCATCAGTCACGTCTTGAACCTCTAATTTTTGACGGTGGAGGAAAGGTGAGTCCAGACGACTGGCTTCAGTCTGTTGATATATACAGGACTTCACTGGATCTTACTGATTGCCAGATGAGTAATCAGTAAGATCCAGTGCTCCCGCGTTTTCTGTCAAAGCTCCCGCGTTTTCTGTCAAAGGAGCCGAAGAAGTGGTTTAATGTCTTGAGCTCCCATGTTTCCACATGGGCCCAGTTTTGTTTATTTGGGAAGGTTTTTCTGCCATCTGACAATCAGGAGCGCATTATGAGGGGTATCCTAGACAGGGTTCAGATGAACGAACCTTTTCCTACGTTTGTCGCCCATATGCTGAGTGAATTTCGAAAATTAAGAAGTCCACCTCCTCAGCCAGAACAAATTGAGCTAATATGTAAGCACGCTGTCGAAAAATACAGGGTAGCGCTCTATGGCACAGCGTTGACATCTGTGATGGACCTTTTCTTGCGGGCGCATGAGCTGCATGCAGTCTTGGGTCCATGTGGTCAATATGTGCCCGAGGTTCCACAGTCAGTTCTGGTCGCAAGAGAACTTCATTGTTTTAAGTGTCTGACACCGGGGTTTACTTCCCGTAACTGCCCAAACTGTAGGCAGCAAAACAGCCAAAATGTGCACTCGGGAGGTTTACCCAATTGTCAGACTGGACAGACCATAGAGACATCGGGTTCTGAAGTCCCAAGTAACATGTCTCAAACAACGGTTGCAGGTCTGGATCCTTCAGTTAGGCCCAGGTCGGGAAACTTCGGGGGGGGGGGGGGGGGGGACTTTTCAGAGAGGCAATCCTTCCCCCCCGAGACAGTAATTGAGCCTCACTCACCTGACTCATCCCAGGCCACTCAGCTTGCTCTTGGTAACGTGGAAGACATCGCATCCTTATCTTACTGGAACACACCTTTTCGTGTTCAGGTCAATTTTCATGGCCAGGCACTTGAAGCTACTCTGGATACGGGGGCTTCTGTTTCAGCTGTGCGTGCAGATGTTTCTAGATTTGTTCCAGGGGGGACTTTTAAAACAAAAGCATGGTCTGCATCTCCTTTGCAGCTTGCCGATGGGGGAATGTGTTGTCCATCAGGTTTAGCTTGGTTACAGTTTGGGTTTATGGGTCAACGTTTTTACCATCGCTTTGCAGTTATCCAAACTCTTTCAACCCCACTTGTTTTAGGTATGGATTTTATGATGAGAGCTTCTGTTGTGATCGAGGTTCCTTCTAGAACTGTTGTTCTGGGTGATGTGCCAGAGGCTGAGGCTGAACTGGAGGGCGTTGACGTCATGTTGCCGAATCACAGTCTGCTTGGCTTACAAGATGGTTCTTCTTGTCTGGACATGAAAGTTGATGGGGCTGCTTTAAATGAGGGTGAAAAAGTCAAGCTGGCCGAGTTGTTGAGCTCTTTTGCTGAATTGTTTGATGGACATCTAGGCCATACATCCATAGTTGAGCATACAGTTGACACTGGACAGGCCGACCTATCCATCTTGCTCCATAACGTACTTCACCTGCAAAGAAAGAATTGATTGAGCGGCAGATTGACATGATGTTATCAGAAGGCATTATTGAACCGGCATCGGGGCCGTGGGCCACGCCGATCGTTAACATTCAAAAACCTTCTGGTGAACCAAGGTTTTGCGTTAACTATCGAGGATTGAATAGACTTACTGTAAAAGACTCGTACCCGCTTCCAAGGATAGACGAGTCCCTCGATTTTCTAGCAAGAGGTAATTTTGTGTCCACAGTTGACTTGGCTAGGGGTTATTGGCAGGTTGCCATGGAAGAATCTTCTAGGCCAAAGACCGCTTTCATTTCTCACCGTGGGCTGTACCATTTCCGTGTTCTACCCTTTGGCCTGTGCAATGCCCCAGCCACTTTTCAGAGGCTCATGAACACAGTGCTGGCAGGCCTCATCTACAAGTCATGCGCAGTTTATCTCGACGATATTGTAGTCGCCTCACCTATGTTCGAACAACACCTGAGAGATCTTGAGGAAGACCTGGCTAGGCTGAAAACTGCTGGCCTGTCAATCAATTCTGAATTCTGAATCAAGTTGGACAAGTGCCAGTTCTGTAGAAAGGAACTTACCTTCTTGGGCTATCGGGTCACCAAGGAGGGTATTCTACCAAATGTGGAGAAGGTGAAGGCCGTGTTAGACTTTGCTACTCCAGTAAATGCAAAGCAAGTGAGACAGTTCTTGGGCATAACCAGCTACTACCGGCGGTTCATTCATGAATATGCCCGACATGCTGAACCTCTTTTCGCTCTTACGAGAGCTGATATTCCTTTTGTGTGGACACAAGACTTTCAGAGTGCTATGGATTTCCTTAAAAATAAACTGACGTCTGCACCGGTCTTGAGGTTTCCGCAGTTTTCATTTCCATTTTTCATTCACGTGGATGCGTGTGATGTTGGTCTGGGTGCTGCTTTAATGCAGAGGGATGAGCAAGGCAGGGACTGTGCAGTTGCCTATGCTAGCCGTGCTTTGCACAAGTCCGAGCGCCCTTACTCCTGAGAAGGAGTGCCTAGCACTCAATTTGGGCACTTGAGTATTTCAGACCATACATTGAGGGTTTGCACGTCACTGTTTTTTCTGACCACAGCAGTTTGAAGTGGTTGATGTCACGACCTAATCCCACTGGAAGATTGGCTAGGTGGTCACTTCGGTTGCAAGATTTTGATTTTGAGATAATCCATAAACCAGGAGTGTCCAATAGCGTTCCTGACAGTTTGTCAAGGAACTCTCTACCTTCTTGTGGTCAGCCATTTGACATTCTCCCTTATCGTGCTGTTCTTGGAAGTTTGGACTTGCGCTCATTGCCGTCTGTGTTGTTTACAGGCCGTGATCAGTTGAGAAGTCTGCAGCTGAATGATCCGGACATTGGAAAAGTATTCAGTGCATTGGAGGATGGTGAAAGTGTGTCTTCCGAGGAAGATCTTCTTTATGCTGTTCTTGATGGTCTTCTGTATCACAAGGATCCAAAATCGTCTTGTACATTACACCCCATGAAACAGTTTAAGCTTTATGCTCCCCAGACTGTCAGAAGGTCTCTGTTGGAGTATTATCATGACCATCCCACCGCAGGTCACTTGGGTGTGACAAAAACGGTGACAAGGCTTAAGCAGAGATTATTCTGGCCCAACATGCTGTCAGATGTGAAGAAGTATGTGGGGTTCATGTGCCATCTGCCAATTCACTAAGCCGTCCCAGAAAAAGCCTGGTGGCTTCATGGTTCCAATCTGCCCCCAATATCCCTGGGAATATGCTGGGGTGGACTTTGTGGGCCCTTTGCCCCGAACGGTAATGCATACATCCTTGTGTTTGTGGATTATTTTTCTAAGTGGATTGAGGTGTGTGCGGTGAGGGAAGCTACAGCTTTGATTGCTGCCAGTAAGCTTCTCAGTGAAGTGTTTGCTAGGCATGGCGCTCCCAAGTACTTGATATCCGACAGGGGATCTGTGTTTATGAGTGACCTCTTCAAACACACGGTTTCTGCTTTGGGTACAGAGCACAGGCTTACAGCAGCTTACCACCCGCAGACAAATGCTACGGAGAGAGTAAATCGGACACTGAAAACGGCCATTAGGGCATATGTTGGAACCAAGCATACTTCCTGGGATCGTTTTCTCCCCCACATTTGTTTTGCTTGCGGACAGCTCAGCATGACAGTACGGGACTGAGCCCATCGATGGTGTTGTACGGCCGTGAACTGGACATCCCTTTGGATCTGCTTTCTCAGCCTGATGCTTTTGGCATGGAAGATCCAGTGGTGACTTCTTTGGATGCCCTGAAGCATTTGCTCCAGGAAGCATCTGATCATGTCAGGGGTTTTCTGGAGGCGAGTCACTCACCAACTGCTCCGGGTGTGTGTTCACGGTGTGTGTGTGTTCACTGCTGTGTGTGTGCACTTTGGATGGGTTAAATGCAGAGCACGAATTCCGAGTATGGGTCACCATACTTGGCTGAATGTCACTTCACTTCACTTCACAGAAAAAGCACTATTATGTCAAGAGACGTCGGCAAGTTTCTTTATCCATAAATGATCTGGTGTGGGTCAAAACTCATCCGAGGTCTGACTCATCTACGAACTTTGCTGCCAAGCTCGCGCCTCTATACACAGGCCCTTACCATGTTACTCAGAAGTTGTCTGATGTGAATTATAGACTTGCTGATGTGACTACGGGAAAGGATGTGGGAGTGTTTCACGTGGTGAACATGGAGCCTTTTCGTTCATGGGATTCTGGGAATGTATCAAAGAGGGTGCATGTGAATCCACCTCCGGAATTTGCGGTGGATGATACTTTGTTGGGTGGCGACAGCTCCTGTCATACCAGTCCTGGTGAGCCGTCCAGTGACTGTCCAATTGATAATGTCAGTGATCTCTTGGAATCTGACGCCAGAGTTTCTTTGTCTGATTTATTTGGTGATGTCACTGATGAGGGTGCAAGTGAGTGTGGTGATCCTGCCATTCTCTCTGATTTGACGGAGAGTCCGGTTGATTGCGTTGATCAAGGGTATAACCTGCGACCTAGATTTGCACCCAGGATTACCTCAGGCTGGGCGACCAATAAGTGGACCAATCCATTCCACACATCTGTTAATGGAGTGTGGGGTGTGCATATTTCTCTTAGTCACCATAATATTATAACAATATACCGTACTGTTATTGGTTTTTGTAGACTGTTTTTAGGTTTACCAACACTGTTGTGTTTTGTTCTTATAAAAGTAAAACCTACTCTGTAAAATGTGTTTTGCCATGGGTTTTTGAAATGCCAATGTATTTTCTTTTCTGTTTGCTTGTCACATTTTCTTGATGTATTGTGGTTTGGTGAGTTTAAAAACTGTCATGTATGTTGGTATTTCTCATCGTACCATTGTTTTTCTTTTTGAGGGGAGTATTTACAACTATTCATGTATGGAGTTGTTTATGTCCTGTATTTTCACAGTGCTGTTGGCTGAGGACAGCCAATTTGTTCCAGGCGGGACTCTGTAACGGCCACTAGAGCATTTACGGTAGTTTTGTGGCAGATTGACAACTGCGCATGTGCATAGCGTCTGTCTGTACTATATGAAAAGGTGAAGAGATTATCTTGCTCTACCGACATCTTTATTTTCTGTCTATCGTTATTTAATTTCATTAATTTCTGTTTGTGACCCGAGTTGGATGCTTATGTACATTTTTCCTCACTCATTCCTCATGTATGTGGGCAAGTGTGTTGGTGCTTGAGGTGCTTTATTAAACTCGGGGAAAACACGCCATCTTCTCGTCTCCCGTGCATTATTAGCACCACATAGTTTTCCCATCCGGGCTGCTTAACATTTAAACTCGGTGTTACAACATTCAACACTGACTAATGTCAGAACAGATCCATCTAGTTAACCAGACAAAGACTAAAATCTATTTTAGCCAAAATTATGTTACAAAATTAAAAATCAGGAATAAAATCTGCCAACAGTGGACTCCAACGTGTGCCGAGGCTGATCCCATGTCCCGCACGTCGCACAATGAGAAAATGTCCCGCATTTTCATCAGTCTGATGGGTTTTAATTGTCATATTAAGAAAACGTGCATGCGTTCTTTTCCCTTTTTAAAAAAGCTTTTTATTTATTCTTTTTGCGGCTTAGTTTCACCTATATTTAACAGCGCTCAGAAGTAGCAACCTGCCTCACACAAATACAACAGCCATATTTAAAAATCCTATTCAATGGTTGAAAAGAAAGAAGTACACAGTCACTCAGAGGCTGTGACGGCTGTCAATCAAAATGTGAAGTGGATGATTCCTTGTGTTCTGTCAGAAAACAAACTTGCCCGTGTACCGGATAATTCTGTAAAGTAAAATGCATTTTTCAAGGCGTCATAATAGCAACAAAAAGACAAAATGTTCTTTTAGTAAAGACTAGGTTAGGACATATACCTGGGTGATTGGCTACATTGCTCAGCGCTACGAAAACACATTGTAAATATAATCTTTCGACCCTTTCCAGAGAGCAAACACAAATGCGCACTGAAGCATTTGCCAAATTAGTTTTGCCAATATCCTACTATTACAGTTTTAACTGAGGGTGCTTATCACTGCATGAGAAACAGACATGTAGTGTGAAAGTGTGAGAAAAGTGTCAATTGCTGAATGTGTGAGAGTTGGCAGCCCTGTGTAAATCAGTATTGACATAACATAACAGTAGTAAATGTATCTGTCTCACACGTCTCCAACAAAATCACATCTACTGTCCCGCTACAGATCTATAGCCCGGAAGTCACCCTAAGATCGCCTCTCGCTCGGACCAGCAGAGGTCAGACTGTGACTGTAGATCACAGGCCTCGGTCCAGCAGAGGTCAGCTTCAGACCAGATCAAACTCAGCCGCCTGTAATGCTCCTGAAGGTCCAGTGAGTTTGATCCGTGCTGGAGACGAGTGAAGAACCGCACAGAAACACACGTACCTGCATCTCCTGCTGCACACGGAGCCTCTCACGACCCAACTCCTCCTGATAGAACTGACAGAGAGAACCATCATCAAGAAATGATTACATTTGTGTGTGTATGTTTGTGTGTGTGTGAGTTTTAGTGTGTATAGAAGTGTGTGTGTGTGTGTCTGTGTGAATTTTAGTGTGTATAGAAGTGTTTGTGTCTCTGTGTGTGTGTGTGTATGTGTGAGTTTTAGTGTGTATAGAAGTGTGTGTGTGTGTGTGTATGAGTGAGTTTTAGTGTGTATAGAAGTGTGTGTGTGTGTGTCTATGTGTGAGTTTTAGTGTGTTTAGAAGTGTGTGTGTGTGTGTGTTTGTGTGAGTTTTAGTGTGTATAGAAGTGTGTGTGTGTGTGTGTGTGTGTGAGAGAGAGAGAGAGAGAGAGAGTCTATGTAAGAGTGTGTGTGTGAAAGTGTGTGTAAGAGTGTGTGAGTGTGTGTGCAGACAGACCTGCGCGTCTCTCTCTCTCTGTAGCAGAGACACAGACAGCTGCTGCAGCTGTTCCTCCATGTGTCTCACTCTCTGTCTCAGCTCGGTCTTCTCCTCCGTCAGCTCTCTGATCATCCGCTCCTTACAGCACAGTGCTGCGCTTAGCCGCTCGATCCTGCACACACACAGACACACACACCATAAGCACCACTCACATGTGTGTGTGTGTGTGTGTGTGAGAGAGAGGAGGAGACTAGTTGTGTGCAGGACTGAAAGGTCAGTGTGAAAGAGACTCTGTGTGCATCGCTGTGTTTGTATCTTCAGTGTGGAGTGAATCCGTCTGAGATGCTGTGAATGCTGAATCTCACCTCTCACTGTCTGCATCTTCATCTGGCTGTGTGCTTGTGTCTCCTGGTGTGTCCTTGGCAACCATTTCCATGGTGACAGAGGGATGCTGGGGGTGAGATTCAGCGACGCTGGCCATGCGCTCGGCCTCATCCCGTGCTAACTGAGCCTCCTGCCACACAGAGACTTCATCATCATCATCATCACCACCACCATTATCATCATCACCAACCATCCCCACCACCATCATCATCACCATCACCACCACCACCACCACCACCAACCATCACCACCATTTTTTATCTTTTATTTATTTATTTATTTACACTTTTCTTTTTCTTAATATTTGTATTCTATATAATTGCACTGTCCTTGGAGCGGTCCTGACTTACATTTCACTGCTGGTTATACTCTGTATAATTGTGTATGTGACAAATAAAAATCTTGAATCTTGAATCATCACCAACCATCACCACCATCATCTTCATCAACTATCACCACCAACTATCACCACCATCACCACCACCACCATCACCAACCATCACCACCACCACCATCATCATCACCATCATCAACCATCACCACCACCAACCATCACCACCACCATCATCATCACCAACTATCACCACCACCATAATCATCATCACCAACTATCACCACCATCACCACCACCACCTCATTGGTGTTACGATGTTTCCAGCCGCACTGAACATGTGTTCAGATGGTGTGCTTGTTGTGCAAATGCATTTTAAGCAACCGTGGCCAGGTATCTTGCCTCATTATTCCACTACCAAGCAAGCAGTCTTCGCTGGCCTCCTCTCGCAAATAGCAATTGGAAACTGCACTTGAGATATGAAGTGCCCGCATATTTATCACTTAACTCGCCGCACCGCAACAGCTAAAGCCTGTCTACACTGGACGCGACAAAGCAACCATTAAAATCATTTGAACTTTGTGTCATCAGGTCATAAATAGAACGAGGCATGAGTTTACTGTTGGGGATTTGTCATGTCGCACCGCATCCAGTGTAGACAGCATCACTGATTATAATGTATTGTGTTCTTTTGACTATTGTATTTTGATGTGCCGCGCAACGCCTCTCGCGTCCGGTGTAAAGCAAATGTCATGAATTTGTGAATTTTGTGAATTAACAGTCTAAATAAAACAATTTACAGCTAAATGGCATATGCTAGAAATACCGAATTCTATTTCAACTGTTACTATTATTGCACTTGTATACAAAACGTTGTATTTTATGCTTGTTATAGAGTGTGTGAGACGTCACACGCATTACCGCCAGTGCAGGCCCGTCGCCAAGGGGGGGGGTATTGGGGGGGCAGTGCCCCCCTATTTTGTTGACCCCAAAAGAACATATTTTAACACTGTGTTTCCCAACCTTTTTTCTTATTTATAAAAATTATATAAAAAAAATAAAATACAAAAAAAATAAAATAAAACACTGCATTGCAGAGTTGGTATTGTGGCTTTATCAGACACATAACACTTGCACTTAACATTTTATGAAAATCAAGCTGGAGTTAACGTTTTTGACCAGTGAATGACGGAGATCTGTTTTGTCTGTCACAGGTGTATGGCCATCGTATTACGCTTCAACAACTTACAGGTTATAACATTTATTGTTGCTATATAGGCGTTTAGTTTTTCTTGTTGTTTAATACACTTGGCCAAAATCTCATGATATAAAGATGAACCGCTATGCACAGGATATATTTAAAACGTACAAAAGTATATATTGGCAACAATTAGATGGCAAATACTAACTTATCCGCTCTTCAAACACACAAAAAACATTAGCCTTTACAGACATAGTGTTTCTTGAGTAAGTTGTAGGTTGAATGATCTTGTCTTGGTGTTCTGTTTTAATATAGAACTTGGTCTGTTTCAGTCACTGTTCCGATATGTGAATACTAGATTGTGATTGGCTGTTCTGTGTCAGGGTCCAGGGTTGCTGGGCAACGGGGGCGCAGCTGAATGCAGAGAGATTGTTTTATCAGTGTGCATGTTAAAGTTAAAAGAGAGTTCACAGAGTTGTCTGCTCCATCCATGTATCATGACAGTTACAATACGGGATGTTATTGTTTTTGGTGAATGTCTGTTTCTCAGATCACATCAAAACTAAATGCCTCCCCGTTTTATACGTTCTGGCGACGGCCCTGCGCTGGTGGCAATCAACGCATGGATATCATGGCAACCTTCACAGCCCTATCACTACCACCATCATCATCATCACCACCATAATCATCACCACCATTATCATCACCATAACCACCACCATAATCACACCATTACCACCACCATCATCATCACCATCACCACCACCATCATCACCACCGCCACCACCATCACCACCACCATTACCACCACCATCATCATCACCATCACCACCACCATCATCACCACCATCACTAACACCATCATCACCACCGCCACCACCATCACCACCACCACCACCATTACCACCACCATCATCATCACCACCACCATCACTAACACCATCATCACCACCGCCACCACCATCACCACCACCATTACCACCACCATAATCACACCATAACCACCACCATTACCACCACCATCATCATCACCATCACCACCACCATCATCACCATCACCACCACCATCATCACCACCATCATCACCACCGCCACCACAATCACCACCACCACCACCATCATCACCACCACCATCATCACCACCGCCACCACCACCACCATTACCATCATCACCATCACCACCACCATCATCACCATCACCATCATAATCAGTACCACCATCATTATCATCACCACCACCACCACCATCATCATCACCATCACCACCACCATCATCACCACCACCATCACTAACACCATCATCACCACCGCCACCACCATCACCACCACCACCATCATCACCATCACCACCACCATCATCACCATCACCATCACAATCAGTACCACCATCATTATCATCACCACCACCACCACCACCATCATCATCATAATCAGTACCACCATCATTATCATCACCACAGGTGTTATACACACTCGTGAGTGTGTGTGTGTGTGTGTGTGAGTGAGTGTGTGTTGTACCTCCTGCAGTATCTGTATCTTGGTCTCCAACACCTGCTGCATGTGATCGATCTCCTGTTGTCTCTCCTCACACCGTCGCTGCAGCTCCTCTTCATTGTGATTGCTCAGACTCTCTGCTGCTCTCCTGTCAAAAATCACATCAGAAACGGTGAGCTCGTAAGAACTGGAGAGCACAGAGTAACGGCTGTAATTCTGAATCGAGTGATTTGTGATTCTATCTGAGAGTCAGTTTGCTGACAAACCACCAGCAGCACATCACACTAAACCATCTGAGTGAACCTGGACAACACACACACACACACACACACACACACACTCTCACTCACTCACACATACACACCTCTCTCTCTCTCTCACACACACACACACACACACACCTCTCTCTCTCACTCACACACACTCCCTCCCTCCTTCTCTCTCTCTTACACGCACGCACACACCTCTCTCTCAATTCAATTAGCTTTATTTGCATGACAAAAATACATTTTATATTGTCAAAGCATTGAGACTACAAAGAAAATAGTTTAGAACATCTGAACATTTTAACATTTATTCAAATATTATAACTAATGTAATATATAACTAATATGGAAATGTCATATTTCCAGAAGGACAAGTTACACTACCTGTCCATGTTAGACATTCGATTGCTGATCGATTGCTCCTGTCTGTCTCTATCTGTCGTGCTGCTGAGAGGTTTGCGATTGTAGCTCCGTGTATCTTTGCTTTTCTGTTGAATCTCTATCTTACTTTCACTCTCTGTTGTTTAAAGTGATAATATATAACTTAATTCCCACCATATTTCTGGTATTATCTATCAAACTAATTTGATCGTTTGCGCGTGCACTACATTAGCATTCGTTAACCGGTTAGCTTGCTACTCGCAGTTCCATTCGCGTTTCTATTCGCGTTATTTGCACCTCTTGCCACATGTACAGTTTATCTCTCTTTGTCAGTGACGAGGGATTCACATGTGATAAATGCAGGGATATAGTTAGGCTGACAGAGAAGATTTTAGAACTAGAGACACGCATCCAAACTTTAACTGAGGACAGTAAGAATGTGAGGGCTGTAGATACTGCTTTGGATGCGACTAGCTCAGCGAGTCATGTACATTGTTCGGTTCCGGTAAAGCCCATGCAGCAGGGCAACTGGGTGACAGTGAGGAGGCTTAGTCGCGGGTCAAAACACCGCTCTTCCGTTCTGATCAGAACATCAAACAGGTTCCCCCCACTCAGTGAAGCACCCACTGAGAAACCTGATGAAAGTGCTCTAGTTATTGGCGATTCTATTGTACGGAATGTGAAAATAGAGACACCAGCCACCATAGTCCATTGATTACCGGGAGCCAGAGCGCCTGACATCTTGGCAAATTTAAAAGTGCTGATTAATGCTAAACGTAAATTCAGCAAGATTGTTATTCATGTCGGCGCTAATGATGTTCGACTTCGCCAGTCGGAGATCACTAAAAATAAATGTTAAAAGAGGTGTGTGAACTTGCAAGTACGATGTCAGACACTGTAATATGCTCTGGCCCCCTCCCTGCTTACCGGGGTGACGAGATTCATAGCAGACTGCTGTCACTCAATGACTGGATGTCTAAGTGGTGCCCACAGAATAACATAGGTTTTATAGACAATTGGACAAGTTTTTGGGGCAGACCTGACCTGTTGAAAAGAGATGGTATTCATCTCTCCTGGGGTGGTGCCGCTCTTCTCTCTAGAAATATGGCACATAGTCTTAGAGTTCGTACTTGACTAACTGGGGCCCAGGTCAGGAAGCAGACAGACTGGCTAAACCGACCATCTGCTAGCCGCCTCACATCACAGAAGTCAGTTAATTCTCAGCACATAGAGACTCTTTCACCTAGATATCACACTATAGAGACTGTGTCTGTTCCGCGAACTAGAAAATACAGAAAACATCCAAACCAAATTAAGAATAACAATCTAATTTATGTTCAACAAATAAAAAATGCTTACAATACAGAGAAACAATTTATAAAACTTGGCTTACTGAATATCAGCTCCCTTTCTACAAAAGCACTTTTTGTAAATGATTTGATCAATGATTATAACCTAGATTTGCTTTGTTTGACAGAAACATGGCTAAAACCAGATGAATACCTTACTTTAAATGAGTCCACCCCCCAAGATTACTGCTATAAAAATGAGCCATGTCCAAAAGGTAACTGGGGAGGTGTTGCTACAATTTATAGCAATATTCTCAGCATTTCTCAGAGGGCAGGCTTTAAGTATAACTCGTTTGGAGTTATGGTGCTGCGTATATTATCATCTAGAGAAACACGTGTTAGTGATAAACCCCTTGTGATGTTTGTACTGGCTACTGTATACAGGCCACCAGAGCACCATACAGACTTGAAAGAATTTACAGATTTTCTATCTGAGTTAGTACTGGCTGCCGATAAAGTCTTAATTGTTGGTGATTTTAATATCCATGTCGATAATGAAAAAGATGCATTAGGATCAGCATTCATAGAGATTCTGAACTCTATTGGGGTTAGACAACACGTGTCAGGACCTACTCATTGTCGAAATCATACTCTAGATTTAATAATGTCACATGGAATTGATGTTAGTGGTGTTGAAATTCTGCAGCAAAGCGATGATATCTCAGATCATTATCTAGTCTTGTGTAAACTCCATATAGCTAAAACTGTAAATTCTACTCCTTGTAACAAGTATAGTAGAACCATCACTTCTACCACAAAAGACTGCTTTACAAGTAATCTTCCTGATTTATCTCAATTCCTCAGCATATCCAATAGCTCAGAACAACTTGATGTAACAGAAACTATAGACTCTCTCTTTTCTAGCACTTTAGATACAGTGCTCCTTTACGCTTAAGGAAGATCAAAGAAAACAGTCTGACTCCGTGGTATAATGAGCACACTCGCACCCTAAAGAGAGCAGCCCGGAAAATGGAGCGCAGCTGGAGGAAAACAAAACTAGAGGTATTTCGTATTGCTTGGTGGGAAAGTACCCTATCCTACAGAAAAGCATTAAAAACTGCTAGATCTGATTACTTTTCATCTCTTCTAGAAGAAAACAAACATAACCCCCAATATTTATTCAATATAGTGGCTATATTAACGAATAATAAAGCATCAACAGGTGTTGGCATTCCCCAAGAGCACAGCAGTAATGACTTTATGAACTACTTTACTTTCAAGATGGATACTATCAGAGATAAAATTGTAATCATGCAGCCGTCAGCTACAGTATCACATCAGCTAGTGCACTATAGATCCCATGAGAAACAATTCCACTCATTCTCTACTATAGGAGAGGAAGAATTGTATAAACTTGTTAAATCATCTAAACCAACAACATGTATGTTAGACCCTATTCCATCTAAACTACTAAATGAGCTGCTTCCAGAAGTCATTGATCCTCTTTTGGCTATTATTAATTCATCATTGTCATTAGGATATGTCCCCAAAACCTTCAAATTGGCTGTAATTAAGCCTCTCATTAAAAATAACACAACTTGACCCCAAAGATCTAGTTAATTACGGACCGATCTCAAATCTCCCTTTTCTGTCAAAGATACTAGAAAAGGTATGATCCTCACAATTATATTCCTTCTTAGAGAATGGTATCTGTGAGGAATTCCAGTCAGGAGTTAGACCGTATCATAGTACTGAGACTGCTCTCATTCATGTTACAAATGACCTGCTTTTATCATCTGATCGTGGTTGTATCTCTTTATTAGTGCTACTGGATCTTAGTGCTGCGTTCGACACTATCGACCACAACATTCTTTTGAATAGACTAGAACACTTTGTTGGCATTAGTGGGAGTGCCTTAGCATGGTTCAAATCGTACTTATCTGACCACCATCAATTTGTAGCAGTGAATGAAGAGGTATCATATCAATCACAAGTGCAGTATGGAGTACCTCAAGGCTCAGTTCTAGGGCCGTTACTGTTCACACTTTACATGTTACCCTTGGGAGATATTATCAGGTGTTATCTTTCACTGTTATGCTGATGATACTCAGCTCTATATTTCTTTGCGGCCCAGTGAAACACACCAAATTGATAAACTAACGGAATGCATAGTCGATATAAAAAACTGGATGACGAGTAATTTCTTACTGCTAAATTCAGAAAAAACAGAAGTGTTAATTATCGGACCTAAAAACCCCACATGTAATAACCTCGAACACCATCTAACACTTGACGGCTGCTCTGTCGATTCTTTGTCATCAGTTAGGAACCTAGGTGTGCTGTTTGATAGCAATCTTTCATTTGAAAGCCATGTTTCTAGCATCTGTAAAACTGTGTTTTTCCATCTCAAAAACATCTAAATTGCGACCTATACTCTCAACGTCAAATGCAGAAATGCTAATTCATACGTTTATGACCTCAAGTTTAGACTAGTGTAATGATTTACTGGGTGGTTGTTCTGCACGCTTGATCAACAAACTACAGCTGGTCCAAAATGCAGCAGTTAGAGTTCTTACTAGAACCACGAAGTATGACCATATTAGCCCGGTTCTGTCAACACTGCACTGCCTCCCTAACAAACATCGTATAGATTTTAAAATCTTGTTAATTACTTATAAAGGCCATAATGGCTTAGCTCCTCAGTACCTGAGCGAGCTCTTATCACATTATAGTCGTCCACGTCCGCTGCGTTCTCAAAACTCTGGCCGTTTGATAATACCTAGAATATCAAAATCAACTGCGGGCGGCAGATCCTTTTCCTATTTAGCGCCCAAACTCTGGAACAATCTACCTAACACTGTTCGGGAGGCAGACACACTCTGTCAGTTTAAATCTAGATTAAAGACACATTTCTTTAACCTGGCTTACACATAACACACTAATACGCTTCTATTATTCAAATCGATTAAAGGATTGTTAGGCTGCATTAATTAGATCAACCTTAACCGGGAACACTCCCCATAACACACGATGTACTCGTTACATCATAAGAAGAATGGCATCTAGGCTAATATTTGTCTGTTTCTTTCTTATTCTGTTTCTCAGTCCGTGTCCGGATCAGATGGTGGATTGGCGCCGGGAGATGATGTCTCCCTGATCGTCGGCGGAGGCCGGGACACCTGGATGAGCCCCGGGGACATATCCCTAATGAAGACCTCGACTTAAATGCAATAAAACTAAAAAGAAAAAGAAAATAACTAAAAATAGAATAAAATACCTAATTACGTAATACTATTATTGTTAGAAATTGCAACAATATTCCAAATCGTCAGTCCTCATTCTGCTGGATCTCTCTGCTGCTTTTGACACTGTCAATCATCAGATTCTCCTGTCTACCCTCTCATCACTGGGATTCCACTTCACTGGTTTGAATCCTATCTCACCGGTAGATCTTTCAGGGTGGCCTGGGGAGGGGAGGTATCCAAACCACATCAACTGGTCACTGGAGTTCCTCAGGGATCGGTTCTTGGACCCCTCCTCTTCTCCACATACACTACATCGCTGGGTCCCATCATACATGCACATGGCTTTTCCTATCACTGCTACGCCGATGACACACAGCTCTATCTCTCTTTTCAACCAGATGACCCAACGGTAGCTGCACGGATCACATTGCAAAGACTGCTCGATCCTGCAGGTTTGCACTACACAACATCAGAAAGATCAGGCCCTTTCTGACAAAGCATGCTGCACAACTTCTTGTCCAGGCCCTTGTCGTTTCTAGACTGGACTACTGCAATGCTCTTCTGGCTGGTCTGCCATCAAACACAATCAAACCTCTACAAATGATTCAGAATGCAGCGGCACGACTGATCTTCAACGAGCCCAAAAGAGCGCATGTTACACCTCTCTTCATCTCCTTGCACTGGCTACCAGTGGCAGCTCGCATCAAGTTCAAGACACTGATGCTTGCATACAGAACTCAGCACCCTCCTACTTCCACTCACTATTACGAACCTACATCCCCTCCAGAAGTCTGAGATCTGCTAGTGAGCGACGCCTTGTGGTACCATCACAGAGAGGCTCAAAATCACTCTCCAGAACATTCTCGTTCACCATTCCTGGCTGGTGGAATAATCTTCCCACACCTATCCGGAATGCTGGATCCCTGTCAATCTTCAAGCAACAACTGAAAACTCATCTCTTTCAGCAGTACTTGACTTCATCCTAAACTCAAAAAAAAAAAAAAACCTCACTCTTTCCCCCTATCTTTCTCTCCCTCCCTTACTAACTTGTACTTATTTGAACAATGACTGAGACTTGGTGTTACGAGAACTTCCTCTGTCTGATTGCCTCCAAGATGAATCGCTTTTTGTATTCCCCAATTGTAAGTTGCTTTGGATAAAAGCGTCTGCCGAATGACTAAATCTAAATGTAAATTTGGAACCAGCTTCCAGAAGAGATCAGATGTGCTAAAACATTAGCCACATTTAAATCAAGACTCAAAACTCATCTGTTTAACTGTGCATTTGTTGAATGAGCACTGTGCTATATGTCCGAACTGACTGCAATGAATTTTTGGTATAATCATTTTCTTTAAATTTATTTTAAATCATTTTCTATATCATTTTAAAATTCCTTGTTTTTATTATTTTTATTTCCATGTTTTTATTGATTTTAATGTCTATTTCACTTTCTTTTATGTAAAAGCACTTTGAATTACCACTGTGTATGAAATGTGCTATATAAATAAACTTGCCTTGCCTTGCCTTGCCTAAATGTAAATGCTTGCAGACAGGAGGTTAAGGAACTGGCTGTCTGGTTCAGTCTTATCAACCTGGAGCTTAACACACTCAAAACTGTGGAGATGATCATGGACTTCAGGAGAAACCCCCCTGCTCTCCCCCCACTCACCATCATGAACAGCACTGTGACTGCAGTGGAGTCATTCAGATTCCTGGGCACCACCATCTCCCAGGACCTGAAGTGGGATATTCACATTGACTCCATTGTCAGGAAGGCCCAGCAGAGGTTGTACTTTGTTCGCCAGCTGAGGAAGTTCAACCTGCCACAGGACTTACTGAAACCGTTCTACTCCGCCATCATTGAATCCATCCTCTGCACTTCAATAACTGTCTGGTTCAGCTCAGCTACCAAATCTGACCTCAGAAGACTACGGAGGGTAGTCCGGACTGCTGAGCGAATCATTGGTACAACCCTCCCCACTCTCCAAGAGCTGTACTTATCCAGAGTGAGCAAAAGGGCTGGTAAAATCACTCTGGACCCCTCACATCCAGCACACTCCCTCTTTGAACGGTTACCATCTGGTCGACGCTACAGAGCTCTGTGCACCAGAACGACCAGACACAGGAACAGTTTCTTCCCTCAGGCAATCCATCTCATGAACACTCAACAATAAATGTGGAACACACAACTATAATACATTATCCATTCACCACACTCACTTATTTTATTTTCATTTTCTCATTTCTAATTTGCACATACTTGACCTGTACATACATAGTTGTTTATATTATATATTGTGTTTTTGCTGCTTTGTATATTGCCTATTTGGATATTTGTATATTATTATTTTATTATCTGTGTCCTGTCGCTGTCTTTCTGTTGCACTGTGGAGCTTCTGTCACTACAACAAATTCCTCGTATGTGTAAACATACTTGGCCAATAAAGCTCATTCTGATTCTGAACTATATGAAAATTTTAACTTTTGAACATTTACAGCTGCGTACACACTAGTGTTGCTTTCATCAACGAAAATTATGACTAAATATCGTTGTCAACGAACCTTTATCACGTGACGAAAACAAGACGAGACGCAACGTAAATGCTGGTCATGTGACGATGATGATAATTAAATACATAATGCAATATTGTTGACGAATAAAAACGAGACTAAATGTGGTTTACAAAATAAAAACTATGCTAAAATGTCTCTTCATTTTCGTTGACTAAAACGAGACGAAACTAAATGTTATAACGTTATTTCGTCTCGTTTAGTCTTGTTATTATTATTATTTTGCAGTATTTCTGTTTCCGGTGTCTCACGTCAGGCCGCACTGCGCAGACACAGGCAACGTCACTTCCTCAAGCCCCACTCGCGGCATTATTTAGAAGACGCCAATAAAGTTAAGTCTGACACAGAGAAAGGGACCGATGGCCGGCCGGCCGGGGTTCGTCTTTGGGAGATGTGTGTGTACTTCTAACATGCTTGGTTTGTAAAATAAATGTTGTAAATTCAAATCAGAGCGTCTTCCGTGTCTGGAATGGATGTATTCTTGAGTCTATAAGGTAACAATAATATAATAAAATAACCTTGTTTGAAATGGGTTTGGCTAAAAGAAAATTTTGGTTTCGTCTATACTACTAGGTACTTATACTATATTGACTGGGTTAAATAGAATTGTATTACTAAAAAGAGACTAAAATACCATTTTCATTGACGAAAACTAGACTAAATGTCATCAGTTTTCGTCGACTAAAACTAGACTAGACTAAAAAGAGTATGAACGTGACTAAATCTAATAAAAACTAAAATGACAGCTTCACACAAAGACTAGACTAAAACTAAAATTAAAACAGGCCGCCAAAAACAACACTAGTACACACAAGCATACACATTTTCACATTTCCTAAATACTTAAAAAAAAAAAAAAAAAAAATGGTAGAAATATGTACAACAATGATTTATGAAATGTGTATGTCATATTACCTGTATTTTGAGTGTGTTGGTGATTATTACAGGTTTAGTGTGTAAGTGTAGAAAATGTTTGTCTTTTATTTTGTATTGGGATTTTGTATTTTCGGGTGTTTGGTCACATGGGTGCAGGTGGATATTTACCTGATCGTGTTTCCTGTTTGACATGCGTGTGTAGAGAGGGGGTGAGTAGCGGGAACGCTCACTTTCTGTTGACCGTTCTAGATAGTTCTAAGTTGTTTTTAATGATACAGTTGTTTTTTACGTCGTGTTAATAAATCAAAAAAGAATGCAATGGGTAGGAACGCATCATGGATTTGATTTCCTTCTGCTTAGCCTCTCAGCGGCTATAGGCTGTCGCTATAGGTGTGTTGGAGGACCTGGTTTCCTGCTCTGAAAGTGTATTTATTTTCCTTACACCTGGGTCTCTTTTGAAAAATCATTATACATAATAATTACATAATAATTTTAAGAGCCCATGTTTGACAATGTCTCTATGATGTCGAGGAGCTGTTGTAGTCCCTCTTTTGTTTTTGAGAGAATGAATAAATCATCTGCAAAGAGGAGACATTTGATTTCTGCTTCAGTTAGGGTTGGGCCGGGGGCAGTCCAATTGTTTAATTCTTTGGCTAATTAATTTATATAAATGTTAAACAGAGTGGGGCTCAATGGGCAACCTTGTCTAACTCCTCGTCGTTGAGAGAAATATTATGTTCGTTTGTTCCCTATTTTTACAGCACATGTATTGTTTTCATACATGGTACTGATTAGATCGAAAGTTTTCCCTCCAATCCCATTTTCCAGAAGTTTTAGAAAGAGTCCTTCATGCCAGATTGAATCAAAAGCTTTTTCAAAGTCAATAAAGCAAGCAAAGATTGTGGTTTTGTTTCGGTGTATGTGCTTATCAATGATAGTGTGGAGAGTATAAATGTGGTCAGATGTTCTGTGTTTGGGCAGAAATCCAATTTGACTTTTCTCCAAGATTTTGTGGGTTTTGAGAAAGTTTTGTAATCGTATGTTAATAATCGAACAGAATATTTCCCCAGGTTGCTATTGACACATATGCCTCTGTAATTGCTTGGCTTGAACTTGTCTCCTTGTTTAAAGATGGGTGTAATTAGGCCTTGATTCCAGGTGTCTGGAAAATATCCTACACTCAAAACAATATTTAATAATTTGGTTATTGCAGTTTTGAATTTGTCTTTTGTGTATTTGATCATTTCATTTAATATTCCATCAATGCCACATGCCTTGTTGGGTTTCAGTGCATGTAGTCTGTCTGTTAGCTCATTTACTGTGATTGGGAAATCCAGGGGATTCTGATTGTCATTTTTTCTTTCAGGATTTCTAATTTGGTTTTTATTTCATTTCGAGCAGGATTTGTTTCAATTGTTTTGTACAGATTTTCAAAGTGTGTCCTCCATATGTTCTCATTTTGAATGGCCAATTCTTCCTTTTGTGGTCTATAGAGAGTGTTCCAATTGTTCCAAAAGTTATTGGTATTGATTGATTCCTCCATTGCTTGAAATAATTGTTCTGTATGCTCTTCCTTTTTTGCTTTTAGAGTTTGTTTGTACAGTTTAAGAGCTTCATATTGAAGGCGGAGTTCTTGGTTGTCAGCATCTCTGTGTTTTTTATTTGATAGATTTTGTACTGTCGTTCTAATTCTTTTACACTCATCGTCAAACCACTTTTCATTGGTGTTTTGTTTTCTTTTTGATTATTTTTTTCAAATTACACATGGATGCTGATTGGTGGAATATATCTGTAATGTCCTTTAGTGCCTGATTTATGCCTACTTTATTTTCTGGATATGTGTTAATTATAAATTTGTCCAATAATAATTTTATAGTTTGACTTTCTAGTGCACTTTGATAGTTTTCTTTGCTGTTTTTTGTCCATTTGTAGGATTTATGTAGCCTTAATAAATGAGAGGGCTGTCTGCATATTTCATTGTTTTGAGATCTTTTCAGATTGTGTAATTTTACAGTGGTTTGACAGAGGTGTTTGAGGGCTGACTGTGAATTCTCTCTCTCTCTCTCGTTTCCGGTGAGAGTGATGAGCGCACGAGTGGACTGAGTGCTGTGAGCGGGTGCGTGGTGAGTGAGTGACTTCTGTCCTTTTTTGTCTTATTTTTTGTTTTTGTTGTTTAGTGTTACTTTTGGTGTAGTTTTGGGCTGTGTGCTACCGTTTCTTTTCTTTTTTTTACCGGAGTAAGCATGACTGCCCCGGCTGCTCGGGTTTTGTCTACACTCACACGGCGCCATGCAGTTAAGGTGGCGTTGGAGGCGAGTATAGAGGAGATTTGCCTAACGATTGGTGAAGTTGTAGGACATGGATGTATTTTATCAGCATCTAGGATGAATAGCGCTACAGTGATTTTTTTGAGTAGTGTTGAAAAGGTGAATGAAGTAGTTGAGAAGGGAGTTGTGATTGATGGCGAGTTTGTTTCCGTTCTTCCCCTCTCGATGCCTTCTAAAGAGTCACCTTATCTAATGTTCCCCCTTTTCTCAGTGACGAGATAATAGTAAAAGCTTTATCACGATATGGAAAATTGGTTTCCCCAATAAAAAAGATCCCGATTAGTGCAACTTCTCTTTTGAAACACATCATGTCTTTTAGGAGATTTGCATACATGTTAGTTCAGGATGATGAGGAATTGTATATTTCACTTATTTTTAAATTTGACGATTGAGATTACATTATTTTTGTGACAACTGCTAGAACAAAGTGCTTTGGATGTCAAAAAATAGGACATTTGATTCGTAATTGCCCAGAAAAGGGAGTGACTGAGAAAGGGGATGATTGTTCCTATCCAAGCACAAGTAAAGCTAGTGTGGATTCACAGAGTGAAGGTGTACAGGGTGAATCTAATAGAGAGACAGAAGTGGTTACTTGCGACGAGATACCTAGAATAGATGTTGTTGTGACAGGAATGGACTCAAAAAAGGGAGGAAATAAGGATATGGTTGAAACTGCAGTTTCTGATGAAAAATATTCAAAACGTCCTGAAAAGGAAAGAGAAGGTGGTACTATTGGAAATGTTGCACAGGCTGTACAGAAAAGGAGGGAAATTGATTGTGAAGATTTAGACATTATGGAGACATTTTCAAAATGCCTCAAAAAGAAAAATGAGTGACAAGTCTCAAAATAAAAAAGCTCTGAAGAAACTTGATTTGAACTGATCCATTATTGACAATATTTCTTTAATTCGTGATGCATTGGAAGTGTCAAAACTGCTTAATTTGGATTTTGGACTGATTTCACTGGACCAAGAGAAAGCATTTGATAGAGTTGAACACCTTTATTTGTGGAAAACTCTAGAAGCTTTTGGTTTTCAACAAGATTTTATTAAGATGGTCCAAGTACTCTATAGTGAGGTTGAAAGTGTATTAAAGATAAATGACAGTTTATGTGCTCCATTCCAGGTTAAAAGGGGTGTAAAAGGCAAGGTTATGCACTATCTGGAATGCTGTACTTATTGGCCATTGAGCCTTTATTACAAAAAATAAGAGGGAAAATTAATGGTTTACATTTGCCAAACTGTGCAAGTATAAAACATGTACATTTACATTTACATTTAGTCATTTGGCAGACGCTTTTATCCAAAGCGACTTACAATTGGGGAATACAAAAAGCGATTCATCTTGAAGAGGCAATCAGACAGAGGAAGTGCTCGTAACACCAAGTCTCAGTCATTGTTCAAATAAGTACAAGCTAGTAAGCGGAGAGAAAGATAGAGGGAAATAGTTTTTTTTTTTTGAGTTTAGGATGAAGTCAAGTACTGCCGAAAGAGATGAGTTTTCAGTTGTTGCTTGAAGATTGCCAGGGATCCGGCGTTCCGGATAGGGGTGGGAAGATTATTCCACCAGCCAGGAATGGTGAACGAGGATGTTCTGGAGAGTGATTTTGAGCCTCTCTGTGATGGTACCACAAGGCGTCGCTCACTAGCAGATCTCAGACTTCTGGAGGGGATGTAGGTTCGTAATAGTGAGTGGAAGTAGGAGGGTGCTGAGCCTGTGGTAGTTCTGTATGCAAGCATCAGTGTCTTGAACTGGATGCGAGCTGCCACTGGTAGCCAGTGCAAGGAGATGAAGAAAGGTGTAGCATGCGCTCTTTTGGGCTCGTTGAAGATCAGTCGTGCCGCTGCGTTCTGAATCATGTGTAGAGGTTTGATTGTGTTTGATGGCAGACCAGCCAGAAGAGCATTGCAGTAGTCCAGTCTAGAAACGACAAGGGCCTGGACAAGAAGTTGTGCAGCATGCTCTGTCAGAAAGGGCCTGACCTTTCTGATGTTGTGTAGTGCAAACCTGCAGGACCGAGCAGTCTTTGCAATGTGCTCTTTGAAGGTCAGCTGGTCATCAAAGATTACACCAAGATTTCTGACCGAAGTTGATGGGGTAATCATTGATGAGCCTAACTGAATCGTGAAGTCATGCTGTAGAGTCGGAGTGGCAGGGAAGACAAGAAGTTCCGTCTTTGCCAGGTTGAGCTGTAGGTGATGTTCTTTCATCCATGCCGAGATGTCCGCCAGGCAGCCTGAGATCCGTGCAGCTACCGTTGGGTCATCTGGTTGAAAAGAGAGATAGAGCTGTGTGTCATCGGCGTAGCAGTGATAGGAAAAGCCATGTGCATGTATGATGGGACCCAGCGATGTAGTGTATGTGGAGAAGAGGAGGGGTCCAAGAACCGATCCCTGAGGAACTCCAGTGACCAGTTGATGTGGTTTGGATACCTCCCTCCCCAGGCCACCCTGAAGGATCTATCGGTGAGATAGGATTCAAACCAGCGAAGTGGAATCCCAGTGATGCCCAGTGATGAGTGGGTAGACAGGAGAATCTGATGATTGACAGTGTCAAAAGCAGCAGAAAGATCCAGCAGAATGAGGACTGATGATTTGGAATCAGCCTTTGCAATTCGCAGGGCTTCAGTGACTGAGAGAAGCGCAGTCTCTGTTGAATGGCCACTCCTGAAACCTGACTGTTTAGCATCCAGTTTGTTGTACTGTGAAAGAAACCGTGAGAGCTGGTTGAAAACAACTCATTTGAGTGTTTTCCCTATGAATGGAAGGAGAGAGACAGGTCTGTAGTTATCTAAAAGAGAAGTGTTTAATGTAGGTTTTTTGATCAGTGGGGTTACCTGAGCCTGCTTGAATGCTGTGGGGAAGATGCCTGTGAGGAGAGATGTGTTGATAATGTGTGTGAGTTCCGGTAAGAGTGTGGGAGAGATTGTTTGGAGAAGGTGTGAGGGGATTGGGTTGAGAGGACATGTTGTAGGATGGCTGGAGAGGAGAAGTTTGGATACTTCTGCCTCGGTGAGGGGACAGAAGGAGAAGATGGGAGTTAGAGCAGTGGATGTGGTTGATTGGAGGTCCTGTGGAGTTGAGAACGGGTTACTGATTGTTCTAGTTTTGTCTGTGAAAAAAGAGGCAAAGTCGTCAGCAGTTATCAAAGTGGTGGGAGGTGGAGGAGGGGGACAGAGGAGATAATTAAATGTTCTGAAGAGATTACGCATGTCTGGAGCGCTGTTGATCTTGTTGTGGAAATGTGAGGATTTGGCAGTGTGGACTTCAGTAGAGAAAGATGAAAGCAAAGACTGATACCTACTCAGGTCCGACGGATCGTTTGATTTGCGCCATTTTCTCTCTGCCACTCTGAGTTTGGTCCGATTCTCATGAAGAACATCGGATAACCAGGGGTTAGAAGGGGCAGCCCGTGCTGGCCTGGAGGAGAGAGGACAGATGTCGTCTAGACAAGAGGTTAAGGTAGAGCATAAAGTGTCAGTGGCTGCATTTACATCCAGAGAAGAGAAATGGGTAGGCGAGGGAAGAGAGGAGGATACTACAGAGGAAAGAAGGGAGGGGGAAAGGGAGCGTAGGTTGCGTCTGAAAGTAACCAGTAAGGGAGATGGTGGCACCTGGGTAGCAAAATGTAAAGTAAATGTAATGAAGAAATGGTCAGAGATATGTAGTGGTTGTACCAGAATGTTATCTGTAGAACAATTGCGTGTGTAAATTAAGTCGAGTTGGTTACCTGATTTGTGCGTGCTAGTAGTGGTGAGGCGTTTGAGATCAAATGAAGCTAGGAGTGACTGGAAGTCTGTAGCATAAGGCCTGTCTAGGTGAATGTTGAAATCGCCGAAGACTAAGAGTGGAGTGCCATCCTCCATGAAAGAGGACAGCAGTCCTTCCAGCTCATCTAGGAAGGTTGGTAGAATTTGGCCCGGGGGACGATAGATTACCACAATCTGGAGTCTTATAGGAGCTGTTACAGTAACGGCATGAGATTCAAATGAGTTGAGATTGCCTAGGGAAGAGTGGGTAAAGTATTTCCAATTTTTAGAAATGAGCAAACCAGTGCCCCCACCCCGGTCAACTTGCCTAGGGGTGTGAGAGAAAGAGAAATTGTGAGAGCGAGCAGCTGGGGTTGCCGAGTCTTCTGGACGAATCCAGGTCTCAGTCAAGCCGAGGATGCTGAGTGTGGAATATAAGGAAAATGCAGAAATGAAGTCGGCTTTGTTGATAGCTGACTGGCAATTCCAAAGACCTACAGAGAAAGAAAGAGGTGCAGTGGAAGATGTAGAGATAGTGCGCAGGTAAGCAGGGTTACGTAAACTTCTGCGTGTGTTTTTAGAGGGAGGTTGAGAGAGAACCGGAATGGTTTGGAAACACGTGATAGACGTGGAAAGATAAAGGACAGGAAAGTTTGAGGGAAGATAAAAACGATACTTAAGTGTATGCTCGGTGTCGCTGCTCGGTCAAAGTCGCGCGTGTATGTCTATCAGCTTACACTGATGATGTAATAGTTTTTGTCAGTGGACAAAAAGATGTACAAAGTTTATTTAATGTAATCAATGATTTTACTTTGTTTTCTTCCCCAAAGGTGAATTGGAAGAAATGTGAAACACTTTTGGTTGGTAAATGGAATAATGGTAAGCCAATACTTCCTGAAGGCTTAGTAAGGTGGTTTAAAATATTTAGGAGTTTTTTTTAGGTGATTACATGACTCGACGGAAGAATTGGGAAGGAGTTGTTGAAAAAATTAAAGGACGTTTAGAGAAATGGAAATGGCTGCTTTCTAGAATGTCATACAGAGGACACATTCTTGTTATTAATAACCTGATCACTTCTTCATTGTGGCATAAGTTGACATGCATTGATCCTCCTCCTCAATTATTGGGAAAAATACAAGCGATTCTTGTGGACTTCTTTTAGGACAGATTACACTGGGTTCAACAGAGCATTCTTTATCTACCAAAGGAAGGAGGAGGACAAGGACTGATCCATTTACAAAGCAGAATGGCCACGTTTCGGTTACAATTCTTACAGAGACTTTTAGATGGTGCGGCGGATGCCAGCTGGAGGGCAGGTGCCCACATAATTTTGCAGAGTTATGGAGGTTTTGGATTAGACAAACATCTTTTTTTATTGAATGCTTTAAAATGGACTTGTCTGTCTTTCCATCTTTTTATGGGAGTCTTTTTAAAGTTTGGAGTCTATTTCATATTTAGAAATCTGAAAATCCGTATTCATTGTACTGGCTTCTAGAGGAACCTTTGATTCTTGGAGCCCTTCTTGATGCAATTGACAACAGCAGTTTTTTTCATTGGGGTTCTAAGCTTAAAGAATCAAAGGTGATTATTTTAAGACAATTGCTGGACTTAGAGAACTTGGACAATGCAGAAATGGTTGCTAATTTTTTGGGCACCAGATCAATTCGACTGGTCTCTCTTTTTTTAATGAATTTGAAATCTACTTTTACAGTTGAAGAGAGCCTAATGATAAAAGATTATTTTTCTGGAGTATCGGTGCCTGATGAAAAATATTTTTTCCCTTGTCTAATGCTTTCACCAAATTTAGATGGATTTAAAGTTGCTGTTTTTTTTAAACGTGTGGGATTTGAAGTGGTTGGATTTATTATCTACCAAAGGAAAGCTATTTTATAGAGTTTGTGTGATAGCTTTTAACAAGAATCAGCTTTCTAAGAAATCAGACACACCATGTAGATTGTTCTTTGGTTTAAATGAAAATGTAAAACCAGAATGGAGATTTATATATAAACCGCCATTATCAAAAAAGGTTGGTGATTTACAATGGAGAATACTTCATGGGATTTTAGCTGTTAATTATTTTGTCTCTGTTTTGAATGTAGAGGTTAAGGATGATTTTTGTTCTCAAAGAGAATTTTTTTTAATGTATTTGTACAATGTTTTAGATTAGTACCTTTCTTTGATTTTGTAAAAAATATTTTTCATGGGTTTAATTAATCTTTTTCTGAAAGGGTTTTTATTTTGGGTTTTAAATACAGTCAAAGTAAGACATATATCTGTCAGTTGCTGAATTTTATAATTGTTCAGGCAAAAATGGCAATATATGTAATTAGAAGGAATAAAATGTTGGAAAAACCTTGTCAAAATATTATTGAGATATTTTTAATACTGGTCAAATCCAGAGTATTAAGTGATTATAAATGTTATAAAGATATGAATGATTTGTTTACCTTTGAGAAAACTTGGTGTTGTGATGGAACTCTTTGAACGATTTCTGAAAATTATTTAACTTTTGCTTTGTAAAATATATGGGTGTATAGTTGTGTAGATGTTAGTATTGGTAATTTGTTTATGTAAAGATGATTGTGAAATAAAGTTATGTTTCAAATTCAATTCTCTCTCTCTCTCTGCACCGAACCCACAACTGCTCCCCGGGCGCCGCAGCAATATTGCTGCCCACTGCTCCGGGTGTGTGTTCACGGTGTGTGTGTGTGTTCACTGCTGTGTGTGTGCACTTGGATGGGTTAAATGCAGAGCACGAATTCAGAGTATGGGTCGCCACACTTCACTTCACTACTCTCTCTCACGCACACACACACACACACGTCTCAAATTTGGGCCGTGGCTCTGAATGGCTCACGCCGCCGTGTCTGTAAGCGTGTTCATCTGTTTTAAACGAGGATCATAAGATCAGATAACCAGCTATTAAACTGGTCGCACCCGTCTCTCTCTCTCTCTCTCTCTCACACACACACACTCCTCTCTCTCCCTCTCTCTGCAGCGCTCTCACTTGTCCACAGAGACAGGAGGAGGATAAATGTAGACTGTACCTACATTTCACTGCTGGTTATACCCTGTATAATTGTGTATGTGACAAATAAAAACTCTTGAATCTTGATAAGAGACAGGCAGATGTACATACAGCGCTTTATCCAGCAGTTGCTGTTTTTCCTGCAGCTCCTGTTTCAGACTTTCCACCTCCACCTTCAGCTCGATGTTCTGGAACAAACCAAACATCTGTAAATGTGTCTGTTCACACGAGTTCTTCATGTTAACAGATGAACACTCACAGCACAAACAGTCTCACATTACACTCATTTATTATACAATTGATACACGTGAGTGTGTGTATCTCTGAGTGTGTGAGTGTGTGTGTGTGCGCGAGTGTGTGTGTCTCTGTGTGTGTGTGTTTGTGTGTGTGTGTGTGTGTGTGTGTGTATGTGCGTGTGTATCTCTCAGTGTGTGTGTGTGTGTGTGTGTGTGTGTGTATTTCTGTGTGTGTGTGTGTGTGTGTGTGTGTGTGTGTGTGTGTGTGTGTGTGATTAATCAGTGTCCTTTAACAGGCGGTTCTGGCATCTCACAGGTTATTTTTAGTGGACAGGAGTGCGGCGCTGAAACTAAAGCAGAAGTGAAGTGAACAGCTGTGGACTGTTTACCTGCTGCAACACTAGTGTGTTCTGTACTGAACATTCAGAAGAGTTTCTAAAGTCTTGAGTGATATAAGCCGTTTCATGAACTTTCAAGAAAACAGGCAAAGATGTGTGTGTATTTTTAGTAACATTGGTTTGTTGTTGCAGCAGAAATCTGATCAGTGATGCGTCACAAGCGTAAAATAACCCTCACCTTTCACATGAACACTTTAGATGTGAAGCGAGTAAAGCAACTAAACTAAAAAGAGATTGAGCGGAACGGATGGATTTCTGTGCTGGAATTCACACAAAATTCAAATTGATATAGACACAAATCACTTCCTATCATACAGACATATGTTCGTGTATATTAGCCAGTATTTCAGGATCCTGCAGCATGTTTGGAAGGGTTTTTAAATGTTCAATGAAGGATCTTTAATCAATTGTTATATTATTTCCAGCAAACATAAATATTTTGGCATTGTTTTTTATGATTAGTTTTTTCTTAAAAAAAACAAAAAAATATTACACAAAGAAAAATAGCAACAAGCCAAACTAACTCAAATAATTAGTTAACAGGAAAAAGATGGCACACAATGCCATTACTGGTGGGTTCTTTGGTGCTTCTAAAACAATTACACGTAATTGTTGTGACTTTCCAAATCGGCAAAACAAAAACAATCGAGGATACATCACATTAAAAGATGTTCAGAATCAACAAACACAGGTTTTCTGTGGCAGCAAAACCAAAATCTCTCTCACAGCGACCTGCGGATCGTCCCGACCTGCATTATATGCAGATTTCTTTAAAGGAAATTAATACATTCTTTTTAATGGAGAAAGGTCATATACAAATGAAATTATTTTTTTTGTATCATTTTAATCATTATTACCATTAAAAGTCTTTAGGCTGTTCTCTTTTGCTTGTGAATGAAGCAGATCTTAAAGCATCTCACCGTTCTGTAGATCTCATCGCTGCTGTCCTCAAACTTCTGCTGGATCCTCTCCTCTAGGAAGTAGATGCGCAGCTTGAGGCTGAAGTTCTCCTTCTTCAGATCATTGAGGTGCTGCGAGAGAGTTCGATAAGTGTTAGACATGTCCGGAGAGTGTGTGTGTGTGTGTGTGTGTGTGAGAGAAGATCACGCCGTTCACACACATCACACAACTACAACACTACAAAAACAAACATGAAAGATCCTCATCCACATGATCATATTTACACGCCATCTTCACGCTCAAACACACACAGAGAACGAGGGCCGCTATAAGGGCCCGGGGCCGCATGACTCCGTGATGAGCTTTAGGACGGAGATACAGACGGCAGAGCTGTTTTTACTCTGGAAGAAATCCCAGGAATCCCTGACAGCCCAGAGACGAGCCAATCAGAGGACAGGCTGCGGTCACACGGCTGGCGATCGGAGAGAGAGTGGGCTGAGATGAGGTGAGGTCACATGATCATCAACAGTCTGGACTCGGTCCATCGGACGGCCTTCGACGCTCAGAAACTGACTTACTAATAATAACTGTCCGAGAGTGTGTGTTTATTCCAGACTGGGCTCAGATGAGCGGTCTGCTGTCCAGATCTTTACTGGCGTCCCTGTGTGCTTCACGGCTCTGGAGAACAACGTCTATAAATACACCAGCGGTCCGACGCACCTGCCGTCATTCCTCTCATCGCACAATAATACTGATGATGATGATGAGAAAGTCTGAGAATGATGTCGAGATCAAAACTCTTTCATATCTGAATTTCATCTTTGCCTCTTCTACCGATCATCACTGACATCACTGTTATACTGTGATGACCAAACACACTACAGGACAAATCTTTGTAATAATTAAGATTATATAATGTTTCTGAAAGAGTCTCTTCTGCTCACTGAGGCTGCATTGATATGGTCAAAAATACAGCAAAATTGGTGAATTATTATTACAGTTTAAAACTGTTTTCTATGTGAATGTGTTAAACTGTAATTTAATTCTGTGATGCGCAGCTGTATTTTCAGCATCATTACTCCAGTCTTCAGTGTCACATGATCTTCAGAAATCATAATAATATACTGATTTACTGCTCAACAAACATTTCTGATTATTATCAATGTTGGAAACAGTCACAGGCCTTCCACAGGCTTCCACAGGCCCAATTTCAAGCATTTAATCAATCAAAAGGTCAGTGTCTCTGTCTTGCACTCATCATCTGCTGTTGTTAGGAATATCAAAGCGTTTTCCTCAAGAATGAGCTCAGAATTCATCAACAGAGAGAAACTAGTGACTCATATAAAGTATCTCTGCATCTCATTGTTTCAGTGTAATATTGTTCAAGTGCTTCGACAGCCAACAGCCCACATTCAGCTGAACCTTTACCATCAACACACGGTCTTTACCACACATCTAACAGCACTGTTCTGTTCAGACATCAGATGTGAACGGGAGTCTAAACACTGCTGCATCAGCTCAGGTTTATAACTTTTCACACTGATGCGAAACGCAAACTAAATCTGATTTGGTCACAGTGGTTAAGCCAAGTAAAATTGAAAAATACACATATATATATATATATATATATATATATATATATATATATATATATATATATATATATATATATATATATATATATATATATATATATATACATACACAGTTTTGCAATACCAGTACATAAAGGTAATAATCCTTCAATTGTTAGGAAATTAAAAATGGCCAAGCAACCTCTATTGAGATGGATTGATCCCAAAATAATTTGTGTGTGATATTCCAATAATGAATTTAGCTAGATGTTTCAGTGAGCACAATAAAAGAGGCAGGAGGAACATGAGAACTGACATTAACAACACAACAAACTCACGCTATCTATCAAACAAGTTAAACAAGGAGAAAACTGAAGTCATTGTGTTTGGAAACAAAGATGAAGTTCTCAAGGTGAATGCATACCTTGACTCTAGGGGTCAAACAACTAAAAATCAAGTCAGAAATCTTGGGGTGATTCTGGAGACAGACCTTAGTTTCAGTAGTCATGTCAAAGCAGTAACTAAATCAGCATACTATCATCTCAAAAACATTGCAAGAATTAGATGTTTTGTTTCCAGTCAAGACTTGGAGAAACTTGTTCATGCCTTTATCACCAGCAGGGTGGATTACTGTAATGGTCTCCTCACCGGCCTTCCCAAGAAGACCATTAGACAGCTGCAGCTCATCCAGAACACTGCTGCCAGGATTCTGACTAGAACCAGAAAATCTGAGCATATCACACCAGTCCTCAGGTCCTTACACTGACTTCCAGTTACATTTAGGATTGATTTTAAAGTACTTTTACTTGTTTATAAGTCACTCAATGGCCCAGGACCTAAATATATTGCTGATATGCTCACTGAATATAAACCGAACAGACCACTCAGATCATTAGGATCGAGTCAGTTAGAACACAGCACACAGCACATGGTGGCGCTAGAGAGCAGCTGGGATCTGTGATAGAAGGCTGTCTGTCCAGTGCCTTTCCTTCCTCTGAAACAGACTCCAGCGGCCGTTTGGAAAGGGATGGATGTGTTTTAGATCACTGATGGAAAAAGTTTCATTTGATCTAATTATACATGAGAGGATCTGAACCGCTGCAGACAAAGACTGAAAATCTCACCTGTTCAAATTCTCTCAGCGGATGCGTTTGAAGAGGAACTTTATCAGTGTCTTCATTCAGACAATCTACAAACATACAAACACTTGTTTAACGTACAATATACATACACACACACACATACACATGTATATATATATACATACATATATATATATATATATATATATATATATATATATATATATATATATATATATTCACTATGAAATCAGTGATCCAAAACAGTATTTAGACATTTAAGTCACAAAGAAAAATGTATGTTTTCGCATTTTTGTGTGTTTGTGTGTGTTTGTGTCTGTGTTTTACCTGTCATGTAACCCGTAGTTCTGCACACATTTCCCTCTCCATCCACAACAAAATCCCTGAGAAAACAGAACAGGAATCCATAAATCATAAGTTATCATACACATGACAGAATTGCTTTTGTGTTGTACCTTAGCAGAAATGGAAAGTGAATAAATCAATCAAACAAATCAGAGAACAATGAAGTAGAAGGCTGCATCAGGATGGGGATCTCGCAGGAGCGGGTGGACAAATAAACAGACTTGAGACGCATCGGCGCTGCGCAGATCGATCAGAAACACTTGGCCTGCTGCGGTAGTCCTGTTACATGGTGTTTGGTCGCACAGCGATTACATTACTGGCCCACCGCGGCACTGCCCTCACTGTTGTTTTTCTTTTTTATAGAAATAAAAATCATTTATTTTATCTGAAAAACATACGCTATAATTCTAAACTGAAAGCGTCTGCTCTGCTCAGGGTTGCCAGGTCTGCGTGACAAAACTAGTCCATGCCAGTCACAAACTCAACAGATCCTGAGCTCATTAACAAATATCTGATCTTGTAAGATGTTTACACAGAGTGCACGTGATTACCAAACCGAAAGTGAAAGTCAACAGTGAGCACGCATTCAAAAGCCATTTCAATACCCACATATTGACCGAGCAAAAATTAGGGGTGCTCCGATTGATCAGCTTACTGATCTCTATCGGCCGATAATCGCTTTGGGAAGTTTGATTGGCGGTCTCGACTCAGACAGCACAAACATGAGGAGAATCTTCAGCACTCTCGAGACGGTGCGGTCATGCACACATACAGCATTCCACTCGCGCCTGCGCTGTTCAACACAGACCGTCTGCGCAGTCACAAACACTGGGCTGCATGCGGACGGTGCACACAAACATCTACGGACACTTCTGATCAAAACTGCGTCATGAGGACAGTGTGCAGACCATCAGCCGAAGTATAGCCTACTTTGAGCTTAAAGGTGCCATAGAATGCATTGATACAGTATTTTAAATTGTTCTCTGATATCTACACAGAAGGTATGTGGCTTAGGTAAGGGCAAAAAATCTCCAGAAACGATTTTACATGTCCATTTACAACCCTAGGATTTCTCCCTAGAATGAAACGGTCTGTTATTGGCTTATTTGGCAGGGTCATGAATAATAATGAGCTCTGCTCTGATTGGCTGTTTCACAGTACGGCTCATCAGCAAGAAGGAAGCACAGGGAGGAAAATATATATTTAAATACTTTCTCTCGCAGTTATATCGTCGGGTAATTATACTGTATATAAAACGCGGGCATCAGGGAGCCGTTATTAATATGCGAGGCATTGAAACTGCTTTTGAATGATCCATCGATCGCGTTATTGTTCACTTTCAAGAGACGCGATCACACAAACTATGTTTACATCAGTGGTGTAGTGGTGCCTGGAGAAGTGGGTATACTCTTAATTTATGCCCCCAGTTTTTTATTTTTAAGCAGCTCTGCAAAGGATGAACTACCTGTGTCAAAAACAGTGACATGTAAAATAGTCTTGCATATTTAGTTCACTCCAAAATGGGCCAGTAATATTTGCACTCTGTTACTTAACTACTTCTACTTGAGTAAGGATCATTATGAAAATAATATTATCCACAGAAGAGGTGCAGATTTTGCAATTAAAATAAATGTATAAATAGACTGCAGCAACTGACATTTTGTCAGAATCTCTAGTAAATTACATGCTATTTTGTTTAGTTGTCTGTTCAGAATTGTGGGAGAATTGTGATCCCTATTTGAAACAAACAAAAAAATCATGATTCTCAATCATTTAAGAAGTTAGAAATATAATAACTTTTTTTGTCTAATTGACAGGTTTTATTATTGATTATTATTGCTTATTTATTATTACCACTTGCTTTTAATTGGCTGAGAAATCAAATACACTGCTGGACAATAACCAATAATTTAATATTTTTCCAGAGTTTTCCTAATGAGTTTTATGATTTGTTTAGCCTAATATATAACTTTTTGTTTTTATTTTTGTTTTTTTTTTATCACAAAATAAGGCAGAAGTTATATTTTATTGCCTAGTACTGTATCTATTGCCAAGTGTAATAAATGCTATCGATTAGCACTGCATTATTCAGAATCAGATGCTTTTTTTATTGGCAGCGGCTATTTGCACTAAGTGTAAATAGCTATAGATTCTATTTACACTGTTAAAATAGCAAGATTTTCTGCTATTTATACTGCTTATTGCAAATAGTGGCAATGATCTGCACCTCAGTATTGTAGTACATTATAAAACAGTACGCAATAATACGTACTGAGTGTAAATGATGCCACCTTATTGGGACAATAAAGCCCTCCCTACACCTACCCTAACCCTATCCGATACTTTATTTTCAACTTTTTGATTATTTCCTTCATTTTTATTGAAAATAAATGCCTTTCTGATGCGATATGAGATTTGAAAAGGGGAAAAAAATGTTTGGCAAAAGGCGGGCGCGAACTCGGGTCGATCGCGTCAAAAAGCATAGGCCTACGCCTTACCATCTACGCCACAGAAACTGATGTTGAAACTGAAACTTTTTTTATTCTTGACTAACTCAATCACACGTTAGTTGGCGGAGTTAGTGTAAATAGCCTTTGCCAACAAGATGGGCTATTTGCACTTAGTGTAAATAGACACTCCGTTTTTGATTACCTGTAGATGACTTGGAAAAACACACACAAACCATAATGTCGCAATCATGCGTTTACTCTCTTCACGTTTCTTTTTATTCAGTGAGGCCGTTTCAGGGATATCCGGCTTCGAGTATAAATGAAACATACACTGCATGAGTGTGTTTACGTCTCATTCCTGACCGCATCACTCGCATATTCACATGCGATTGGATTAGTTACTCATATGCTGGACTGTCGTGATTTGGCTAATGCAGGACACTACTGAATGGTGCGCATCAGAGGGGATTTAGAAGTGGGTATACAGAATGCCGACTGATAAAGAAGTGGGTATACGCCGTATACCTGCGTATACCCTCCACTACACCACTGGTTTACATTATGGAGCAACAGTACTTACCACACATTTCACAAGATCAGATGCTTGTCAGTGGTGCTCAGGATCTGTAAGTCATTCGCCATCATCCTCATCTCTCCTTACTGAGAGTGAAATCTTATGTACTGTAGCAGGCTACCGCTAGCAAGGAGCTAACCATGTCCCTTTAGTGGCTCGCGTTATTTGCTTTCTGTGCCTTTCTGAATACAGACACCAACCCATCCCTGCACTTCACACCCCCTGCACGGCCTGGAACATAACATTTATTGTGTTATTTTCGCTGTTGTCCGCGCTTGTTTATTTACAATACCTGCAGAGCTTCTGATGGTTCGGCCGGCTTAGAACAAGGACGGGTTTATGCAAATGTCGGGGGCGTAGTGATCCCGACTGTTGCGTCACAGTCGGTGTTATGTTCTGATTCACCTGTTTTTCAGTGGTCTTTTTTAATCACGAGATTTACATATGAAGGAGAAACCTATGGTGTTTGAGGCTCACTGTATGTCATTTCCATGTACAGAACTGTTATTATTTAAATATGCCAGGGTAAAGACAGTTTTTCATTCTATGGCACCTTTAAGGCCACCTCACATACAGCTGGGCAGTTCTGTAATTACAGGTACATTTGGTGTCCAAAGTCATTATTTTTTTTCTTCTTTTTTCAAATGGTTGTTTTAATAATTTGTTACTCACTGTCATGGAACACAAGGTTTTAAAGGCCATAACAATAAAATATTTTGTGTAAAAACTCTGAAAAATGAAAATCATGATTTCTTGATGTCCGAATTAGTGATTTTTTTCCATCATGTATCATTGAGTAATCAAAATATTTTATTTTACTTTTGGTATTATTTCATTTATTTTATTTAGAAAAGCACTAAATAGTTATTTTCCTAATTCTTTCATCAACTCTGTTACTGTACCATACTTTGCCTTTAAATTGATTAATTATCTCCCACAAATATGTAAGATACAGGAAGTGATGTCACCGTACAGTGATGTCGCCGTACAGGCCGCTCCGCTGAGATTTTGCTTTAACTTTTTTACTTACTTTTACTTTCTCTTTTTACACATTTCACGTCGGCACTGATCACCTATAACATAGAAACACTTTTGGACATTGGAAACCGCTACACCAACCTGTTCCAGGACACTTTAGCCACGAATCCAGCGTGGCCTCTGGATATTCTTCAGAACGCAGAGATAAACAACAACCCCCCGAGGCGACGGATCAAGAAACACAGCGGGAATTCGAGATAGACTCAGGAAAAGGGCTCACAGTCCTCCTCTCCCGAGCATTCTGCTCGCAAATGTCCAATCCTTGGAGAATAAGATGGACGATCTTAGAGCCAGGATTAGTTTCCAACGGGACATAAGGGACTGTAACATCCTTTGTTTGTCAGAAACATGGCTCACGCGCTCGGTCCCGGACACTGCTTTAATGCCAAGTGATAACTTCTCTGTTTTTCAGACGGACAGAACAGCAGAGGCCGGAAAATCCAGGGGTGGAGGAGTGTGTTTCATGATTAACAAGAAATGGTGTGACCCCAGGAATATCTCCATTCTGTCCAGATGAGGCGAGCAGGAACGCCATCTGGAACATCTTTCCATTATTTGCCACCCATTTTATCTGCCCCGGGAGTTTTCATCGATCATTGTTACTGCTGTGTACATTCCACCACAGGCGGACACCGGCTTGGCTTTGTCTAAGCTTCACGATGTGCTCAGCGGCTACATTAACAAACATCCTGACGCTGCCTTTATCATCGCGGGAGACTTTAACAAAGCTAACCTCAGGCAGGTCATGCCGAACTTTCATCAACATGTATCCTGTCCAACTAGAGGACCAAACACACTGGATCATTGCTACACTCAGTTCAAGAATGCTTACAAAGCCCGCTCACTACCGGCTTTTGGCAAATCGGACCATGCCGCCATTTTTCTAACACCGGGATACAAACAAAGGCTCGTTCAGGATCCTCCGGTGCAGAGAGTAGTGACGTGCTGGTCCTCCCACTCAGAGGCTATGCTGCAGGCGGCTCTTGATGACGTCGACTGGGACATGTTCCGGGCGAGTTCTTCTGACGTCAGCGAGTTCACGGATGTAGCATTAAGCTTTGTAAACACGCTAACCGAGCAAGCTACAGAAACAATAACGATAAGGACATTCTCCAATCAGAAACCGTGGGTGGACAGTACAATCCGTGCTGCGGTTAACACACGCACTGCTTACAATGAGGCTCTTCTGACCGGGAATATGAGCGAGTACAAAGCATCGTGCTATGCTCTCCGACGCGCAGTAAGAGCCGCTAAACACAGATACAGAGAGAGAATTGAGTCTCATTTCCAGCTCAATGACTCTCGACGGATGTGGCAGGGACTGAGGACCATCTGTGCCTTCGGAAACAAATCCTCCACTGAGGTGAGAGCTGATCCGTTGCTGGCTGACGAGTTAAAAATCTTCTACGGCCGCTTCGATTGCAACGACAGCAGCGCGTCTCTGCTGACCAGCACGTTAGGAAGCAGCAGGCAGAGCAGCGATGATCCTGTAATCACCGTGTCGGAGGATGAGGTTCGGAGGGCGCTAAAGAAAGTGAACGTCAGAAAAGCAGCCGGACCTGATGGGATAACCGGCCGTGTTCTGAGGTCCTGCGCTGATCAGCTCGCAGGTTTGTTCACTTCCATCTTTAATGAGTCCCTTGCTACCTTCGTGGTTCCCACCTCATTCAAAAAATCCATCATAATCCCTGTGCCAAAGAACAATAAACCCCAACACTATAGTCCCCATCAAGCTGGCTTCTAAACTCACAGACCTCGGCCTAAACTCCTCACTCTGTGACTGGATTCAAGACTTCCTCACCGGCAGACCTCAAGTGGTGAAAGTTGGCCAGTTCACCTCAAACTCCATCACTCTGAACATAGGAGCTCCACAGGGCTGTGTCCTGAGTCCCCTGCTCTACTCTCTCTACACGCATGACTGCGTGTCCTCTCACAGCTCCACATCTATTGTCAAATTCGCTGATGATACTGTGGTTCTGGGCCTCATCTCCAACAATGATGAGACCGCATACTTGGATGGGGTAGAGAGACTCACATCATGGTGCCAGGACAACTGTCTCTCTCTGAATGTGAGCAAAACTAAAGAGCTGATCATGGACTTTAGGAAGAGACAGCAGCAGCCCTACACTCCTCTTATGATCAGTGGGACCCCTGTGGAGAGGGTGAGTAGCTTCAAGTACCTCGGTGTAAACATCTCCGAGAGCCTGACTTGGACTACACACATCCAAACACAGGTTAAGAAAGCCAGGCAAAGACTGTACCATCTGCGACAGCTGAGGAAATTCAGGCTCTCACCAGCAATCCTGAAAACATTCTATTCAGGGACCATAGAAAGTGTATTGACTCAGTGCATCTCAGTGTGGTATGGAAACAGCTCCAATCAGGACTGCAAAGCACTACAGAGAGTTGTGCGCTTAGCTGAGCGCATCTCAGGGTCTGCTCTCCCCTCTCTGCAGGACATCTACCTCAAACGCTGCAAAAATAGAGCTGTTAAAATAATCAAGGACTCAAATCACCCTGGTAACCGTCTATTCACTTTGCTTCCATCTGGTAAGCGCTTCCGTAGCCTGATGGCAAAGACTGAGAGACTTAGGAGGAGCTTCTTCCCCCAGGCCATCAGGCTCCTAAACTCTAACTCTGTGTCATAACATCACATGACTCCATGTAAATATCACCATAACAATAAGCTATTCATAATTTTTCTCTACCTCATATTGCTGCTATTTAAATACCCTGTACAACTTTTTTGCACATTCCTCTTTATTACTATTTAAGTCAGCAGCATACTGACCTGCACATTTATATTTTTTATCTTTTATTTTATTCTTTTATTTTTTTCAACTTTTCTGTTTCTTAATATTTGTATTCTATATAATTGCACTGTCCTTGGAGCGGACCTGACCTACATTTCACTGCTGGTTATACCCTGTATAATTGTGTATGTGATGAATAAAAAATCTTGAATCTTGAACTGATAAGATCTGAAGCACTGAAAAGTGTGTGTGCTCTGAGAAAATATTTTAATCTAAAAAAGTTTTTACACCAAGACTTATTTTGTAAAATGTCAAAACTGTTACCACAATATCAAAAGGAAAACATAATTTATCTTCGATCACACATTGGGTTATTTAAAAGTCTTTTAATCATGATTTCATTAGTACCACGTGCTTAGCATTTATGCTAGTCTTTGGCTAAACATTTTTAAGTTGTCAGTTCTGTTACCGTCAAACTCTGCTGCCAAGGTAGGGTAACAGTCAGTCAGACTGACAGTCAGTTCTGTTACTTTACAATTCTGTTACTTAAAGGGTCAACTCTTATGAACTATTTTCACAAAAAATAATGAAATTGTTGTTTAAAATTACTGAAGAATTTTTGCACCCTTATAATCCTTCAACATTTCTTTTTTCTTTTTTACTGAATTTTGAATATAATACATTTTCAGATGAAAAATATTTGCTCCAAGTGGATGGTTCTGTCAAGACATGGGTTTTGTTTTTTATTTTTAAGGTATGCATAGGTAAAATATTATCTCAGTTTCAAGTGTAGTAATGTAAGGACTGTTTGTCTAACGAAACAATGATTTTTCCTGTTATAATTTATTGTTATTGCTACACATTGCCTAATTTGAGTTAACAAATAATTCTATAAAGAAATCAGTTTTTTTCATTAAAAAGGAAGCAACTTGTGCTTGGCAAGCATTTAATTATTAGAATTAAATAAGTTTTTAATAAGATACTGGAAAGAAAAACTGTAACTGAACAGTTTTTTTTTCTTAACTTTTTGAAAAACAAAATGTATCCGCAGTTAGCCTATAGAATCACCCAGCTCACATAATCAGGCTTGTGCTGTGTTTAAGCTACAGTGCAACAATTGCCCCATTGTAAAAACAAAAATGTATCATACATTTAGATGACATAATTATATATTTTTGAAAAATTAAAAAAATCTCAGAATCAGAATGAGCTTTATTGCCCAAGTATGTTTACACATACAAGGAATTTGTTGTAGTGACAGAAGCTCCACAGTGCAACAGAAAGACAGTAACAGGACAGGACACAGATAATAAAGAATAATACAAATAGGCAATGTACAAAACAGCAAAAACACGATATATAATATAGACAATTATGTGATTGCAGGTCTGATGTGCAAATTTGAAATGAAAAAAATAGATAAATAAAAAAGTAGTAGTAGTAATTTTATTTGTCACATACATAATCATACAGAGTATAACCAGCAGTGAAATGTAGGTATTATATAAAAGATACAGCTTGACATGAGGAGAGGGGGGAGAAAAAAATAATTCACAGACTATATTCTTATGAGAGTACAGTGTGAGAACAGAAAAAACACCCCAGCAACAAAAAGCACATAGTAACAGGGGAGACACACGACTTGCAACGGGGGATGGGGGGGGGGGGGGGGGTAATCCAGTTCCGACAAGCAGCCATCCGGTCCTGCAGCCATTTCCGGCGCCGGTCAGACCCGCCTATCAGAATGTCGGTACAAAGCGGTGAAGGCATTGGATGGGGGTTTGGGAGGTGAGTGCGTATCTGTATGTGTGTGTGTATGTATGTGTGGCCTGGGAAGTTGGCACGCTGGCATTCGAATCAAGTTGCCTCAGTCCGCAGATTGTGAAAGCGACACAGCAGGTTGCCATGGAGACAGCCTTGATCAGGACCCCAACCGAGTCAACAACAGCAGGTGTCTGGAAGGGGGGAGGAACGCAAGAGAGTCTAACTGCAGTGCTCTTCCTGGGGAAATTTTCCAGCTTCGACCTTGTCCGAGGTTGCGCTGGTTAGGAGAGCCAAAGGAGATAAGATTGTTTGGTCTTGGGGCGAGTAGCCACATTCCAATTTCACAGCTACTCTCTTAGTCCATTTCTGGTCTCCAAATCATCAATTTTCCTTTAACCGTGAGCTTCTCCGTGATGGTATCCATATTGCGGTTAATAGTCTCAGACAGTGCTGACCGCTCAGCTCACTACTCCATGACGGGCAGCCTTGAGGCTTTGGACAGCTGTTCCGTCTCCTGAATTCTAAAAATAACAGAGCAAAGCCTAATCCAATCAGCAGAAAACCCGTTATCGTGGTTCCGAATAGGTAGATGTCTTCAATGTCCTCCACGGAAAGAGATGCCAGACACACGACCTGTCCATCGTGTAGCCAGCTGCGAACGTTCCGTCAGGGCAGTCAGGTTCCCCGATCCCAGGCTTCTCATCGAGAAGATGGTGTCAATTTCGTTGAGAGACCAGTTGATCAAATCCATATTTTTCAGTTTGGAGTGCAGTGCAGAAAGAGTCTCTCAAGTGAGACGACACGAGACGAGCAGGCAAGCAGGGAAGGATAGGGAAGGGAGGGAGAGAAAAAATGTGACCGCCTTCGCTGAGAGCCAAACGAGAACAAGCAAGCATGTGTGGTGAATAAATAATAGAGTTGTGTGTTCCGCGTTTTATTGTCAAGTGTTCATGAGATGTATTGACTGAGGGAAGAGACTGTTCCTGTGTCTGGTCGTTCTGGTGCTCAGAGCTCTGTAGCGTCGACCAGACGGTAACAGTTCAAAGAGGGAGTGTGCTGGATGTTAGGGGTCCAGAGTGATTTTACCTGCTCTTTTGCTCACTCTGGATAAGTACAGCTCTTGGAGAGTGGGGAGGGTTGTACCAATGATTCGCTCAGCAGTCCGGACTACCCTCCGTAGTCTTCTGAGGTCAGATTTGGTAGCTGAGCTGAACCAGACAGTTATTGAATTGCAGAGGATGGATTCAATGATGGCAGAGTAGAACTGTTTCAGCAGCTCCTGTGGCAGGTTGAACTTCCTCAGCTGGCGAAGAAAGTACAACCTCTGCTGGGCCTTTCTGACAATAGAGTTTATGTGAATATCCCACTTCAGGTCCTGAGAGATGGTGGTGCCCAGGAATCTGAATGACTCCACTGCAGTCACAGTGCTGTTCATGATGGTGAGTGGGGGGAGAGCAGGGGGGTTTCTCCTGAAGTTCACGATCAGCTCCACAGTTTTGAGCATGTTCAGCTCTAGGTTGTTAAGACTGCACCATACAGTGGGTACGGAAAGTATTCAGACCCCCTTCAGTTTTTCACTCTTTGTTATATTGCAGCCATTGGCTAAAATCATTTAAGTTCATTTTTTTTCCTCATTAATGTACACACAGCACCCCATATTGACAGAAAAACCCAGAATTGTTGACATTTTTGCAAATTTATTAAAAAAGAAAAACAGAAATATCACATGGTCCTAAGTATTCAGACCCTTTGCTCAGTATTTAGTAGCAGCACCCTTTTGATCTAATACAGCCATGAGTCTTTTTTGGGAAAGATGCAACAAGTTTTTCACACCTGGATTTGGGGATCCTCTGCCATTCCTCCTTGCAGATCCTCTCCAGTTCTGTCAGGTTGGATGGTAAACGTTGGTGGACAGCCATTTTTAGGTCTCTCCGGAGATGCTCAATTGGGTTTAAGTCAGGGCTCTGGTTGGGCCATTCAAGAACAATCACAGAGTTGTTGTGAAGCCACTCCTTCGTTATTTTAGCTGTGTGCTTGGGGTCATTGTCTTGTTGGAAGGTAAACCTTCGGCCCAGTCTGAGGTCCTAAGCACTCTGGAGAAGGTTTTCGTACAGGATATCCCTGTACTTGGCCGCATTCATCTTTCCCTCGATTGCAACCAGTCATCCTGTCCCTGCAGCTGAAAAACACCCCCACAGCATGATGCTGCCACCACCATGCTTCACTGCTGGGACTGTATTGGACAGGTGATGAGCAGTGCCTGGTTTTCTCCACACATACCGCTTAGAATTAAGGCCAAAAAGTTCTATCTTGGTCTCATCAGACCAGAGAATCTTATTTCTCACCATCTTGTGGTCCTTCAGGTGTTTTTTTTGTGTCTTGCACTGAGGAGAGGCTTCCGTCGGGCTCTTCTAGGCTCTCTCACCAAGGCTCTTCTCCCCTGATAGCTCAGTTTGGCCGGACGGCCAGCTCTATGAAGGGTTCTGGTCGTCCCAAACGTCATCCATTTAAGGATTATGGAGGCCACTGTGCTCTTAGGAACCTTAAGTGCAGCAGAAATTTTTTTGTAACCTTGGCCAGATCTGTGCCTTGCCACAATTCTGTCTCTGAGCTCTTCAGGCAGTTCCTTTGACCTCATGATTCTCATTTGCTCTGACATGCACTGTGAGCTGTAAGGTCTTATATAGACAGGTGTGTGGCTTTCCTAATCAAGTCCGGTCAGTATAAATCAAACACAGCTGGACTCAAATGAAGGTGTAGAACCATCTCAAGGATGATCAGAAGAAATGGACAGCACCTGAGTTAAATATATGAGTGTCACAGCAAAGGGTCTGAATACTTAGGACCATGTGATATTTCAGTTTTTCTTTTTTAATAAATCTGCAAAAATGTCAACAATTCTGTGTTTTTCTGTCAATATGGGGTGCTGTGTGTACATTGAGGAAAATAAATGAACTTAAATGATTTTAGCAAATGGCTGTAATATTAGATTAGATTAGATTAGATTAGATTAGATTAGATTCAACTATATTGTCATTGCACATGTAAGGTACAGGGCAACAAAATGCAGTTAGCGTCTAACCAGAAGTGCAATAAGCAGAGGTACAGGATATACAGTGCCTACAATATGTTACATATGTACAGAGTATACAGATAAGGCAGTAGTACTATGGACATCATTTACACATTTTTAAATACTATCAGTATGATATACAGATGGGTGATATGAACATACTATACAGATGGATTGTACAGTAAATGTATGTACACTATGAGCAAAAACTATGAATATAATTACAAATGGATATGAATAAGCTATACATTAAGATATATAAATACTAGTGCAATGAACATTGAAAGTGCATAGAAATAAAAATTCCAGTGCATAGTACTCAGTGTGTGGATGTTTTTTTTTGTTTTTTAACCGATTTAATGATGGGGAGGGGTGAAGAGTTTGTGGTGGTGTGTGAGGGGGGTATCATTGGGCAGAGTTTAGTAGGGAAACAGCTGTAGGGAAAAAGCTGTTCCTGAGTCTGCTTGTCCTTGATCGGAGGCTCCTGAAGCGCCTCCCAGAAGGCAGTAAGTTAAACAGTCTATGGTCAGGGTGAGAGGAGTCCTTAAGAATGCCGCGAGCTCGACGTAAACAGCGTTTTTTCTGGACGTCCTCAATGGCAGGAAGTGGTGTCCCTGTGATGCGTTGGGCGGTTTTCACCACCCTCTGCAGTGCCTTGCGGTCAGCAACTGTGCAGTTCCCATACCAGACTGTGATGCAGTTGGTCAGGATGCTTTCAATTGCACACCGGTAGAAGTTCCGCTGGATGATTGGAGACAGGTGGTTCTTCTTCAGTGTCCTAAGGAAGAAGAGGCGTTGGTGAGCCTTCTTGACTAGGCTGGATGTGTTGGTGGTCCAGGTCAGGTCCTCCGAGATGTGGGTTCCCAGGAACTTGAAGCTGGAGACACGTTCAACAACCATCCCGTTAATGTGGATGGGGTCATGCGTTCCACTTTTCTTCTTCCTGAAGTCCACAATAAGTTCCTTTGTCTTGCTGGTGTTAAGGAGCAGGTTATTGTCAGCGCACCATGCAGCCAGGTGCTGTACCTCCTCCCTGTAGGCAGTCTCATCGTTGTCTCTGATGAGGCCAATCACTGTGGTGTCGTCAGCAAACTTGATGATGGAGTTGGATCCATGCACAGGCCTGCAGTCATGGGTGTAGAGGGAGTAGAGGAATGGGCTCAGCACACAGCCCTGTGGTACGCCGGTGTTGAGTGTGATGGTGGTGGAGCAGGTGTGGCCTGACCTAACATGCTGAGGTCTGTTGGTCAGAAAGTCCATAATCCAGCTACAGAGGGAGGTGTTAATACCCAAGTCTCCAAGTTTAGTGATCAGCTTGGAGGGAATGACGGTGTTGAATGCTGAGCTGAAATCAACAAACAACATCCGTGCATAAGTGTTGTTATTATCCAGGTGTGTGAGTACCGAGTACAGTACTGTGCATACTGCATCCTCAGTGCTCCTATTGCTACGGTAGGCAAATTGGTGTGGGTCCAGTGTGGGTGGGAGGCAGTTCTTGAGGTGTGCCAGGACCAGTCGCTCAAAGCACTTCATTACAATGGGTGTGAGTGCTACGGGGCGGTAGTCATTCAGGCACGTCGGGGAGGAGTGTGTCGGCACTGGCACAATGGATGTGGCCTTAAAGCATGTTGGCACAGTTGCTTGGGTGAGGGACAGGTTGAAAATGTCTGTGAAGACCTCTGCGAGCTGCTCTGCACATATCCTGAGCACACGTCCAGGAATGCCGTCAGGGCCAGCGGCCTTGCATGCATTGATCCGGCTCAATGCTGTGCAGACATCTGTGGAGGTGAGTTTGAGGGTCTGATGGTCTCCTGAGAGTGTGATCTTGGTGGCTGTCTCCTTGTTGTTATTCTCAAAGCGAGCATAAAAGTCATTTAGCTCATCAAGGAAGGAGACGTCTGTGACCGTTGGAGTGGAGTTGCATGGCTTGTAGTCACTGATGACCTGGATGCCCTGCCACATGCGCCGGGGGTCAGAGTTGGAAAAATGCTCCTCTACCTTTAGCTTGTAGCAGTGCTTGGCCTTCTTGATGCCCCTCTTCAGGTTAGCCCTGGATATGCTGTAGGCCTGAGCGTCATCTGATCTGAAAGCAGTGTTGCGGGCTTTCAGCAGGAGCCGCACTTCCTTGTTCATCATGGCTTCTGATTAGGGTACGTTGTGATCTGTTTCTCTGTTGTAACACTGTCAATGGAGGTATTGATGTAATCCAGTACAGAGGTGGTATAGATGTCAATGTCCGTGTGAGAGCCACTGGCAGCCTGGGAAGCAAACATACTCCAGTCCGTGTGTTGAAATTTGTCCTGAAGTACAGACTCTGCTCCCATTGGCCACACTTTGATGGTCTTCACTGATGGCTTCACACGGTTGATGAGGGGTGAATACTTGGGGGTGAGAAACAAAGAAAGGTGATCAGACTGTCCCAGGTGGGGGAGGGGAGTCGCGATGTAAGCTCCTGCGATGTTTGTGTAAACATGATCCAAAGTTTTTTCTCCTCTAGTGTGGCAGGAGACATGCTGATGGAATTTGGGGAGCACTGTCTTTAAGTTGGAGTGATTAAAATCACCCGCAACAATAAATGCAGCTTCCGGGTGTACAGTCTGTTGTTTACTAATGGCCGCATGCAGTTCGTTCATAGCAAGCTTGGCATTAGCATCCGGGGGAATATAGGCTGCAGTTATGATGGTGGAAGTGAACTCCCGCGGCAGATAGAAAGGTCTACACTTAACCATGAGAAACTCTAGGTTAGGTGAGCAGTGTTTTCCAACAATGTCAGAGTTCGTACACCAAGCTTTGTTTACATAAATGCACAATCCTCCGCCTCTGGTCTTGCCGGAGTCATCTGCCGTTCTATCTGCTCGGAGCGTGTAGCGTCCGGTTAGATCAATAGCATTATTTGGTATGTCGCTATTGTGACAAGTGTCCCGGGCACCTATCAGCGTCGCCCTGGCAACGAAGGAGTTGCACCTGCTCACAATCACAGCGGGCTGAGCGATCACAGCTGCGGCTCGTTTGGAGAGGGCTAGAAAAGGGCCGAGCTGGCACACACTGGGGAGCGATGTCTCCAAGAGAAGGCCAACTAACCCTGTCTCTCTGATTTCCACAGACACCAGCTGATCGCACAGCCCGCCACCCACGTACAGGATCCAGAGCACCCTGCACGCAGCCGGCCGGCCGAGAGAATCACCTGGAGATTGTGGACGAGCACGGAGCACGTTGGCACCTTCACCTATTTCCTGTTATTCACAAGTCTGGCACAATAAACACACCCTCCGGGGTCTTTATTGCACTGCAACCTGTCGTGTGATTCTTCAGCCCGCTACACTGGTGGAGAATGCGAGCAGATTGCTGAAGAATCACCGACACCACACACCCGTTCTAATCACAGTTTTTTTTTGGATTTTTTTTTTTTTTTTTTTTTTTTCTCTGTCAGGCGGTGACTCCTCCCCAGACATGGACGAGCTCCTCAAGCACCTGACGGAGGTGAGCATACGGCAGCAGCAGATTGTGGAGCACATGGCAGCGCGACAAGGGGAAACCGAAAGGGAAGTCGCCGCCCTTCGCTTTGCTGCTGCCCAACGTGTTCCGCTGCCCGATCCCCGCGTCCAGGCCACTCAGCTCCTGCCGAAGATGACGGCCCACGACGACGCAGAGAACTATCTGCGGATGTTTGAGGCCGTCGCCGCACGAGAGGACTGGCCGCGAGAGGAGTGGGCGCAGATTCTGGCGCCGCTGCTGACTGGCGAGCCTCAGCAGGCTTATTTTTCCATGCCCATCGGCCTGGTGGGTTCATACGAGAACCTACGAAGAGAAATCCTGGGCCGGGTCGGAGTGTCACCCATTTCAGCTGCGCAGCGATTCAGGACCTGGGAGTACAACAGTCGACTGCCGGCCCGCGCCCAAGCGGCCGATCTCTCCCGCCTCGCCCACCACTGGCTACTCGCCGGGGAACCCAGCGCGGCCCAAGTAGCCGAGCGCGTCGTCGTGGACCGGTTGCTCCACGCTCTTCCACGCCCTCTTCGGCAGGCAGCCGGGATGCGGAACCCACAGACCGTCGGGGAGCTCGTGGAGGCCATCGAGCTCGCGGAGGCAACACAACAGCGCGAAGCTGGGGAGCGAGCACCGCCTTTTCCCCGGAGGGTGTTCCAGGAGCGGCGCACGCCGGAGGGCACCCCTCGCGCAGTCAGTAGGCCGGCGGTTCCCGACCCGCAAGACGAGCCGATGCCCACGGAGCCACCTCGCTCGCCGAACCGCGCTTGGCTGGCAGGCTGTGTAGTGCATCAGGCACCACCGCGGGAGGCACCACAGACCGAGGTGACGGTGAATGGACGACCATGCCAAGCTCTTCTAGACTCAGGCAGCGCCGTGAGTCTGGTACGGGCCTCCCTGTTTCCCCCACGGGCGGGGGCCAAAGCCCGCCTGCCCATTACCTGTGTGCACGGCGACACCCGGAGTGTACCAACCCGGCAGGTCACCGTCACCGCGAGCCCGGGCACCTGGCCAGTGGAGGTGGGCGTGGTTAAAGATCTGCCGGTACCCGTCCTCCTCGGAAGAGACTGGCCAGGATTTGAGCGCCTGCTTGCCGAAGTCACACAGCCAGCCAAGCCGGCCGGGAACCGCCAAAAGAGGAAGACATCGAACCGACGTCCCCGACAGCGCCCCGTCCTCCTGGCCTCGGACAGCGCTCGTGATGGTGAGTCCCCCTCCCAAAATTCTAACCTTTTTTATGATGTCTTTCAACAGGTTAGGGGGGGGGGGCGACTTTGCAAAAGAGCAAATGGGGGACGATCGGCTGAAGCATGGCTGGAAACAAGTGAGGGTAGTCGAGGGACAAGACGTTCAGCCGCCCCCGCATCCAGTCCCTCACTTCGTCGTCCAGAATGGCCTACTGTACTGCGTCGCCCAGCGGAGAGGGGAAACAGTGAAACTCCTGGTGGTACCCCACTCAAAAACCGGAGAAGTGATGGAGCTGGCCCACGCGCATCCGATGGCCGGCCACCTGGGTCCACAGAACACCGCCCAACGCATCAGGGATCGCTTTCATTGGCCCGGTCTCGACACGGAAGTGAAGCGGTTCTGTCAGGCGTGCCCGGAATGCCAGCGGACGTCGCCCAGGACTCCTCCTCCCTCTCCGCTGATTCCACTACCCATCATTGAGGTGCCCTTCGAGCGGATAGGGATGGATTTAGTAGGGCCGCTGCCGAAGTCCGCCCGGGGCCATGAGCACATACTCGTCATCGTGGATTATGCCACCCGATACCCCGAGGCCATCCCGTTGCGCAAAGCCACGTCAAAAGCCATTGCCCAGGAACTGTTTCTGCTGTGCAGCCGGGTCGGCATACCCCGGGAGATACTGACCGACCAGGGCACTCCCTTCATGTCCCGGACGATGGCTGACCTCTGCCGGCTCCTGAAGGTAAAACAACTGCGTACCACCGTTTACCACCCCCAAACCGATGGGCTAGTCGAGAGATTCAACCGGACGTTGAAGCAAATGCTCCGTCGCGTGGCTGCGGACGACCGACGGAATTGGGACCAGATGCTGCCGTACGTCCTCTTCGGCATCCGGGAAGTCCCCCAGGCCTCCACAGGATTTACACCTTTCGAACTTCTGTTCGGGCGACAGCCTCGCGGCCTGCTCGATGTCGCCAAAGAGGCCTGGGAGCAGCAGCCCGCTGCCCATCGGACCACGATCGAGCACGTGAGGGAGATGAGGGAAAGGATTGACCGCGTCATGCCACTCGTCCGGGAGCACCTGGCTGCTGCCCAAGAAGCGCAACGTCGACGTTCCGACCGGGCGGCCTGCCCACGGGACCTCCAACCGGGCAATCATGTGCTGGTCCTCGTCCCCACGTCGGCCTGCAAATTTCTCGCCAAATGGCAAGGGCCATATATTGTCACGGAGAAGGTGGGACCCGTGACATACCGGGTACGCCAGCCCGGTCGACGAAAAGAGAGCCAGTTGTACCACATCAACCTCCTGAAGTGCTGGGAGGGGACGAGGACACAGGTGGCGGCACTAGCAGTCACGTCTCCCGTGGTCGTCGACATCAGCTCCCACCTTACGGCCGCCCAGAAGACGGAGCTTCAACATCTGGTCGGTCAGTTCTCCGATGTGTTCTCCCCACTACCCGGGCGGACCACAGTTCTACAACATGACGTCCGCACTCCACCAGGGACCATTGTGCGTCAGCGGCCCTACCGAATCCCAGAGGCTCGGCGACACGCTGTTGAGGCGGAGGTCCAAGAGATGCTAAGGCTAGGAGTTATTGAGCCCTCCCGCAGTCCCTGGTCGAGTCCCATCGTCATGGTCCCGAAGCCGGACGGCACCCTCCGGTTTTGCAACGACTTTCGCCGCCTAAACGAGGTCTCCGAGTTTGACGGATATCCAATGCCGCGCGTCGACGAGCTGCTGGAGCGGCTGGGGAGAGCCCGGTTTATATCCACACTCGACCTCACCAAAGGATACTGGCAGGTACCACTAACCAACTCCGCCCGGCCCAAGACAGCATTCTCCACCCCCAGCGGCCACTGGCAATACCGGGTTCTCCCCTTCAGGCTGCAAGGGCTCCAGCGACCTTCCAACGGATGATGAACATCTTGCTGGGGCCCCACTGGGCCTATGCAGCCGCGTATATTGACGACGTGGTCATACACTCGGAGACCTGGGAGGACCATCTAGAGCGGCTCCGGAGGGTGCTCCTCGAACTGCGGCGGGCGGGGCTCACCGCCAACCCCAAGAAATGTCACCTCGCCCTGCCGGAAGCACAGTACCTCGGGTTCCAGGTGGGCCGGGGTCTGGTCCGTCCGCAGGAGAAAAAGGTGGCAGCAGTTCTCTCGGCCCCTCGGCCCACCTCCAAGAAACAGGTAAGGGCCTTTTTGGGGTTGGCTGGGTATTACAGATGTTTTATACCCAATTTCTCCTCCTTAGCGTCACCCCTGACCGACCTGACCAAGAAGGGACAGCCGGAAAGGGTGAAGTGGGGACCCGAGGAGGAGGACGCCTTTAAGAGGGTGAAGACGGCGCTCACGGCGGAACCAGTGTTACGCGCTCCTGATTTTCACTGTCCCTTCTTGTTACAGACGGACGCGTCCGACACCGGGCTGGGAGCCGTGCTGTCCCAAGTACAGGACGGTGAGGAACACCCGGTGGTCTACATCAGCCGGAAGCTGTCCACAACCGAGCAGCGGTACGCGGCGGTGGAGAAGGAGGCGTTGGCCGTCAAGTGGGCAGTCCTGGAGCTGAAGCATTACCTCCTGGGCCGAAAGTTCACCCTCATTACGGATCACGCCCCGCTGCAGTGGATGGCCCGAGCAAAGGACACCAATGCTCGGGTGACCCGGTGGTTCCTGGCGCTCCAGGACTTCCACTTTGACGTGCGACATCGAGCAGGGACCGCCAACACCAACGCGGACGGACTCTCCCGCCTGTGGGCAGCTTTTGCAGGTCGGTCAGGGTGCCCCCCCCCCCCCTCCAGCCCCCTCCTCCCCCCTTTCTCGGAGTATCAGGACGACGCTTAGGGGGGGGAAGTGTGACAAGTGTCCCGGGCACCTATCAGCGTCGCCCTGGCAACGAAGGAGTTGCACCTGCTCACAATCACAGCGGGCTGAGCGATCACAGCTGCGGCTCGTTTGGAGAGGGCTAGAAAAGGGCCGAGCTGGCACACACTGGGGAGCGATGTCTCCAAGAGAAGGCCAACTAACCCTGTCTCTCTGATTTCCACAGACACCAGCTGATCGCACAGCCCGCCACCCACGTACAGGATCCAGAGCACCCTGCACGCAGCCGGCCGGCCGAGAGAATCACCTGGAGATTGTGGACGAGCACGGAGCACGTTGGCACCTTCACCTATTTCCTGTTATTCACAAGTCTGGCACAATAAACACACCCTCCGGGGTCTTTATTGCACTGCAACCTGTCGTGTGATTCTTCAGCCCGCTACACTATGTAGCCATGTTTCAGTGAAAACCATGACATTGCAGTCCAAAAGTTTCTTACTATGGGTGATGCGAAGTCGTATTTCATCCATTTTGTTCACCAATGACCGCACATTAGCGAGGAAAATGCTGGGTAAAGAGAGCCGGTGCGGTGTTAGCTTTAGCTTAGCTCTTAGTCCTCCGCGCTTCCCCCGCCTTTGTTTACGATCTCGGCGCCGCCTGTGAGCACTTCCGCCCGGCCGAGCAGAGTGCGTAGCCTCGGGTGTTCTGGAGATCTCCGGGATGAGTCGATGATTGGTTAAAAAACTGTTGGAAAAGTGCAGACCGATATCCAAAAGCTCCTGTCGGGTGTATGATGTTAAGGCAAAGCTGTTCAGTGAGAACAGACCCGAGATGAGCAGGAAAAATACTGCAAAATTGCAAAAACTGGAGAGACGCTGAGCCTCGTCACCGTAAGCAGACTCGTCACCGTCCTGGATGAGGCCGATCAGTGTGGTGTCATCTACAAACTTCAGGAGCTTGACAGAGGGGCCTTTATTAGAGATCGGCATATATATCGATTTTCCGATATTTTTCCCGATATTTAAGCATTTTTCCATAATCGGATATTGGTTTTGTAATATCGGATTCACCGATAAACACCGCCATCTTGTGGACGTTTTGAGAATTGTGCACAGGATCGCAATTGCAGCGCATCTGAGGGGAGATGAGACAACAACAACGGAGTGCAGGTACTTGATTTGCTGTAGTTAGTAAACTATTTAATATTACAGTCATTAATGCACAAATTAGATGTATTACATAAATGCCTGATATATAGTTTATGCAACTTTGCTCTAAGAAATATGATAAATAAGATACTCTGTCAAGCCCTGTCCCTATAAAGAAATAAGTTTGCATGAATTAAATAACAGCCACGAATTAGCGCATGTCGGAAATAAAAGCACTGAATTGAATTCTCTCTCTGTGGTCTATTAGTCTCGTGAAGTCGGAGTCACATAGATAATCCGTCAAGTCCTCTCCCAATAAAGACGTAACTTTGCATTAATTAAATAATACAGCCATGAATGATTGCATGTTGGAAATAAAAGCGCTGAATGTAATTCTCTCTCTGTTGTCTATATGCTCATCATTAGTCTCGTGAAGCCGCTTTCATATTGCAGTTCACTCAGCGGTTGATGCTCAAGAAATGCTCAGCACGGCCACTGCATGTAACTTTTAACAAGATTCACTTTTTTGAAGCACCCTAATTTGTATTAACACTTACTATATAACCCTTATTTCGTTTATAAACATCTAAATTAATACAACTCTATGGAAATTCTCTACAATCGATCACAGTTTGAGTAGCCTATAGTTTTGTGTAAATACATAGATAAACTGATAAAAGAGCTGATAAAAAAAAAAATTTTTAAAAACTAACTTGAATGCAATGTAAGTCTCTTTGGATAAAAGTGTCTGCTAAATGCATAAAAATGTAAAAATGTAAAAATAAACCGCATAATTTAGAGCATGCCAGTTGAGAAATGCAATAAAATACAATGCTTGTTATATTCCAATATTCCAGAGAATATTATTCCGTGAATTAACATTATCCAGTGAATTATTCTTCACTCTTTAGTCTATTAAACAGCTTATAAACCTACTAAAACTGTAGTTAAAAATGAAGTTGATATGACTCCTGTCCTTTCCTTTATTTTCTCCATTTGAAAACATTAGACATTCTACGTTTATTTTGCTTACTGCTAATATTAGTGTTGCTGCTAAAGCTTTTTCTAAATAAAATGTTTTTTATTGTTGTAATACGAAGATTAAATTTAACATGACAGGGCTCTAGACTGCGACCAAAATGGTAATTTTTTGCGAGTTAAAATTGGACATGGTCGCATTTGTACGAGTGCCTGGTCTGCGCTGCTCCAATATGGAAAGCCAAAGTGGTCATAAACGCCTGCTCAGACTTCTGATTGCACACTGACACGTCAAAAGCGTGTGACCTGACAGCAAACCGCGCGTACTGGATGCGCGTTTGCCATGAAAACGCGCGTTCTTACCGCGCGCTTTGGGATTATGGAGAAAGCGTGTCGGAAACGCGCGGTTTTGTGTATCAAAACGCGCGTCCTCGACGTGTGATTTCCTATAAAACGCGCGTTCTTGACGCGCACGTTGGAGTCACCAAAAACGCTTTTTGACGTGTGTTTATCATAACAGGAAATGGGCGTCGAATACTTGCGTTTGGAGTCGGACAAAACGCACGTTCTGAACATGTAAACAGGTAAACCAAACAGGCAGAGCAAACGTCTTTTGAAGTATCCACACAGGCGAAAACAACGTGCTCTTTCTGTAGTGTTCTCAAAATGGCACGCGTCAAAAGCGTGTGCTGACTTCATTGCCCGATTCTGTCATGTGTCCGCTATATCCTCCTGAGACCCCCCAAAAAAAGCTTTGTGAATTTAGCATTTTTTCATGTCATTACATTGTTTAGAGCAATCAGACGCCCGAGCAGGTGTTTATGAGCACTTTGGCTTTCAATACTTTCCATATTTCCATACATACCACATCTGGGCCGGATCTGGGCCAACACTATGCTGCTGTCTGGGTTATCATCTTTGCTGTTTACCTCACGTTATGCTATGGAGGCTTTCCTTAATTTAAAAAAATATATATTAATATTTATTTGCTTCCTCAGAGTTTGCTAAACATTCTGTAATATACTCGGTATATAATACAGCATGTGATGTGTCCTGTGCCATGCCTCGTCTTATTCGTTTTTGTTGATAAATGTTATGTAAGCTAGTTTGTCATTGTCAACGTACTGTTTTATTGTTGTTGTGCTTTTTAATTAAGAATAACAATGAATCCATCTTTTGTTTTGGTCTTAAAAAAATGAAAGGTGTATAGATAAACAAAACAGACAATTATCTTTAAGCGTTAAGCGATGAGACCTGTTTTCCGGGTTTCATCATGTGACGTTCAACATTTACCGCATTGCCAGATGGATGCTAGGCAACGGCATTCTAAATCCGCGCTGACGAAGCTTCACAAGCGCGCCGGCTCGCTTCCTCCGTCTGTGCGTCCTGAAGCGTTTGACCAGAGCTACGGCTCCGCCAACTACAACGTCCAGCAAAACATCCAAGTAGTAAAAATCCGGTAAAAGATTTTGTGGTGTGTTCTGCCGAATGTTCAGCAGGTCATCCCTGATAAAACTGATCGTATTTGAGTAACAAAAAACAGGAAAAACAAACAAAAACAGTACAAACACTAAAGAGCAACGCACAATAGCTGCCTTCAGCGGCGCCATCTTAGATTTCTAATTGAAATAAAAGAAAAATCTCCCCTACAAGAGTCACCTAAGAGGGGAATTCCCCCATTTTCAAAAATGAAATTCAGGCCCTGAATGGATGGCTGTAAATATCCTGACTGGATCATCACTATAAATAAATCTACATGTTAAAAAGATGGCTTCAGAGAGATCAGCATCAGTGATTGTATCGGCAGATACTGCTTCCTGTGATCGACGATCAGCTCCAAAAATCCTTATCGGTGCACCCTTAGAGAGAATTATTTACAATATTAGAATGTTTGCGGGAGCGGGCAGTAATGGTCAAAAATGAAGAAAACACACAGGACTGCTGAATGAATTCTTTCCTGTTTTGACCAGGAAAATGTGTGTAATCTAGCATGACATTTAAATTCTTTTATTTCACTTAAAAACCAGCCCACATTGCAAGCACAAAAAGATTAAATTATTAACACCCCTATCTGGACATTAATTGAAGTTAAGTTATGCATGGCACATTTATGTAACCTTTCTAAAATCTAAATTACATTTTTAAATATGATCTTGTAAAATTTAACAATCATTTTGATAGGAATTAGTACTGTTAGGCATTAGTACGGTCTATTTTTTTTTTCATTGAAAGTTATATAACTTCATAATTTAAAATTCACTTACAACAGCAAGAGTGGCACATCACTGACCTAAATACAAACATGCCTGAAATATTATATGCCCACACAGACACATTCAGAAGATGTGCGAACTCTTTCATGACAATATAACATCCACTGTCACTAAATACACCTCCGTCATCAGTGGTTTTTAATATTCAACAATCTGAATACGGAGCCTCATTGAGACACCCATATCATTAGGACTGAATGATGTAGGGCCTTGAAAATGAAAATTCCAAAAGACAATTTTACTAAGAAGAGCAATCTAAAATCATATAGTGATTTCCTTAAGACTTCTTGAGTTATAGGCATGCAAACTTTGGAAAAAATATTTATGGCTCTCAGACAGTGTATGATGTTCAATGCAGTAGTTTTGAGAGAAGTAAACGATACACATCTCTAGTTTCAACATTATTTGTTCTTCAGACATTCCTCTTTAAAAGAAAAGAGGCATTATATTTTTGCAAGGTGACCCCCATTCGGTTTTTGACCACTGAAAATGTGTATAATTTAACGATTTACCCCTGGAGCCATATTAAAATACCAATATAGAACCATATAGGGCCTAAATAAAGATGCCAAAAGGAACATTTGTTAAGACCCAATAACTAAAAGGGCATGAAGATATCTTTAATGCTTTAATGAGTTACAGGCATGCAAACTTTGGAGAAAAACTTCTATTATGAAAAAAGTACTCTTTCTCCATATATGAATGGTCACCATTGGCCCATAATGCAGCAAAGATTGCTAAAGTCAACAGATTTTACTAACAGGCTTCCAATCTCTGTGTAAAATAACATTATGATGCTGCCATCTTTCTGAAGGCTCCTATAATTTGGCTCTGAATCTCAGGTGAAAACTGCTATTTTGACCCCCCTTTACAAAATAGTGGATTACTCAATAAATATTCATCCATGACATTTAATATTTTGGCTTTTATCACTATACATGTTTATCTTTCTTCTGAAAAAATTTTAAATCTAAAAAATTGCAAAATTGTAAATTTGAGCCGGGGCAGGGACCTCTGGTGGAGCTGAAACGGAATGACTCAGTATTTCTTTTCCAAAAATCACTAAAACTAAAGAGTCAAATTAAAGATTTAGACCACATACAGAATGAATCAACCCTTTCTGGAAACTTTGGTTTCATCAATCATTCTCCTGACTGAACAGCAGCTAGTCATTTACAGAAAAACACACAGCATCTCCAATTGAACAAACGACTGGAAAGAGCTCTTCACTTTCTCACTGCGGTCAGAGTTCGGCTCACAGAGAACACTGATGTCCAGCGGGTGACAGACTTCTCTCTCACACACACACACACACACACACGCGCGCACACACACACACGCACGTATGACGAGTGAATTGTAAGTCTACCCTTCCGTCGCCATCAGTCCGTGTCAAATTTTGAATGGGATTGATAGGGAGGACAAACGATAGACCCGCGGCGATGTCACTGTAGAACCAATCATAGGCGGCGATGTACATGAGAAATTTACATAAAAAATGACATGCGATAGGTACGTCTGAACTCGGTGTGTCCACTTACAAGACGCCTGATACATACGTAGTTTCTGCCGCCTTTAAAAGTTTGCATTAGTATATGTATTTGTTATAGGCTTTTGATTTTACAGTAATTAGTTACAATACTTGGCAATATTGCGTAAGAATTCTAAATTTAATGTATTATGTATGCGTGTGTGTGTGTATTGACTGTTACGTTAGTGTTGATGAAGTGAACAAATTAAACTTGCCTGAATTTTCTTTAAGTCATTTAACATTTTCTTCAACATTAAATGAGATGGAGAACAAGTTATTCTGAGAAAACATTCTTGGTTTCATGTATATAGTTTATCTATTTAGGAATATAAGAGGTTACGTATAAACAGTAAAAAGGGCGTCAGATGGCTGAGTAACGCGAGAACCCACGAGACCTGGTGCGTGATCTAAGATGGCGGCTCCCGTCTGCTAGATTGTAAACCTCCTTCTTTCTCTCGTCTTTTCATAAATTCTTTCAACTCGATTCAAAACTGGACTATACTGTTTTACAACCTGGATTATCTCGAGGAGTATATCGACGCACACTACAACACACTCTGCTGCACCATGAATAGGGACAAACCAGATCACAACAAAAAAAGCAAAGGTAACCCCACTCCAATCTCCAAGAGACCTCGTCCCGATTCACCCTCCAGTCCAAGCAAAACACCATCCACATCACCCAAACCGCCGTGCTGCACTGAGGTAAGCGACATTCTATTCTCCATCGAAAATAAACTTTCCGGACTTGACATCAGGATCGCACTGATAGAAGTCATACACAAGGATCTCCAGGAATTGCGGCACAGTTTAGAATTCAGCCAAGAACAGATAGACACTCTCACTAAAGAAAATCACTTCTTAAAGGATTCAGTTCGCGCACTTACCACTCAACTCACCTCCGTCGCCGCAGAAAACAAAATCATGAAAGAAAACATTTTGGATTTGCAAACGCGCAGCATGAGGGACAATTTAGTCTTCACAGGCATCCCGGAACAAACTCCAGACGACCCCGAGAAATCACTAAAGGACTTTATGATAAAACAACTCAAATTACCAGCCGAATCTGTACAGATCATCACCTTTCACCGTGTTCACCGTATCAGATCTCAAAACAACAACAATAGACCACGACCGATCATCGCAAAATTCGAACACTACAAACACAAAGAACTGGTTCAGAGACAAGGCAGACAACTTAAAGGAACAAACTATGGTCTCAATGAGCAGTAGGACATTCTCGACCATCGAAAACAACTTTTCCCAATCCGAAAACAGAAAATAAATGAAGGAAAAAAGAGCAATCATTACAGTGGACAAATTATACATAGATGGACAACTATATCACGATAAGGACATTACTCCCTGGCTTTTCTGAACATTTCACTCCCGATAACTGTCATTAGGACAATCTCTCTCTCTCTCTCTCTCTCGCTCTCTAATATATAAGATGTGATCTTGTTTTTGCACCTAGGTCTCGTGCCCCACTCCCATATTCCACCTTATGTTTGTATTTAATGGTTTTTGTTTTGTTAGTGTTGTCCTGCTGTGTACATTCTGTCAATTATGTATCTGTAGTTTTTTCAGTTTGCCAACAACATTGCACTGTTTTACACACACACATATGTACTGCTGTATCCTTTCAAATACATACACGCACATGTATACATATACAGTACTAACAGGCCCACACATTAATATTTATTTCTGTTCACTCTCTATTAAAACATGTCAACTATCAATTTTGTAACCTGGAATGTTCGTTGTTTTGGCTCTCAGACAAAGAGGATTAAAGTTTTGAATCATCTAAACAAACTACAAGCCGACATATGCCTTCTGCAAGAAACACATCTATCAGAATCTGATCATAACAAAATTAAATCATCAAAGTACAGTCATTTATTCTCGGCTCACTACAACACAAAACAGAGAGGAGTATGCATTTTAATAAGTAAAAAAATCTCATTTGTTCATAACACTACAATTATAGACCCCGAGGGACGTTTCATTATCATAAACATCTCAATTAATAATAGCCCAGTTACAATTGGCAATTTATACGGCCCAAACATAGATGACCCATCTTTCTTTCAGACATTTTTTTCCACCATTTCAAACTTTTCTAGCTGCCCAGTCATAATAGCAGGTGATTTCAACACAGTTCTAGACCCTACAATAGATAGATTTAACAGTTCAGACAATACACGTATCTGGAAATCTGCAGAATAAAGAATAAATTATTAAAGAATATTCTTTTTTCTCACCAGTCCACCGATCGTATTCCTGCATTGACTTCTTTCTCACCAGTAACTCTATCATATCAAATATTTCGGAATCATAGATCCATCCAATAGTTATTAGTGATCATGCCCCAGTAACATTAAAATGGAACATAAATAGTCCACATAAACCCATTACTAGATGGCGATTTAACACATCCCTTCTGAGAGACCATGACTTCGACAGTTATTTTAGAAGAGAGTGGGCATGCTTTCTAGAGATGAATGACTCCCCAGAATTATCTCCTTCTCTTCTGTGGGAAGCAGGAAAAGCAGTACTAAGAGGAAAAATCATTTCATTCTCCGTTCACAAAAAAAAGAAAGAGAAGGAACAACAAGCAGAATTGGAACAAAAAATCAAAGAACTAGAAGACTCCAATATAAATAATCCAACAGAAAAAACACAGGACACATTAAGAAAATATAAATTTCAGTTAAACGAATTAATCAATAAACATACCCAATTCTTAATACAAAGGCTAAGACAAGAAAACTTCCATCACAGTAACAAATCTGGTAAATATTTGGCAAATCAAATCAAACAAAATAAGGAAAAAACAACAATAGCAGTTATTACAGACACAGCAGGGAAGTCCACCAATTCACCAGAAGAAATAAATCACATTTTTCACAATTTTTACAGTAAATTATACTCTTCAGAAAAACACCCGACTCAGAAAGACATCAATTCATTTCTCAACAATATCAACCTACCTCAACTTAGTAAACATCAAATAAATACTCTTGAATCTCCGTTAACAGAACATGAATTTTTTAATGCCCTCAAACTTATGCCGAATAATAAAGCACCAGGTCCTGATGGATACCCTGCTGAGTTCTACAAACACTTTTGGTCCATCTTATCACCACTCTTTATCCGAATGACAAATGAATCAAAACAAAAATCATAACTCCCAGATAATATGAACACAGCTACAATTTCGCTTCTTCTTAAACCCAATAAAGACCCAACACTACCGTCAAGCTATCGTCCAATTTCCCTAATCAATGTAGACATTAAAATCATCGCCAAAGCACTAGCCTATAGATTAGAAAAAGTCACACCATCTATAATACATCCAGACCAAACTGGTTTCATTAAAGGTAGACTTGCATCTAACAACACACGTAGACCTTTTAACTTAATGTATTATTCATCAATTCACAAAGCCAAAACCATCATAGTCACTCTTGATGCAGAAAAAGCTTTCGATAGAGTAAACTGGAAATTCCTGTTTTCCACATTAGAGAGGTTTGGTTTTGGGGAGTCGTTCATTAATTGGATTAAAATTCTATATACATCACCTTTCGCCACTGTCATCACCAATGGACTAACATCACGTAGCTTCACACTGCACCGCGGGACTAGACAAGGATGCCCACTCTCCCCCTCACTTTTTACCATTTTCATTGAACCATTAGCAGCAGCCATCCGTCAAAACAGCAACATAAAAGGTATTCAAACACTAAATATACACCACAAAATAAGTCTTTACGCTGATGATATATTATTATATTTACAAGATCCTCCATCATCATTACAAGAAACGATTAAACTCATTGACTCTTTTTCAAATATCTCTGAATACTCAATCAACTGGAGTAAATCTGCTATACTTTCATTACATTCCACTAGTTTGGATGTGACATCCCATACATCACCAATTCCTCTGTGCACCGATCATATCAAATATCTAGGTATTAATGTTTCCCCCAGGCTGTCAGAGCTGTTTGGACTCAACTACACTCCACTACTTAAAACAATAGACGAGGATCTTCAACGCTGGATGAACCTACCACTATCTATTATGGGCAGAATATCAACAATTAAAATGACTATACTCCCTAAATTAAACTATTTATTTACAATGACACCAACACAACCCACCCTTTCCTGGTTTAAATCACTAGATTCAATAATTACCAAATTTTACTGGAAAAACAAGACCCCAAGAATCAAATTGACCACCCTACAGAAACAGAGAACACAAGGAGGACTGGAAGCACCACATTTTTACCACTACTTTCTGGCCAATCAGCTCCAAAATATACACAAATGGATTCAACCTAACTCATCAGAAAGTACATGGCTAGATATTGAACAAACAATTTGTAAGGACATTAAAACTTCAGATTTACCCTTCTACAATCAGACAATCAAAAAGCATCACTGTTTTAAAATGCCGACAATAGCAGCAGCTCTGACAGCCTGGTGGAAATTCCATCAAATCACAAACTCTCCTCTTGCACCATCTAAATACAACCCAATTTGGAATAACCCAGATTTTACAGCTAACAAGAAGCCACTCAATTTACGCACATGGGCAGAAAAGGGAATCACACAACTTCAGCATATCTTTCATAATAATAACCTGGCACCATTCTCCCACTTGGTTCAGAGATACGGCATTGGGAGCAATTGTTTTTTGGAATACTCACAAATCAAATCATCAATTCAATCAAAAATTGACACTAGGACAATTAATCTAGACCTCCCCCTCCCAATATCAGCGCTATTAAATATTTCTTCTTCTAAAAAACTACTCTCCAAAATATACAGAATTATATCAAAATCGGACAATACATTAGGTATACCAAATGTTAAATGGGAATCAGATTTATCTATTGCCCCCGATGCCACTTTCTGGACACAAATCTGCAAAAACATTTACTTCATGACGAAAAATGCCAATCTTCAACTTATACAATATAAAGTACTTCATAGATTTCACCTTACTGGACGAAAATGATTTAAAATGGGTTTTACTTCAGAAACATGCTCACACTGTACACAAAACACCCCAGACACCCATCTTCACGCCTTGTGGCATTGCACCCCAGTTAAAGAATTTTGGGAAAATGTTACTGAGTCACTATCCAACCATATGGGATGTCACATCCCATTATCTCCTTCCCTCTGTATATTAGGTGACACATCCATAATCAGCTCAAACGATACAGATAGTAAATTACTCTTAGTAGCTCTAACTATCGCCAAGAAAACTATCCTCATGAACTGGAAATCAAGGAATAACATACATATTTCATCTTGGAAAAACTTAATAACAGACTACATCTCCATGGAAAACCTGTCAACTTCCACTCAAAATAATACAACAGAATTGAACCCCTCTTTGTTATCTCTCATAAACTTCCATCAATCATGAATCCGTTGACCCTCTCTGTCTGAAGCCACCCTCAACAACACACCATTCATCAATATCTACATAAGATTATGGGGGAGGGGGGTTAGGAAGAGGTAGCAACAAAGGCTAATATCAAATTAAATCAAAAACTTAAAATAGTTTTCTATTATTAATATTATTATTATTATTATTTTTTTTATCTTTCTCTATCCTTTCTTACGGTTGCTTTCTGCTATCTGCACTTTTTATTTATTTATTTTTTCTTCTCTCTCTTTTCTTCTCTTTCTCTTTTCACGCCTCTGGGCCTCAGTTGGCTGTGGCCCTGTGTGGTTGGGTTTAGTGGTTGGTGGGTGTGCTGTGGGGCCGGGGGCCTTGTATCTCCAACCTGTACCAGCTTTGGCCTGGTTTTCTTGCCTCTGGCAGGTTCAGCACTACATGCCTTGTTTTTTTTAATGCATCACTAGACGGTATACATACATCTATTTTAAAACAAGCAAGGGAAGAGGAGAGAGGAGGAAGGAGAGGAGGGGAGGGAAAAGAAAAAAAAAAAAAAAAAAAAAAAGGGGAAAAAGAGAGAGGAAAAAAAAATGCATACATGTATATCAGACACACACAGGGTAAGTGGGACGTGAGCATGGGGGCCTGGGCTTTGCACTGGGCTGGCTCCACACTGCATGTCACACTTTTTTAATGCATCATACACTTAACAATACATATACAGTACATATGTGAGGTAAACATGGCATGTGAGTGGCGGCCGGGGGTGAGACTTTGGTCCTTGTGCCCTGCAGCTCCTCTCCTAGATGGCTCGTCCTGGGCCTAAACTATGCCTTGCCCACGGAGGGACCAGAGGCAGCCTTACAATATCTTACTCTTTTTAGCTTTATTATTATTATTATTATTATTATTTTCTCTCTATTATTAATATTATTATTATTTTGTTATTAATACTATGATTACTACTATTATTATTATTATTATTTTGTTATTAATACTATGATTACTACTATTATTATTATTATTATTATTATTATTACTATTTTGTCCTCTTTCTAATCCTCCAACTTTCCCCACATTTATTTATTTATTTATTTTTTAATTAATTACTATCCTCTAATTTTTGTTATTAATGTTACTATTATTATTATTATTATTACTGTTATCATTACTGTTGTACTTTTTTTTTTTTGATTAATTTATTAAATTTTTTGATTATTTTGTTTAGTATACTTCCAAACCCAACACCCAGTCACACACACACACACACACACACACTCATACTCACACAAACCATGTTGGCTGTCATGTATGTTTTGTTGACCCTGGTTACTCTGTATCTGATTTGTCACCTGTAAATAGCATGTTTGTTTGCATAATAAAAAAAATAAATAAAAATAAACAGTAAAAAGGTGATGGTAGAAAGGATTTTTTTATTATTATTGAATTTGTTACAACAAAGGAATACTAACATGGTAACTTCTGACCAAAAGGAGTAGCAGTTATAATAGATGTATGAATTTCTGATGCTCAGGAGGAGAACAGCACATTCTGAACCAGGGCTTGTCAGCTGTGGTCTTCAAGGTCCACTTTCCTGCAGAGTTTAGCTCCAACCCTAATCAGTTAAGAACTCCTGGTTTAGCATTTGCTGTTCTCCTCCTGAACTATTATAATTGTATTTTTGGTATTATAACCACTGCTCCAAATCATCTGCAATTTCAACTGCAACCTGAAGGCTTTGATATTAACCTTGTCCACTAGATGGAGCTATAAGATAAGGAATCGTTTTAGACTAATGTTATTCATTTGTTTTCTATCCCTTTGAATGGAAATAAATGCATTGATTGATCTAATTCATTTGTGTAACTGTTGTGTATTGAAAGTATAGTTTTATATAGTTCATTTACATGTAAGTTTGTGAAATGTGAATCACTAATATTTGATGGTGGAAAAATATTTTTTTAATATCAAATAATGTTTCATGTTTACAATAATTGATTTACATAATTTCTGCACTTTAAATGACTGTTGTTGCTAGGTGCTAAGGCGGCTACATGATGAGATGTGTTAACTTACCTGCATTCTTCCATATTTTTGATTCCAGACTTTTAATACTTGGCTTTTGTCATTTGCAAGAATCTCCTTCACCTGAATAACTATATCTAAGATCTGGGCCCATATTCATGAAAAATCTTAGTGCTAAGAGTTGCTCCTAGTAACAAAATTCTAAGAAAATTCTCAGAAATGTGGGTTTCCTCTTAAAATTAAAGAAAAGATCCTATTAAAGAAAAGAGTAATTCAGAAAGCATCTTATCCCTTAAAAGAGGTCTTAAAGTCCAAACTTGTTAGGAGTACGGACGAGGACTTTTAAGGGGCTTAAGAGTTTCTTTAGCAGCGGAGAAAAGGGACGAAACATGAAGAGGGAGAAGAAATGTGTTGCACACAATGCATGACAGTGAGTTAATAAGACGCTACACATCAGATCGTGCAGGGATCATGTTTGTGACTGATCTTATTAAAGACACGCTAACATCTCCGACCCCGCGCTGAAATGCCATAGCGCCAGAGATGGACGTAATCACTACATTAACATATTTGGCAACTGGAAAAATGCAACTATGCAGCAGTGATGATTTGGGTCTGTTACAGCACTTATTAGGCTATGTCTCTGTTCATTTCCTATAAAATACGGTATGACAGCATGGTAAATAAAAAATAAAGAATATAGATACATATATAATGTGTGTGTGAGAGAGAGAGAGAGAGAGAGAGAGAGAGAGAGAGAGAGAGAGAGAGAGAGAGAGCGAGAGCGAGAGCGAGTACGGTAAAACAGGAAACATTACACCTGTAATTTCAAAGTGAAGGCTAATAATATACCCTACTCTTAAAAGCACTCTTTTATTTCCTTCTTGACAACCAACCAATCACAGCCTTCAAAAGAATGTGTCATAGCTAGCAATGGGGTCAGCCCCGCCTCCTCACTAAGATGAAAGTGTTTGTCTTTTTCTCCCTCAGAGTTGCTCTCAGATCGGTCCTGAATCACTTTTAAGCTAAGACTCCTAGTTAGACATGTTTAAGCTAAATTAGGAGCTCTCTAAAAGGATTCTTAGAATCTTTAGGAATACGGCCCCAGGTCTCCAATACAGTAATTTTACATTTCTTTTATATATTAATAATTTTATATTTCCCTCTCTGTGAGAGCCTAAAACTCCAACAGCTTATGTATTGCATTTGAATACACAGGTGCTATATACTGGATCACAATATGAACATACTCTGAATTTTATTCTTAATATTTTTTTATGCAGCTACTATTCTGACAACCCAAAACTTCTAACGATTCAATTAGTAATTATGATGAATTTAAGAGATTATAGACCACTCCCCACAACATATAATAAAGCAATGTATATCTTTCTATACAATACACTGTTTAACTAAACGTGAGCAAGCAGAGTACAAATAATGTCTTCAATTAATGATTAAAAACAGCAAAATGCTGAGCAAACAAGAAAAACAAAACATTGGAAAAACACAAAAAACACGTACAGCTGAGCTGTACAGTAAATATTAATGGTTTCAAAAGTTTTCACAATTTCTCTGCAATGAACCATTATTGATGTTTCTTAAAATAAACAATCATATTTTTGAGGGACATGGAAAAGTCTTCCATAAGTCTCCTTTTAATTTTTATTTTCCAAAGAAAAAAGAAAAAGAAATACATGTTTGGGACAACATAAACATCTCGATCCCTTTAACCCTCTGTTCTGAGTTGAGTTTGTGACAAAAGCATTTATGGTCCTTGTATTATTTTATTCTATGCTTGGTCATTTATTTTCCACAATAACTTGCATTTGGGAATGTGGACAGAACTTGCGCTGTTGAAATGATTTGTAACAACTTAAAACATAGCCAGCAACACATGAGAATGCATCAATATATTTATAAATATGAAAATAAATGTTTAAGGTTTCAAAATAAAACTTTAAACTGTTGGCTGTAGCATTTCTATCATAAATATGTGGCCAAACATTACAGATTACATGCAATTAAACATTAGATAATCAATGGTTTGCTCGTGATGTAAAGTTGAACAACAATCGTCAGGCCGCTGGTGCCGTCTGCCAGCTTTTGTTATAATACATAAAATACATAAGTTTATACACATTTCTTAATGTATTTTAATAGTGTTGATCAGTAAAATATGACTACTTACTTTTGATATTTTATTTCAACCAATTATTATTGTCTCATTATTACATGTATTTAATTCGTACTAAAAGCTATTGTTCACTTATCTTAATTACCAAAAATATATAAATAAAATCTTTAGCAGATGATTAACAAAATAATCATTACTGACAGCCTTAGTTAAAACATTTGAAAATGAACCTGCATTGTTTTGAAATGTGTGATTAGAATAGTATTTTCCTGTCATATATTTCATTATTGATTTCTTGAAAATAGTAGGCTATTAAAATGAGTTCATCTCCTGAAAACTATATGGCATATAGTCTGATATTGTGAGCTAATGTCTTCACACATTGTATAGTCAGCTGTTTTAATTAAAATTCTTACCACCATCAAAAGTAAAAGCTCAGAATGACATATCCCAGAATATTATATTTATAGATTATAATGATTAAATTTATGTTTATATTTGAAGTTGTTGTAAATAATCGTGAACATAACATTGCGACTTTGATGGTGTATAATTTGCACAGACATTAATCTCCAAGAGAAAGTCAATTAATTATTCTTTAATTATTATTATGTTTGTAAACAGTACAGAGATGACATTAATGACATACAACTTTTTATGCAATACACAATTTGTATCAAGAATATATTCAATGTCATCAGAACACAGGAAAGTAAAAGAAAAAAAGTTAATGATTGATAATAAAGATAAAGAAAATAAGAAAACCTAGAAAAAAACACGAGGATAAGATATGAATTTATTGAGGTGGCGATGTACTTCTCTACGGCGTTGGGGTCACGATGTACTCCTCCTCACGCGTGAAAACAACACGACGGTCTCCTTTGGGAGGTCACATGCTAAACAAACCAATAGAAGCCTTGACTCTATTGAATGTCTCTCTTTGCACATGTACAGTATTTGTGAAGCATTCCTATAGTTTGTATTTTTTATCCTTTATTTAGCTTGTATAGGGTAAATATTTATATATAGTATACTTCTAGTTAAATCTGTCAGTAGGTTAGTAGTGTATAGGTTTATAGTGTTTTTTACTTCATTGTTGTATGCCTGTATTTATGTAGCACCGTGGTCCTGCGAGGCACGACATTTCGTTCCACTGTATGTCCCCACATGTAGCAGAATGACAATAAAGCTCAACTTGAACTTGAATAGAAACCATCACAGAAATTCCAATGGTTCCCATTAAAATACCATTATGAACCATTAGCTTTTTCCAGGAAAACCATTACAAAATTCCTTTTTGTAGTGTGTTTTGGTCATTTTTCCAACAGGATTTAACATCCCACCAATAGAATCCATCACATACCAGTAGACACCATTATAGTTTTCATTAAAACCAATACAATTCCCATCATAACCATTAAATCCATTACATTTTCTATTGTGTTTTGGGCAGGGTTCTATTGTTTTTTTTCAGCAGGGCCATGGCACGATCCACTCGCCACACACACACACACACACACACACACACACACACACACACACACCGTCATCACAGATGTATGAGACTCTCTCTGTTCTCAAAGGCTTCTCTTGAGAAAACACCTCAGTAATCTCAGAGTCTCTTCTGGAGTAACACACGGATCTCAACATCTCAAACCGAGCTCAGATCTGCCAAGATCACATGATCTCCATCTGAGCTCAAACACGTCTCATATCTCTGTGCTCTTACTGGGTCACAACTACCGACTCATTTGGGTCTGATTTTATTTGAGCAGAATCATGAGACAAAGCCGATCCTTCACTGAAACGGAGCTGAGAGCTCAGTAAAGAAACAGCACGAGCCTCACATAAACATCTGCAATAATAACTTCATAAATCTAGCAAACTTCTATTTCCATTAATAAATGAATGCAGATTTCTATCATCATCTGTCCATCAGAAACACCTCACAGCAGCGCCAGGGAAATATGTCTTTCTCTCTCTAACTGCTGTATTTTACTGCATTCTGGAAGCCAATCAGAGCATTTCCTGAAGCAGATGAGAATGCAAAACCCGAATGATGTGATCGATGTAGATCGATCAAGTCTGATCAGGTTCACTGCACTGCTTATGAGATGAAGATGAAGAAAATATAGGCTACAGTTAACATTATCTGATGAATGGATCATGTTTGATGTAAATGCAGTGCAGGTTGAATCAGGTGCATTGATGGATGAACCTCTGAAACCCTCACGAACATTAGTCCCGTTGTCGAATGAACTGCATCAGCACATAAACACAGACTGGTGCAATGAAACGCAGGCCGTGTTTGTGACGCTGATGAGCGGATTCATGTGAAATCAAGCCGTGATCGGCGCTCACCGTTCGGCCGCCGCCGCTCCGTCGCTCCGGTTCATCCTCAAACACCGGGCCGGTTCCGATCATCCCTCCATCGCTGTTCCTCGCAGACAGAGCCGACGCTGAGCTCCGATTCGGTTCGGTTGTCCTACATTCACAGGCCCGTGTGAGGCTGCTTCTGGACTCATTCAGGTTACATCTGACCTACATCAGCCGAACCTCATCAGAACCTCGGCTGTACTGCGCATGCGCCTCTCTCTGCACCGAGCAGCGCTTTAATTAAAGAGTACAATAGAAATATCAGTTTTGGTCGAAATAACTAAACAGAGCTAGAAACATTTATATTAATTTATGACAACATTTAAGTGTTCATTTAATTTATTTAAAATATAGCAATATCTCAATATGCTTATTTGTAGCAGAATATCATGTCATGCTTCTGGAAATGCTCTGTATTGTGTGTGTGATGACAGCTTATGTGTGATTCATTTCGGGAAGAAAGATGTTTCGGCACACAACTGAATCTCTTTGAATTTCATTCTGTTTTATTTCTACTTTCTTGAACAATTCCTGATTGGCTGCGAATTCGATTCAATGAATTTAAAAGGCTTTTTTTAGTTCTGACTGCCTCACAGCTTTGACTATCAGCAGGAATGTCTGTGGAAGATCAGCATCTAAAAACACACACATGCACCACAATCAAGATATTTTGTGATTCATTTCAAACACAAATATTTTTCAGGCAATTTAATATATTGCAATCCAATTTAAACACACGAATATCTGATAAAGACTGTATCGCGTATCTTGTCAGTGTGTGCACTTGCTTGGCCATTTGTAGTTGATAAACAGGAAAGTGGGTCCAGCTGAATTGAAATGCTGATTTGTTGGATTGGTATAAAAAAGGTTATTATACCGCGGCAGTCGTCGTGTGAAGCCCTCCTATGTGAAGACCATCGACTCTACCGTGCACCTCCACCGGGCAGCTCCACCGAGCAGGGACACCGGGCAGGGACACCGGGCAGAGACACCGGGCAGCTCCACCGGGCAGAGACACCGGGCAGGGACACCGGGCAGCTCCACCGGGCAGAGACACCGGGCAGCTCCACCGGGCAGAGACACCGGGCAGGGACACCGGGCAGCTCCACCGGGCAGAGACACTGGGCAGCTCCACCGGGCAGAGACACCAGGCACCTCCACCGGGCAGCTCCACCGGGCAGCTCCACCGGGCAGAGACACCAGGCACCTCCACCGGGCAGCTCCACCGGGCAGAGACACCGGGCAGAGACACCGGGCAGCTCCACCGGGCAGGGACACCGGGCAGCTCCACCGGGCAGAGACACCGGGCAGCTCCACCGGGCCGAGACACCGGGCACCTCCACCGGGCAGGGACACCGGGCAGCTCCACCGGGCAGAGACACCGGGCAGCTCCACCGGGCCGAGACACCGGGCACCTCCACCGGGCAGGGACACCGGGCAGCTCCACCGGGCAGAGACACCGGGCAGCTCCACCGGGCCGAGACACCGGGCAGCTCCACCGGGCAGGGACACCGGGCAGCTCCACCGGGCAGGGACACCGGGCAGCTCCACCGGGCAAAGACACCGGGCACCTCCACCGGGCAGGGACACCGGGCAGCTCCACCGGGCAGCTCCACCGGGCAGAGACACCGGGCAGCTCCACCGGGCAGAGACACTGGGTAGCTCCACCGGGCAGAGACACCAGGCACCTCCACCGGGCAGCTCCACCGGGCAGCTCCACCGGGCAGAGACACCAGGCACCTCCACCGGGCAGCTCCACCGGGCAGGGACACCGGGCAGCTCCACCGGGCAGCTCCACCGGGCAGCTCCACCGGGCAGCTCCACCGGGCAGCTCCACCGGGCAGCTCCACCGGGCAGGGACACCGGGCAGCTCCACCGGGCAGGGACACCGGGCAGGGATAGAAGTATCGCTTTTTATTTTAGTTTTTTCATTTATATGTTTAGTATTGAAATGTTGTTATATGCATGTGTCAATTTTATTTAATTTCTTTATTTTCTTAAATGTGTGGGTATATAGTATTTATAGAGTTGTAACTTTTAGTTTTAGTTACTTTTTCTTATTTGTAAGTCGTTTTGGACAAAAGCGTCTGCTAAATGTCAAAAGTAAAAGTAAAGTAAGTAATAAATAAGCACATTTATGTAGGAAAAGAGTAGTCCGCTTCATTATGATGCTCCAAACTGAGGCTGAATCACTGTTTTTCTTACTTTTGCATGGAGAGTAAAACACACAAGCTTATAGACATCCTAATTTGAATAAAAGGTCATTTTAAATGAAATGTATGTTTTTATTGTTATAATCGTGTAGATTGCTGTGTTTCCACCAGAGGGCGTTCTTCACAGAAAGCAGTGCATTTTCAGTCCTGCTGATGGGGAAACACATTTTGTAAAAACACCTGATTCAGATCATCAGCTCATTAGACGAGAGTGAGCTCAGCCTTCAGAAAGGAGAGACAAACTGAGGTTCTCCAGGATCAGGACTGAAAAGTGCTGTTTTAGAGCAGATACCAGCAGGCGTCTCCAGAGCTGAGTAACGCTCAGTCACTGTAAACTGAACATGAACCATCAGTGTTGAACTCTACTGGTGTATGAGCTCAGATGACAGGTGAGTGTTCTTCTGTCTGTGAGTCTTTATGAAGTCTCTGTTTCTACACATTCTTTCCGAAGGCGACCCGTGGGCCAGTACGTGGCGCTCTGGGCTCGATCCCGTCTGAGATGATCCAGATGGCCGGGGTGTATCTGGCGCCCTCCATCACCACCCGGATCTCCTCTGTGCGGGCCATCTCCTCCAGCTCTGGGCTGGTCTCCGGACACCAGTCCACCATGAACTTGTCTCTGGCCTCGCACAGATTAATGGGCACCTCCTCGGGCTGCTGGCCGAACAGAGAGTCTGCAGGGAGACGAGGAGGAGATGGGGTTAATGCCACAAACCTCCTAAAAGCATCAGAAAACTAAGATGATCACAGCTCCATTGATGACAATGGTTCTACAATCAACTTAGGCTTACGATGCTTTTGGAAACACAGCCCTGATCTAAGACCGGTGATGCTGTGATCGAGTTAACAATTGTTAACCAAAGAGTTCCAGAACGACGCCTTTGAGGAAGAACTATTCACTGGCTACATCAGATTAAATCTTTGAAGGGTTTTTACTCTAACAGTGGTGTGTATGTTTCCATCCAAAGTTACAAATTAAATTGGAATATCACATACAAAATTTGCAAATAAAGCACCGTTTCCATCCAGTGAGTTGAAGAGTTGAACAAAATAGTCACTTCCTGATTAACTTGCACTAGGGGTCACTAAGAAAATTTTAATTTGCTGCAGTAGGAGAAGGCACTCCGTATAATAAGTTTTGTATTTAATAAATTACGAGCTTCAGAGTGTGCAGACGAAACACGGTCATGTCATCTTTTTTCTGGAGCCTGCTGTTTGGGAACACTGTTCTGGGAGTTAATTATAACGAAGCACTTTGACGAGACTTTGCTCAAGCATTTTAGAATGACTAGCATTTCAGATGCTGTGCAACGAGATCGGTCCGTTGGGTAGTCAGGTTATGCTGTTTTATAGCGCAAAGTCACATGTATTTTTTGATGCACATTAAGGAATTTATTAGGCAAAAGTGTTTCCATCGTAGTTTGTGCATGTTTTTTTACCGTATAAGAAATATATCCAACTTAGTTGAGCGCATAGGTTTTTTTATGTGCATTTTTACAATTCATGAGCATTTTGGTATTTCGTTTTTTATGTGATATCCCAAAATGCACATTAATGCTAATTGCTATTTTTCCATCACAGTTTTTAAGTGCATTTTGAAGTATCGCATCAGAAACGAGTGATGGAAACATCAAATTTAGAAAAAAAATCCCTTCGCAAAAAAGTTTACGCTCGCTTGAGATGGTTTATAACTTGTGCGAAAAAGGGTTAATGCGAATAATGGGAGATAGAAACGCATTTTGCGAATAAATTCCTACACGCACATCAAAACAATCATGTGACTTTGCGCTATGAGACGGCATAACCTGACTAACCGGTGGACCGATCTCGTTCACAGCATCTGAAATGTTGTTATGGTCGTTCTGAAATGCCTGAGCAAATCTGTCATCGAAGTGTTTCTGTATAATTGTGTTACACGACTGCGTTCACATCCACCTCCGAAATCAATGACCGCATTTATAGTGTTTCATCTGCTTGTTCTGATGCGCAAGTAATTTATTATATGTGAAAATGCTTATATTCAGTGGCTTCCCCCACTTTTCTTAGTGATATTTAGTGCCAGTTTATCAGGAAGTGACGATTTGTTCTCCTTGACTCGTTGGCTAGAAACAGTGCTTATTCACAAATGTTTTATGCAATATTCCAGTTTTGCGCAAGGATGGAAACCCAGCTACTAATTTGGGAGAAGATTGGCTTAAGAAAGTTTGAAAAGCCTTTAAGGGATAGTTCACCCAAAAATGAAAATTCTGTCAGTAATTACTCTCCCTCATGTCGTTCCAACCCTGTAAGACCTCTGTTCGTCTTCAGATCACAAGTTAAGATATTTTTGATGCATTCTGAGAGCTCTCTGACCCTCCATAGGCAGCAAGGATCCTAACACGATCAAGGCTCAGAAACCTAGCAAGGACATCGTTAAAATAGTCCATATCACATCAGGGGTTCAACCGTAATTTTACGAAGCTACGGGAATACTGTTTGTGCGCAAAGAAAACAAAAATAACTTCGTTCAACAATTCGTGTCCTCCGCATAGCGCCATTTTGGAAAGTATCACATACGTAAACAACATATGTACTCTTTGATCTGAACGTAAACAACGGATCCACATACATATGTTGTTTACGTATGTGATGCTTTCCAAAATGGCGCTATAGGGTGATACGGAGGACACGGATTGTCTTACAGGTTAGGAACGGCATGAGGGTGAGTAATTACTGACAGAATTTTAATTTTTGGGTGAACTATCCCTTTACTAGGTTGGACTTGCAGACTCTTGCGGAGTGTCATCATCGCTGATGTGGAACCGCGTGGTCTCACCGGCCAGGCCGTGTATCAGGTCTTTGATGAGGTGGCCGATGATGGCGTAGAGCGTCACCACGATGACGATGAAGGCCAGGATGATGTAGAAGATGTGAATGGGCAGATGGATGGCGTCTCGAGCAGGTGGGATGTAATTCTTGAAGAAAATCTTCTCCTCAGCAGAAGGTGGCAGCAGAGGAGGCTCATGTGGGCCGGCCATCACGCTCTTATCCTGAACTTATAAATATTACAGTTAACATTAATACAAGAACAACTGACCCTAACCTAACCATAACCTAACCCTGTTGCCCAATGATCAGTGATCTGCTCACAGCACAGATTGCTTCAGAGGATTTCTTAGCAGTCATAATATATCTCGATAGTTGCACAACATATTTCTCTGAGCTTAAACACTTGCTACACTTTTATCATGTCAGTATATTATAGACATCTTTAAGCACCTGTAAACTTAATTCTGTTTAACTAAGCACCTCAAGTACACTATAAAGGTGTGGTACGCTTGTGAAAGTGTGGATCTGCAGCTTTCAGATGAGAGTTAGTTCACAGGCCGTGATGGAGGCCAGACATTATCTGTCCGGAGAAATCATAGACGTCCATGTCGTTCCTTTCCTCTGAAACTCCAGCAGCGAATGAAGAATAAAGGATGGAGGTGTTGATGTGCAGCGCTGTGATTGGCTGAGACGCTCAAGGTCACAGGCTTTATCTGCACATATTATCCAGCTTTGAGACGGCTTACAGACTGGTTATTGTTAATTGTGAACTGAGAGAACATGTAAACAAAGTACTCGACTTTAATAATAAACAGATAAACCTTTCTGAATTATGTTCTAGCAGCAGCTCGATGAAACCAGCACATGATAAACATAGTTGATAATGAAACTAGGTCAGCTTTAGTTTAGCATGATGCATTTCATTCTTCTGATTTTGGGCTGCAGTGATTCAGAGCTGAACATCTCACATGTTTCTGACCTTATTGACCCAGACAGGCTTTAAAATAATCCATAACTCATAAAGATGAATCAGACACAACAAGCTGTTGGTTCCTCATGAGGAGAGGCTTTAATTCTAGATCTTATTTGCATTATTTATTCCTTCTTGTTTATTCATATATATATATATATACATACTTTACAGTCCCAAAATGAAACTATCCCAGAATTCATTTTAATGGCATCACAGAGCAATTACATTGATGACATCACAACGATCACATGACCTCGCCCTCTTATCACACTGAATGACTGTTATCTACACTTTGCTTTTCTACAGCAGCAAAAAGAGCATCCGGTCTGATAAAAACATCTTAAAGACGGAGTGCAAACATGAAAGCCAGAGTAATGACGGCTGGCACAGACTCATAGAGATGTGATGTAATGAGGGCCGGATGCTGTGAGATGATGGGGCTCGGTGAATCCCGGCAGAAGACTTCGTCCAGACCAACCCGATCCTCTTCACGGCGCTCTCAGCATCACCAGCTTCGGTTTTAGGGCCAAAGACCCAGTCTGACGAGAGACCAAGAAAACCATTGAGTTCTTGTGAAAGAACAGACATGAAAACATGGGCCACAACACACACTGCTTATATTATAACCCATATACATTCATATTTAAGCTAAATATCAAACACTTGAATATTACTTAAATATTTACACAGTTATTCAAAATTAGTCTTTTTTTTTTAGTTGACACTTTCAGTTCATATCGAACTAAATGCATGAGTGCTCGTGTGTGATTAATAGTTTGTGTGGAAACGTGTTCATACAGCAGCTGTTTACTCATTTAATGGCACAAAAACAACAGACACTCAGGAAACAATAATGAACACACTTTCTTCTCACTTCACAGATGGGATCGTACACGTGTAAAGAGCAGTGTGTTAGATTGAGCATCAGTGAAAGGTTGCAGGTTTTGTAATAGCCGAGTTTGAATCCATCGGTTATCCTCTGTGTGACAAAATGGACCTCAAATATCAAACGGTCAAGAGCTCAAATGTGCAGAAGATGCTGGAAAAGCAGAGGAGGATCTTCCTGAAGAACAGTTTAATGATCAGGACAAACAGAGACACAAAACATACAGACCATCAGATGAACCAAGAGAATGGAGACATGTGGACCACGTCTGTGATGTGAAAGACCTCCATCAGGGCATAAAAAAATCAATGTTTTATTTTGAGCACAGATTAAGAGTCGGAAAGGAGAAACACACCTGAGTCTGAACCCAAATGAGACACAAAGCATCGCAACAGACGTCCAACAAAAAGACTTACAGCAGAAACACGACACAACACCGGGAGAGCATCACGCCACCAACGAGCCGCCGCGGACGGTACCTGCCAGGTCATCGATCAGGTGACCCACGACCACGTATGTGACCACAACCACCAGCAGAAACCCCACAGAGACGTACAGAACGTGCGGCAGCACAGAGAACGAGTCACGCGCTGGAGGCCTGTACTCCAGGAACGGAGACCGCAGCAAACGCTGAGGAGCCACGGCCCTCCAGAGCCGCTCTTCTGAGCCAGACGAGGAGACGAGAGTCCATGTCTCTGATCAACACATCTGCCGTTCAGAAAACCAGAATGAGAGACCGAGACGTGTAGGGCAGCGCATGACATACAGAAGGTAAAGAAGATTTGAAAGTTTTCTAATAACAAACACTATCTGCCTGGATTACGGGGGAATGATTGAGCCGCAGAGAACGAGGAGAAGATTAAGCCTGTTTTAATCAAATCCTGAATCACCAGCGGGCAGAACATTCCCAAGATTACCAGAGATTCCCACCTAATCCAGCAAAGGAGAGAATAATGGGAACGATTCGACCAAAAATAGACCTGAAGCGCCTCAATCCTGCAGCACCAGCGTCACACGATCACAGAAACCCTTCACTGACAGACTCTATTGTAATGAACTGATGGATCTGTAGAGACCTCAAGCGCAGCTCTTACCTTGACACTTAATGTCTTTGTGCTCGTGATCTAAGACTAAACTCCTCATGCTACCGAGCCGCTCTGTCTACTCGGATGGATGAACTTCATCTGGATCCTCCGAGTTTAACCTCATGACCTCGTGCATGAGAAACGTCCATTCCACGATTGTCATCCCGGTGTTGAAGACGACGATCACAAACATGAGCGGGTGCAGCATGCTGGCCTCAGACAGGACTCTTCTAATCTAACACACACGGCGCTGGAGTGAACCTCTTCTGCTGTAATCCACTGATCGCATTCCAAAACGCTGTCATATGCATCTCCAAAACTAATCCAACAGTTTATCTAATAAGTCTTCTGCAAACACATCCCATAATGCACTGCTTCCAAACCCCTCCTGGACCCCCAGCAGATCGGACACACTGCACAGTCTGTGTAATGAGCAGATTCAGGTGTGTGTGAGATAGTGACCAGCAACTCTCTCAAGTCCTTGTCTCCATGACAAACATTTTTGACTTTATTTTAAGAGCATGATGCAAAGAAATGCATTCAATTTTTCACCAATTATTAATTTGCATATCCCCATTCATCATCATATAAAAATGCTTTGTGTATTTGAGAAAATACTTAAGTACCCCCCTCAAACATTCTGAGCATAACGATCAGCACGTTTAAGACTGTGATCGAGAAGCCATATTTGTTGACTTCATCTGAATAGTCATGAACTGTCATCATTGGGGCCCCGGGCCCTGATTTCTCAAGTTCAACAGAAACTTTGTCAAATGAAATGACTGAAAAAGACACCATTTCCTACTGGAAAAGTCATTTCTTAAAGAAATATCCAATCTAAAGAGTTAAACAATTAATAATCTCTTCATACAGTAATGATTGTGTAAGTGAAGGACAGTTGTAATGCATTGAAACATGAGAAACATGTTTTTCTCTTACCTGTAAATAAAAAAGCACTCCATGATTCCCAAACTGCAGAATAAACTGGACAGAAAGCTTCTAAATGAAGGGAAATCGGGCGTCTGATGAGAGAAGCTCTATGAACTAACGAGGACTGCGTGAGATCTACTGACGAACTCTACGCTGGAGACACGGCCGCCGCGGCTCTGCCTCTTTGAAGAAGACCTCGGACATCAAGAAGGTCCAGAAGATGATGGACATGTTGATGATGAAGAGCGGAAGCAGCATGCTAGTGTCGGTGGAGCTCTCTCTAAACAGAAGCGAGACGAATGTCCGTCTCTACAGACACGCAGATAATCCGGCAAATAATGAGAGAGACGCATGTTCTGAGGACCACAGACGGCTTCAGCGGTCATCAACACCACACATCATCATTATACTGCCACACGCTCTAATGTACAGGTCTTCAGACGACCCTTGACCCTAATACACCCATCTTCCCTTATATTACTTCAAGACAACAGGAGATAATCCTGAGTATAATCCTGTGCCAGATTTCACCGCTTATTCCGAATCTAAAGCCTCACAGAGACAGATGGCATGTTATGATGAACAGCGTTAAAGGGATACTTCAGCCAGAAATAATCGTTCTGTCATCGTTTGCTCGTGTGACGTGAGGACGACGAATCAAGACATTGTGAAGAATGATTGACTGATGGATGAAGTCAATTCTGCTCAGTTTCACACTAACTATAACCTCACTAACTAACTCAGCGGTTCCTGACCGCTCCTGGACCCCAGCGCTGCAGGTTTCTGTCTCTTTGAGTGAGTCTGTGCTGATGAGCGGATGATGTGTGTTTGCACTAACTAACCCACACTACTGACCGTCTTCATCAGCACACGTCTCTCTCGCTGTGATGCTCTAATGAATGAGCTGCTGTTTCTGATCTGAGATACAGTTCTGAAAAACACACAACTTCACTGCAAATAATGATTCTCTTACTTAGTTTATGTGTCTTGTATTCTAGTACAAATATCTAAAGATTTTTCAATCAGGATGCATTTACTGGACAGGGAAAATTACTTAAAATTTTAAGTCTTGTTTTCAAAAAAAAAAAAAAGGATCAAAATTTAGTTAGTTTTGGCTTACCTCATTGGCAGATATTTCTGCTCGTTTTAAGAAGTGTAATATTAATTCAGAGGCTAAACAAGATTATTTTTCTTACCCCATTGGCAGATATTTTAGCTCGTTTTAAGCCAAAACTAACTAAATTTTGATCCTTTTTTTTTTATATAGAAAGCAAGACTTAAAATCATAATTTTACCTGTCAAATAAATGCATCTTGATTAGGGTTGGGAATCAAAAATCAATTCCAGAATCAGATATTTAAGGTCAGGAATCGGATATTTATTTTAAAATTTAAACTTTGATTCCACCTATCAATGTGCAATTTCTTTTATAGGTGGTGAAAAGGGGCTGTTAAAAATGTATTTGTCTTTGAATTGTTCATTCAAAAACACTGATTCATTCAGTAATGAAACAAGTAAATATTGAGTGAGTCACTGAATCATTCCATTCAGAAATTCCATGAGAAAGTCTGAATTTATCCAGAATCGTGCCGCTCTATTGCACACGAACAGCTCTTAATCGAGTCCAGTGTTTATGTAGCCGGCTGATTTGTGTTCACGGTATTCAGCTGCTACTAAATGTTTTGCAAAAAAAGACACAGAATAAATATGTTTGATATCTAAATGTTTTTTTAAACCACATTGGACTTGAAACCCAAACCTAATCTTGTTTTAAGAATGTTTAGATATTTATACCAGAAAACAAGACACAATAATACGTGAGCAGATCATTTTGTGCAGGGTTCCTCTCGACTGACCGTCTGGTCCAGTCCGGTCCGGTCTCAGCATCCCAGCGTCTTCTGCTGGGTCTCCTGCTGCAGGAAGTACTCGCAGAACAGCGCTCGCACTTCCTCTCCGTGGCGGTCGTCTGCGGCGGGCGACACCTCGTCTGCAGGCTGCGGACTCTCCTCGTGCCGCACCGCCTCCTCCCAGCGCTCGTCGAACTCGTCCCCGTGCACCTCGCAGACGTTGTGCAGCACGCAGCAGGCCAGGATCATGGTGGGCACCACGTCCATGCGGCAGTCGTTCCTCTTCAGCAGACACTGCCAGCGCGCTCGGAGCCGCAGGAACGCCTCGTCCACCACGCCGCGCGCCCGCTCCAGCCGCCGGTTAAACGCTCGCTGAGCCTCCGACAGCGCGCCGGACTCCGGGAAGCTCTTCAGCAGCCAGCTCTTCAGCGGGTACCCGGCGTCGCCCAGCATCAGGAAGCCCAGCGGCCGGCCCATGAAGTGGCGCTCCGGCTCGCCCTGCAGCAGAAACCCCTCGCAGCCTCGAGCCCAGAGCGTGGAGTTCTGCAGCAGCTCGGCGTGCTCGGTGCTGCCCGGGAACCCGGCGCACACGTCCCAGAACTGCCCGAGCCCGTTCACTGCGCCCTGCGTGACCACCGACAGCCAGCCGCGGCTGTTCCAGTAGCTGTGCGTGTTGCTGGACGGGGCGATGATGGGCACGTGGAGGCTGGCCACCGCTCCCACGCAGTGAGGGAAGCCCCAGCGCGAGGCGAAGAGTCGAGCCGCATCCTCCAGCTCCTGCTCGCTCGGGGAGCGCAGGTACAGTGGCCGCAGCAGCAGCACGATGGCGTGGCACACGTCTCGCACACACTTACAGACGGTGGAGCGGCCCACGCCGAACAGAGCGCTGATGGTGCGGTACTCCACATTAGAGGCCAGCCGCCACAGAGCCACGGCCACACGCTTCTCCAGCGGCAGCGCCGGACGCAGACGAGTGTCCTGACGGCTCAGACGCGGCTTCAGCTTCCCACACAGCAGGAAGAACGTCTCTTTGGTCATGCGGAACTTCTCCAGCCAATCAGAGGGCTGGAACTCCCTCATGACCACGCGCTCCCACCAATCGGTGCTCTCGATGCTGCTCCAGACCCGCGTGGGGCGCGCCGACGGGCCTCCGATCGGACGAGACGACTGAGCGATCATCATCTGAGAGAGAAACACAGTTCAAGAGTGAAGAGAACAGCTCGTATTCACGTGATATGTGACCACAAAACCAGTCATATGGGTCAGTTACATGAAATTACAATTCATACATCATTTAAAAAAATAATCTTTCCATTGATGTATGGAATCTGGAATCTGGAAAATCTGGAATCTGAGGGAGCAAAAAAATCTAAATATTGAGAAAATCTCCTTTAAAGTTGTTCAAATGAAGTTCTTAGCAATGCATATTACTAATCAAAAATGAAGTTTTGATATATTTAAAAAATATCTTCATGGAACATGATCTTAATATCCTAATGATTTTTGGCATAAAAGAGAAATGTATAATTTTGATCCATACAATGTATTGTTGTCTATTGCTACAGATATACCTGTGCTACTCATGACTGCTTTTGTGCTGCAGGGACTCAGATGAAGTATCAAAAGTTCATGGAATTTTTGCAGGCATGACCAAAAAAAAATATATATATATATATATATATATATACACAAATTAAAAATGGCTAGTGTAGTTAAACCATGGTAATAACAAACAATTGTGGGTATACAAATGGTAATCAATATTCAAAATAAAGGAAAAATGTAGTATATTACAGCTTTATTGTAATCATGGTTAATATTCTGTGTTTGTCTCACCATGATCATCCTCTTGTGTCTCTGCTGGAAATACTGTCTGTGCGCGACGCGTCGCTGAACCTCGCGTCTGCGCTGCGCGTCTGCGCTGGTGACGTCACGCCGCCGCTTCATCAGCACGTAACTGAGCGTGAACATCAGCGAGCGCAGCGTCTCGTCGTCAGACATGATTCCGCCTTTGTTCTCAGCCTGGGCTCCAAACGCCGCTGCAGAAGCGCGATATCTTCCACGACGCGCCGCGATCTCTGTGATTATTCCGCGCACGATGTGTTATTTCATCATTATTAGCGCTGGCTCTCTTGACGCGCTCCTCGCGCTTCTTCTTCTTCTGCTGCGTCGGCACTGCTCACGTGACGTGACGTCACGCCGCAGCGCCGCCTGACGTCATCACAGTTGCACGTTTTAATTTTTAATTTTAATTTTATTTAATTTTGCATTTCAACATTAACAAATATAGGCTAACATAAGTACAACTCCCCACAGACTGCGATATTTATATGAATCATACTACAACAGAGAAACAAAACGCCTACAAGAAATCCAATAAAATACATTAAACTATAAACAATGGTTAACAATCACACTTATGAACGAATCATAATTTCACTACTCAATGTTAAGAGCTCTGTATACATGGCTAGCTCCTTTACATTCATGAATAAAGAAGTTTAAAATAAGTCTACATTTACAAACTTCACCATGTTCCAAGTAATAGATTTAAAACGAATTAATCAAATTACAACGAAGAAAGAAATGTTCAGCAGTTTCTACATCATTATTACAGAATTGACAAATCTGCATTAATCTTAATCTCAGAAATACTTTAGCAGGATAAATATCATTAATACATCATTTTAAAATGCACTTCTTTACATTTTTGGAGGAAGAGGAAATAATATATATTTGCATCTAAATTCCTTAACTGATGTTGAAAAATATAATTTCTTCTTATAGGACCAGGATAACAATGTCTTATAAACTTATTAGTACATTTGTAGTCAACAGAACTTAGTTTTCTAATCTAACATCCTAAACTTTAGGGCTATGTTCAGATCTTAACACACTAACTCATGGTAAAGGAATACACTGAATAACTTTCAAATACTCTTTTTGCACACCATACAAATCACTTTAACTGACACACAAAACAACCCAAAATAAAATTAAACCATTGTATTCAGTTAAGTGATTATATTCTATGATGTCGAGCACCAAACGAATGTTGTTAAGAAACCTCATCCTTAAACACTCCAGAAAATATGTTATAATCAGTATTTATCAGCGTGACGGCTGGAGGTTATCCAACATCCTTTTGTCTTTTCCAGGTTTAGGAATCAAAATAATGAGACCCTGCTTCATAATAGATTATTATTCCTAATACAGCCCAGCTTCAAATAATAATATTTAAATCTTCCCAAAAGAACCATCTGGCCCAGGAGATTTAAGGAGATTTAAGGAGATTTAAGGAGATTTAGGAGCTAATGTGAAATCTGAAGCACAAAATGCTTTAAATAAAGTCAAAACTGTAGGAATATAACATTTTACTTTCTTAAAGAAATGCTGTGAATCGTCACTGGAGTAAGATCAATTATATAAACATGAATAAAACTGAAACAAGAATATTGTTGGTTTATTTTCCTCCCCGTCCTCACCCAGTTTGTTCTTATAAAGTTCATCCAATGAAGAGTGTATGAATAAGTTCTTCCTCGTCCTCAGCTGTTAGAGTTCAATTACAACAGCACATATTAATCTGATGTATTAACTTCATTTCTTTCTCTCATCTCTTTCTCTTCAGATTTTCTCCATATGCTATCGAATATTCCATAAGTTTATATTTTAATAAAAACTCCCATTTACTACCACCAGGAATACATTTACAGCCGACATCAGTAATAATCCTCTTTCTATATGTGCAGTAGTCTCTTCCTGAGTTCATGGGTCAGCATTGCATTTCCAATAACCTCCAGAATGACTTTATTCACCCTTCTGTGTTAAACTTACATCAATCCACTTCAGCATAATATATGATGAATATATGAATATAATGTGTTATTTCATCATTATTAGCGCTGGCTCTCCTGACGCGCTTCTTCTTCTTCTGCTGCGTCGGCACTGCTCAGACCCAAAAATACTGTTTGGGTAACTTAACTCAAAATGTGTACATAATGCAGCACAAGTTGCTTTGGATTAAAGCATCTGGCAAATGCAGGAATGTAAATATAATGTAAAATCAAATGTATTTTAAGTTACCTAATTTAAATAAAACTGACAGCTGTCCAGTTGATGATTCTGCCCCTCATAGTCAGCATCCCTGTTAGTGCTCGGAGCAATCTCCTGTAACAGAGCCAATCCTGTCAGTGTTACTGTAGTTTATGGTCAGAGAACTACCATACAGTAACACAACTTACAGGTTATAATAAAATAAACATTCAGAATATTTGTTAGCCAAACATCTTATATATGGCTAATCCGTTCCTCTACAACCTGTGGGTTATTGAGCAGCAGCCAGTGTATAATTCTGATAATATATGGCAGTTTACTCACCTGTTATTAACACCTCTATGATTCAATCTCAAGAAAAGACTCCAATACACCTCCGTTACAGAGACATTACCAACAGACTAAAACCTGACAATAAAATACAAAAGATGTACATAACAGCGGCGTGTCTTAACTCATTTTTTTTTACTATTTTCACGTTAGCTCGCTGTTATGTAAGATCTGACATAACCTGAGATAAAAAGGCATGTAGAATTATATGCTTCCCTGATTCATTCGGTAAACTGATGTTATAACTTCTCACCAGCTGATGTAATCACTGTAATGATGTTTCAAAACACACCCCCGACGAAGCAGATATAAGATCCACAAACTTGAACATAAAAATATGAACAACTATAAAAAAAATAAGACACCGGATACAGTGTAGCTCTTCTGATTCTAGAAGATTAGAAATCTAAGATTTGTTCTGGTTTAGTGAGCCGAGTAAATGTGTCTGAATTTCATCAGTTCTTTTATGTGCAGCCCATAATGATTCACAGTCACATAACGAACAACGATTGCTCACAATCAGCATCAGATGTCCTATCTGCTCCATCGAGTAACACTCATGAGCGTCCGGCATCGTCTGTGATCAGAGACAAACCCTCAGAAACGGCATCGGTCTCATCAAACCTGCCACCAACAACTGCAGTTCGACGGGACGCTTTACGAACATTACTGTGACATTATATTCATATATTTATCATATATTATGCTGAAGTGGTCAGCCGGGGTCACGACCCCTGACCTCTGTAAGGCTCCTTCGGTGTCTCAGGAAGAGTGCGGGATGGAGATGAAGGAAATGACTGAGGATTACAGCAAACAATAGCAGGGTCTGAGCAGATCATTGAGCTCCGGCGTGATGTGAGATGAGTCTCTGCAGGCAGCAGGTGTTTGGTAATGAGACTCTGTCTGATCACACCGGCGTAATCCTGCTCTTCTCCCGCTGCGACACACAGAGTCATAATCCAGGCCTAAAGCTGAGACTGAGGCTCATTGTGCGGCTCCGGCTCCTGCGGATCCCCTTCATCTGCGCTTGTGTTCAGGTGAAGAACGGCTACAGCTCCTCTGAGCATGACCCCGGGTGCTCCTCAGAGCGCTTCTCTCGCTCAAACACAAGCTCATGGGTGCCATCCCTCTGCAAAATATCATTTTCTTACTTAGTATTTTTGTCTTGTATTCTAATGACTTTAGATTTTAGGTCTTTTCTTTAAAAAAAAAAAAAAGATCAAGATTTTGTTAGTTTTTCCTTAAAACAAGTGAAACATATCTGCCAATGGGGTACACTGCAAAAATACTTACTTGGGTTTTTCTGTCTTGTTTCCAGCCCAGATATCTAAAAATTCTTAAATCAAGAAGGGTTTTCTAGAAAAGTTAAAATTATTGTCTTGTTTTCAGAAATAAATCAAGTCAAAATTAAGTGAGTTTTTGCTTAGAACAAGCTAAATAATCTGCCAGTGGTGTAAGCTAAATATTCTTGTTTTCTGTTTTGCTTACACCATTGGCAGATTATTTAGCTTGTTCTAAGCAAAAACTCACTCAATTTTGATCCTTTTTTTTTTTTTTTAGAAAACAAGACTTAATATATTAAGTCATTTTACCTGTCAAGTAAATGCATCTTGATTCAAAAATGTTTAGATATTTATACTAGAAAACAAGACTAAAATACTAAGAAAATCTATTTTTGCAGTGTGAATGCATGAACTTGAAAAAGTGCACTTTGAATGCAATGTAATTCACTTTGAATAAAAGCGGCAGCAGATGCATGAATGTAAAGCTGCTCTCATCCATCCAGTGAAAGCAGGAGCATCAAGCTCCATAAGATGACAGAAACAGCTCTGCAGAGGTGAAGAACGAGTGTAATATTCCTGAAGTGAACCTGTTTTCTCTCCGGTGGGATGTGAACTCTGGTTCAGAGATGGAGGGAAATGGTTTAGTGTCTCAGACTGAAGAATTACTGCTCCACATGTGGCCGTGAACGCAGCATATGGGTGAACTCTCTCCTGATGAGAACAGATCCCACATTAAACCAGATCCGGCATGAAAGCAGTGTTTCTGTGTTGCTAAGGTGTTGTGGTCCGTTGCCAGGGTGTTGCTATGTGACCGCTAAGCAGTTTTTGCAGGTTAGTGTGCTGAATGTTCTGATGTCTCTGTGTTTTTCTCTGAGTGTCTGATTTCTTCTGGTCCAGCAGCAGGTGAAACTGGTGCACTATAGAGAGCAATCCTGTGTGTCTCAGAGATCAAGCTGTAAAAACCCCTGCTCAGGTTCCTGACGGATCATCAGAGCTTCCAGCAGACCTCATGATGGACAACATCACCTTGAGTCTCCTCAAACATCTTCAGCAATACAGGCCTGGAGAATATAATACAGTGATTCATGCTAATAAAGCTCTTCAGGTTCAAGTTGTTCTTCTGACACAGTTATATTCATATTTCACTGCTGCCCATTCAGTCAAATTATTACCCATGAATGATCAATTACTGTCAGTGAATGAATAAGTGTCTATTGATCATCAATGCTTGTCATATAATATATCTCATAAGACGTTCTCAATATACAGTTGTTGCTTATAATTATAAAAATAGAAATAAACAAATGTTTAAATTGATAAATTCATGTGAAGTTAAAATAATAAAACAATAAATCACTTACAAATATAGATTTAAAACTGCTTATGAAATGTATGTTTCAAAACATAATTAAATTTTGCATTTTAAAATTTTTTGTTTCTGTATTTTTGAATTAAAATTGAATTGGTCAAAAGAGGAATTTACTATTTTGTGGCAAAAGAGCATTTTTTTCTTCTATCAAACAGGCAAAACTGAAATAAGCTGTTATAAATAAAACGTCTGTAGGTGTCATTGATCAATAATATCGTGTATGATGCTATATTTGTCGGCTAATTCCTAGTGAAGATGATGATGAAGATGAAGAGCTGGTTTGGGGGGTCCTGGTGAAAGATGCACGGTTTTCATTGGCTGCTGTGCTTCGTCACGGTGTTGCTCGTTCTCTCTCTTATAAACACTCACGAGCTCCGGTGCTGATGCTCGTGCACGACTCCAGCCGCCAGCATCACCTGTTGATCCGAAGATGAAGGTGAGTCAGATCATCATCATCATCATCATAACAGCCGGGAAAACGACGTTCTTCGGTCAATCGCGTTGTATTGCTCGGTCGAGGCGTTTGTGAGCGTCATTCTCGGTTTAAATGGTTTCTTGCATGAATCTGTTCGCTTCTGTGTTCCTGCTCCGTGCAACAGGTGTCGAGTGTTCTTGATCATGGCAGGGATTAATATAATCGCTGTATTAGTACTCGGGCATCACTAATGCTAAGCGCTATCAGCAAGTGTTCAGGTTTCGTTTGTGAATCCGTGTGCTGCTACTAATCATGCTAGAGGTGTCGAGGTCAAAACACATGACCAAGAGTCAAGTCAGTCATACTTACAGATGTTCTCTCACTCTCACAGACACACACACACACACACACACACACACACACACACACACACACACACACACACACACACACACGGGCTAAATAATGTTTTTATTAAAAGATCGTTAACATTAAACGTCAGCGAAACCCTAAGAATTCACAACATTTGTTTTACAATAGTGTTCTCGTTACAATGAGGTCAATAAGTATTTGATCACCCTGTGATTTTGCAAGTTTTCTCACTTAGAAATCATGGAGGGGTCCACAATTTTCAGCATAGGTGCATTTCCACTGTGAGAGACAGAATCTAAAAATAAAAATCCGGAAATCACATTGTATGATTTTTTAACAATTTATTTGTGAATTACTGTGTCAAATAAGTATTTATTATTTAAGTATTTATTTATTATATTTATATTAAGTATTTACCAAGGCTGAAATTGTGTCTCTTTCCCTGAAGCCTGGGTCTTTTCTGAAATGTTAGTACTTTGGTTTTGTTAGGATTAATAGTCAGGGCCCAGGTCTGACAGAACTTGTGCAGGATGTCCAGGTTCTGCTGTAGACCCTCTTCTGTTGGAGACAGCAGAACCAGATCATCTGCAAACAGCAAGAACTTAATGTTGGAGTCATGTAGTGTGAGGCCAGGTGCTGCTGATTGTTCCAGGAGTTTTGCCAGTTCATTAATGTAGATATTGAAGAGGGTCGGTGATAGTGGACAGCCCTGCCCTTGAGTGAAGAACTCTGTTCGTTTATTTCCAGTTTTAATTGCGCATTGATTGTTTGAGTACATTGTTTTTATAATATTGTATGTTTTACCCCCAATACCTGATTCTAGAAGTTTTGACAGCAGACCTTCATGCCAAATTGAATCAAAGGCCTTTTGGAAATCTACAAAGCAAGCAAATATGTTGGTTTTGTTTTGGTTAATGTATTTGTGGATCAGGGTGTGTAGGGTGAAGATGTGGTCTGTTGTTCTATAATCTGGCTTTTGCTGAGGACATTGTGCTCTGTAAGGAAGTGTACAAGTCTTGTGTTGATGATCTTGCAGAACAGCTTCCCCAGATTACTGCTCACACAGATGCCTCTGTAATTGTTTGGGTCTGATTTGTCTCCACTCTTGAATATGGGCGTTATGAGTCCTCGGTTCCAGCTTTCAGGGAAATGACCAACACTCAGAACCAAGCTGAACAGTTTTAGTAGAGCCGATCTTAATTTGTGCTCTGTGTTCTTGAGCATTTCGTTGAGGATGCCATCTGGACCACTTGCTTTTTTGTTTTTTAGGGCCTGGATTTGATCAATCAGTTCATTTTCTGTAATGGGGTAGTCTAATGGGTTTTGATATTTACCAATTGTATGTTCCATATGAATTAGTTTTTCATATTTTTGGGTTTGTTCTGGGGTCATTATAATTTCACTATAAAGTTGTTTAAAGTGATTTTTCCAGGTGTCTCCGTTTTGTATGGCTGCTTGTTCAGGATGTTTTTTATGCAGGTAATTCCAGTTATCCCAGAAATTGTTTGAATTTATGGATTCCTCAATAGTTTTTAGCAGATTTTTGATGTACTGTTCTCTCTTTTTTCTGAGTGTACTTTTATACTGTTTAAGTTCTTCACAATATTGATGGCGTAAATCTGCATTGTTTGGTTGTCTATGTTTTTGATTTGTGGGGAAGTCGTGGCCTAATGGTTAGAGAGTCGGACTCGTGATCCAAAGGTTGCGGGTTCGAGTCTCGGGCCGGCAGGGATTGTAGGTGGGGGGAGTGAATGTCCAGCGCTCTCTCCACCCTCAATACCACGACTGAGGTGCCCTTGAGCAAGACACCGAACCCCCAACTGCTCCCCGGGCGCCGCAGCATAAATGCTGCCCACTGCTCCGGGTGTGTGTTCACGGTGTGTGTGTGTGTGTGTGTGTGTGTGTGTGTGTGTGTGTGTGTGTCACTGCTGCGTGTGTGTGTGTGTTCACGGTGTGTGTGTGTGTGTTCACTGCTGTGTGTGTGTGTTCACTGCTGTGTGTGTGTGTGTTCACTGCTGTGTGTGTGTATGTTCACTGCTGTGTGTGTGCACGTTGGATGGGTTAAATGCAGAGCATGAATTCCGAGTATGGGTCACCATACTTGGCTGAATGTCACTTCACTAATTGTCTTAATTTTTTCCTTATGGTTTTACAGCCTAAATCAAATCATTTTTCATTTTCTTGTGTGGTTTTATGGATTTTCTTAGAGGATGTGAGGTTAGATAAATTGGTTAAATTTAGAGTTAGATTTAAGATGGCGCCGGTGAGATCGGCTGCCGTCACGACTGCTCCGACCAAACTTTGTCTTCTTTTGTTATTTTTTCGTATTGTTAACTATAAACACCGGTTTCTTTGCCATTCTTACATACGACAGGGCCACTCTTATTTCTATTGGTGCACAATGCACTAACCTTTCGCCGTTTTTGAACCCGGACCCATCCTGGCCAAGCGAGATCCTGAGGAGGAACAAAGGACGCGACTCGTACCGGCGTCCTCGAGGGAAACGAGCCGGCGTCAGGAACAGGCTGAGGGCACGCGCACACCGCGCTCCCTTACCAAGTGTCCTGCTCACCAATGTCCAGTCGCTGGATAACAAACTCGATGACCTCAGGGCAAGAGTCAGGTTCCAGAGGGACATTCGGGACTGCAACCTTCTCTGCTTCACCGAGACATGGCTGAACCCAGCGGTACCAGACCACGCCATCCAGCCGGCCGAGTTCTTCTCGGTTTACCGCATGGACAGAACGCTGGACTTGGGGAAGACTAGGGGAGGTGGAGTATGTCTGATGGTGAACAAACACTGGTGCGACAGCGCGAGCATTGTACCCCTCTCACGCTCCTGCACACCGAATCTTGAACTTCTGACCATCAAATGTCGCCCTTTTTATCTCCCTCGGGAATTTAGCTCGGTCATCGTCAGTGCCGTTTATATTCCACCTCAAGCGGACACGGACACTGCGATATGGGATTTACATGAAACACTACACCTTCACCAGACACAGCACCGGGATGCCGCACTCATTGTTTTGGGAGATTTCAACAGTGCCAACCTCAAGCGTGCACTGCCGAACTTCCATCAGCACATCAGCTGCCCCACCAGGGGTGAAAGGACATTAGATCACTGTTACACCCCATACAAGAACAGCTACAAGGCACAGTCACAACCACCGTTTGGGGAATCGGACCACGCCGCCATCTTCCTCATGCCTGTTTACAAACAGAGGCTGAAACAGGAAGCCCCGGTGCAGAGGGAGGTCCAACGCTGGATGGACCAATCGGTGGCCGCTCTGCAGGACGCGCTAGATGACGCAGACTGGGACATGTTCCGGCGCAGCTCTGATGACGTCAGCTTGTTTACGGAAGCGGTCGTGGGATTTATAGAGAAACTAATGGATGATACGGTGCAGAAAACCATCATCAGGACGTTTCCCAACCAGAAGCCGTGGGTGGATAAAACCATCCGCGATGCTCTGAGATCCCGCTCCGCTGCCTACAACACAGGGCTCATCACCGGGAACATGGATGACTACAAGGCTGCATCTTACAGCGTGCGCAGATCGGTGAAGGAGGCGAAGCAGCGCTACGGGAGGAAACTAGAGTCGCAATTCCAACATGGCGGCTCTAGGAGTCTGTGGCAGGGACTTAGAACCATCACGGACTATAAAACACCACCCTCCAGATCGGGGAATGCGGACGCTTCTCTGGCTGACGAGCTGAACACTTTTTATGCTCGCTTCGAGGGTGCAGCTAATCACGCTAGCGGCGCTAGCAGTGCTAACTGCATGCACGCTGAGGAAGCCGGTGAGGACAACGTGTTCACCATCACGGAGCATGACGTGAGGAGGGCATTCAAGAGAGTGAACATCAGGAAGGCAGCAGGACCAGATGGCATCACAGGTCGTGTTCTGAAGGCCTGCGCTGACCAGCTAGCACCGGTGTTCACCGAAATCTTCAACCTCTCCCTGGAACAGTCCATAGTCCCCTCATGCTTTAAGCAGTCCACCATTGTTCCTGTCCCCAAGAAACCCCAGCCCACCTGCCTAAACGACTATCGCCCTGTAGCCCTCACATCAGTGGTGATGAAGTGCTTTGAGAGACTGGTCAGAGACTTCATCATTGCATCACTACCAGACACACTGGATCCACTACAGTTTGCATACAGGCATAACCGCTCCACGGAGGATGCCATCTCACACCTCCTCCACACCACAACAAGTCACCTGGACTGCAGAAAAGGGAATTATGTAAAAATGCTGTTTGTGGACTACAGTTCAGCGTTTAACACCATAATTCCCTCCACACTCACCTCCAAGTTGGAGGTCCTTGGTCTCAGCACATCCTTGTGCCAATGGATCTCCAGCTTCCTGAAGGACAGACAGCAAGCCGTACGGATGGGTAAACACACCTCATCCTCCATCACCCTAAGCACTGGAGCTCCTCAAGGTTGTGTTCTGAGCCCCCTGCTGTACTCACTGTACACTTATGACTGTGTGGCCACTTCCAACTCCACCACCATCATCAAGTTTGCTGATGACACTGTTGTGTTGGGCCTGATCTCAGACAACGACGAGACGGCCTACATACAGGAGATTAAGAACCTGGAGAGTTGGTGCCAGGTGAATAGTCTACACCTGAACATCAGCAAAACTAAGGAGCTGATAGTGGACTTCAGTACGAAGCAGGAGCGGTCATACCAGCCGATCACGATCAACGGGACTCCAGTGGAGAGAGTGGACAGCTTCAGATACCTGGGTGTTCACATCACGCAGGACTTGACTTGGTCCTGTCATACCAGCACCCTGGTGAAGAAGGCCAGGCAGCGTCTGTACCATCTGAGACGCTTAAGGGACTTTAGACTTCCCTCTCGGGTGCTTAAGACTTTTTACACCTGCACCATCGAGAGCGTCCTGACGGGCAGCATCACTTCCTGGTTCGGGAACTGCACTATGCAGGACAGACGAGCCCTCCAGAGGGTGGTGCGTTCAGCGGAACGTACCATCCACACCGAGCTCCCTGACCTGCAGGACATCTACAGCAAGCGGTGCCTGACCAGGGCCAGGAAGATAGTGAAGGACCTCAGCCATCCCAACAATGGACTCTTTTCTCTGCTGCGTTCAGGGAGGCGCTTCCGCTCCATGAAGGCGAACACAGAGAGAATGAGGAGGAGCTTCTTCCCGCAGGCCATTCGGAGTCTAAACCACTCTCCACTCTAAGCACATCACCCCACACTTCCACTTTGCACATTTTTCAAGTACAATCTGCACTAATTTGTAGAAGGTTACGTAAGGATAAATGAGTGGGACTTACATACCATTTGTCTTTGTCTTTAGTATTCCTTTTACTCACTTACACACTTTACTGCACTGCACAGCACACGGACACTTTATCACTGACATACACTTTACTTTTTATAGAATCTATATAGAATCATATTCTATTTTTATTCCTCATATCTATTTGTTATTTTATTGCTAGTTTATTTCTGTATATATGTTTACTGTACTTTTTCTATTTGTATTTTTGTAAACTTGAGGTTTTTCTTAATTTTGTTGGACAATTTGTTGGACAGTCGTACAATACATTTCACTACATGTCGTACTACGTATGTATATGTATGTGACAAATAAAATTTGAATTTGAATTTGAAAATTGGCCAAATATTCAAATATATAATTTATGTTCTCTACAGCTAGATTGACACCATCTGGATTGCGAGGATGAATTCTGCCTAGAAAGTTGTCTATAAGTAAGCATACGTTTGGATGGTCAATTGCGGTCACATATTTTTCTGTGCTGTTTCGTGCCCATCTGTAATTCTCTCTAATGTTGTACAGCTTACTGGGCTGTGAGTGTATGCTCGTATTTGTTGTCCTTTTTAGGTATAGAGTAATTTGACTGTGGTCTGATAGGGGTGTTAGAGGTTTGACTGTGAATGCTCTGAAAGAGAATGAATCTAGATCTGTGATCATGTAATCAACCGTTGAGCAACCATGAAATGAACTATAGGTGTACCTTCCAAGAGAGTCACCTCTCACCCTGCCATTGACGAGGTACAGATCGAGGCTTCGACAGAGCCCCAGCAGAAGCTTCCCGTTTTTATTCACTTGCTCATCAGAGTTATTTCTTGGGAAGTTTACAGTGTTTTGTGGGAAGCTCTGTCCAAAAATGTAGTTATTCCCGTTATCTGTGGTGTAGTCGGGAAGAGATCCTGTCCTGGCATTTAGATCTCCACAGATCAACACACTTCCCTGGGCCTGGAAGTGGTTAATCTCACTGTGGAGAGATTCAAAGATCTCCTCGTTATAGTATGGAGATTCAGAGGGAGGAATATAGACAGCACATAAGAAAACATCTTTAGTGGTTTGGGTAAGGTGCTTGTTGATTTTGAGTCAGATATGTGATGCTTCTTTTTTAATTGTTTGGATGTATTTGTCAATTTCTTGTTTCTCTCTCTCTCTGTCTATCTCTCTCTCTGTCTATCTCTCTCTCTCTCTCTCTGTGTCTCTCTCTGTCTATCTCTCTCTCTCTCTCTGAGCGCTGTTGCGTGGAAACGGCTCTGAAACACAAGCAGCATCAGATGCGGTTGATATAATGCTGTTCATATGACACAGTCTCATCATCACACATTCATGGAAGAAATCATCCCTGGATTCGCTCTTTAAAGGAAACACTGGGAAATTATGATTGCATGATTGTTTTTCTGCTCTTTTACTGACAGATGCTCCTCTTCTCTGCTCCACAATCAGACACAGCTTTACATTTATTCATTTAGCTGACGCTTTTATCCAAAGCGACTTACAATTGCTATATATATCAGAGGTCGCACGCCTCTGGAGCAACTAGGGGTTAAGTGTCTTGCTCAGGGACACATTGGTGTCTCCCAGTGGATTCAAACCCGGGTCTCTCACACCAAAGGCATGTGTCTTATCCACTGCACCACCACCACCCCAGCTTTATAGGCATGATGATTAACATTTATAAACAGTAACAGTACTGAAATTGGTAATACAGACCATAAAGTGAAGCAACGAGGGGGTATTTAAAATTAAAACATTAAATGAACCCACTGCTCTCGTTATTTTGTGCACATCCCCATCTTGATGTTGATTTCTCTTTCTGATGCGAGTAACATCCGTTTACACTGTAAACAATCAGCAAAAGGTTCGCTTTATGAATGCAATAATAAGCATTTTCAAAAACTGTGTACGAGGTAACATTATTTTACTCAGCCTTTAACTATCGATCATTAAAAGGAAATTTAAAAGTATAAAAGCATTAACAAATGACTTTCAACATACCATGAATAACTCCTAAACATCCTATCCGCAGCATATTACGGACGTGTGAGACATTATTATAGTAAGATATGTCTATATTTTGTAACCATTACATTTTACAGCATCTGTGTGAAAACAATCCTGGAAAGAGACGTGAGGATTTGTGGAGAAAATGAAAGATTCTTAGTGCAGGGAATTATTCATGGTTTATATCGTAAATTGAACAGTATGTTGTCTTTTTTCATTTACATACAGCAGAATAATCAGGAGGAAAATAATTCTACAGATATCGTTGTTATATCACGTCACATTAATATACCAAACATAACGTTATTCTCCTGATGGATGAGGATTATTTATAGTGTGATCTTATGACCTGAAATGAATTGTTTTAGTGTTTTTGAGTGGAACTTCCCCAAACCAGAAGTGCCTCCCATAAATTAAAGCGCAGTAGGCTCGTTAGAAATCAGGTGGATAGTATGGTTCTCAGTCCTGATCCTGGACTTATTCAACACTCGTTAGGAACTGAACTGTGTGTCAGAGACACGGGGTTGAGTAAAGCTAAAGCAGAAGAACTCTATGAATCATGTTTAAAATAATAATAAAGGTGCAGAAGGGGAAAATGTGCTCAGTTTGGGCTTTTATGATCAAATTTGACTCTTCACACAAAACACACCGTTCATGATTTGTGTGTATGTGTAAGAAGATTTGACTGTCATTGACTGCTCATTAGTGTGTTTATCACTCAGTTAATCTGTGTATTGTTGATTTCTGTCCTGCAGACCCTCGAGGAGCCGAGGACTGAACCCCGATCATCCGGCCCTGCGCTGCTGCGTGGAAGACTGGTGATTTTGTTGTGAAACTGAACAAAAGACCAACAACAAAACCCAGTCTGCCTCTCAGCACAGGGCACATCTGCACGAGAGAGAGAGTAGAGACGGGCCGCAGACAGACCTGGCTCTCTCGTGAGGACAGACTCTGCTCGCACTGCATCCTGGGAGTGACGGAGACGGAGCTGCACTTCCTCACAGAATGCACTAAATATAAAGCTATCAGAGACCAATACTACCCCAAAATTAATCAAATATTCCCCCAATTTAGCACATATAATCCAACCCAAAAACTGGGTTTCATTCTTGGCGAAGAAGCCAAATGTTGTAATATAGCTGCAAGATTTGTAGCATCTTGTCATCTCCTGAGGGACAGCCAGAGAGAAACAAACAGCCAATAAACACACACACACTCACAGCACAAACACAAACACATTACAGCTACACACATCTATATCATCTATACAATGTTCAGTTTCTAAGTTCAGTTGTTACATGAGAGAGGCTTAATACAACTTTTAAAGCATTAACTTTTTTCCAGATTTCTCATCTGACCATATAATAGTTATCAAAATTCACATACAATACATTCAAACATATATATACACATACACACTTAGATATACCATTTACCAAGCCACATTCTTAGTATACGTGTACATGTAATTTAAAATGGATTTGTTGATGTTTTGAGCTCCTACCATAACATTACTTCCATCATTCATTATTTTCTTTTACTCTATTGTATTTTTGTATCATTTTCTTTTCTCAAAATGGCAAACAAACCATACCGATTATTTTAAAAGTTTGTGATGAAATCACTTAGTTTTTCTACATGGAATATTCAAGGTCTAAACTCCTCAGTCTTTGGCCTAAAAAGTAGAAATTCTGACTTTATGAAAGAACTTGAAGACATAGATGTCATCATCTTACAGGAGACCTGGTGTAGAGGAGATGTGTTCACTGGCTGTCCCTCGGGATACAGAGAGATAATATTACCATCAGTCAAACTCACATCAGTCACACAGGGGAGAGACTCGGGAGGGATGATCATCTGGATTCAATCTGAACTGGCCATAGAATTAGTTAAGAGAGATCAATACCACCTGTGGCTGAAAATACAAAAAGGATTAATATCAGCATCTCAGCCTGTTTTCCTTTGTGCCATATATATACCCCCCCTCGAGTCTCCGTATTTCCAAGAGGAAACCTTTCAAAACATTGAACAAGAAATCAGCCATTTCCAGGCCCAGGGAAACGTGCTGCTTATGGGTGATTTAAACGCTAGAACCGGAGAACAATTAGATTTCTTAGAACCACACGGTACCAGATTCATCACTGGCAATAACGACTTGTACCCTTCTTACCCCGCCAGAGAAAACTGTGATCAGACAGTGAACGCTCACGGACGGCAGCTGCTGCAGCTCTGTACATCGTCAACGGAAGACTGCGAGGAGACTCGCTCGGCCGATACACCTACAGCTCAGCTCTCGGTAACAGCACTGTAGATTATACCATCACAGATCTCCACCTTTCCTCTTTGAGAGCATTCACAGTCAAACCCCTGAAACCTTTCTCAGACCACAGCCAAATCACACTCTATATAAAGCAATCTGAAACATCCCCCACACCAATTAGGACACAATATCAAATGATCAAAATTATGTCATTCAAATGGACAGAAAACAGCGCCACAAATTACATCAATGCTGTTGAATCTCCAGAAATACAGTCCCTCTTACACTCATTCCAAACACAGGCATACCCTAAAAATCAATTCGGCATCAATCAGGAAGTACAAGATCTAAACAACATATTATACAAAACAGCACAAAAGAGTCATTTGACCATTGTTAAACCAAAGAAAAAATGTTTAGATACTGACAAATGGTTTGATTTGGACTGTAAGACTCTGAGAAAAAACCTCAGAAATCTATCAAATCAGAAACACAGACAACCAGATAATCCTCCGCCTTCATTACTGTGAGGCACTAAAACTATATAAAGCCACACTCCGGCGGAAAAAAGCACAGTTTTTGCAAAACCAGTTTGAAGAAATTGAAAAATCTATAAATTCACACAAATTTTGGGATAAATGGAAATTATTATACAAACCAAATCAAGAAACTCTGGCCATCCAAGATGGGGAGACGTGGAAAACTCATTTACAAGAATTATATAGCCCAACCCAAATAATTAATAAACTAGACAATTTAGAAAGATCGATTAAAGCGAATCAAAACCCCTTAGATTTCCCCATAACAATGAAAGAATTGGAAGATAAATTAGGGGTCCTTGAGCCCAAGAAAGCCTGTGGTGTCGACAGCATCCTGAACGAGATGCTGAAACACACAGAGCAAAGCTTCAAACTGGCCATGCTAAAACTCTTCAATGATGTTCTGTGTGTCGGGTTCTTCCCTGAGATCTGGAACAAGGGCCTCATCAGCCCCGTTCACAAGAACGGAGATAAACTAGACCCCAACAACTACCGAGGCATCTGTGTGAACAGTAACCTGGGGAAGGTGTTCTGTAGCATCTTAAACACCAGACTGTTACACTTCCTTACGAAGCACAATGCCTTGAGTAAATGCCAAACTGGCTTTCTTACAAAATGTCGCACATCCGATCACATTTTTACATTACAAACACTAATTGACAAATATGTACATCAAAACAAAGGAAAAATGTTTGCTTGTTTCGTTGATTTCAAGAAAGCATTCGATTCAATCTGGCATGAAGGACTATACCTAAAACTTATCGACAAACAGCCAATAAACACACACTCACTCACAGCACACACACACACACACACTCACACACACTCACAGCACACACACACACACATTACAGCTACACACATCTATATCATCTATACCATGTTCAGTTTTCTAAGTTCAGTTGTTACATGATGTCTGTAGTATAATCTTTTATTTATTATTATAATTCATTCTTTATTTTATTAACAGTTAGCATTGTTTTGTTTTTGTTATATCTAGCCATGTGTTTATGTAATAATGCTTTTATTTAGTTTCATTATTACTATTATTTTCTATAAGCTTTACTAAATTTTCTATGTTGTTTTAATGCTTTGGCAATACAGAATGTATGTTTTTGTCATGCCAATAAAGCTTTCTGAATTGAATTGAGAGAGGGAGTGTGTGTGTGTGTGTGTGTGTGTGTGTGAGTGAGTGAGTGAGTGAGTGAGTGAGTGAGTGAGTGAGTGAGTGAGTGAGTGAGTGAGTGAGTGAGTGAGTGAGTGAGTGAGTGAGTGAGTGAGTGAGTGAGTGAGTGAGTGAGTGAGTGAGTGAGTGAGTGAGTGAGTGAGTGAGTGAGTGAGAGAGAGAGAGAGAGAGAGAGAGAGAGAGAGAGAGAGAGAGAGAGGAGTGTGTGTGTGTGTGTGTGTGTGTGTGTGTGAGAGAGAGAGACTTGACTTTAAAGCTTCTTTTATTTACAGACACTTATAAAAAACAAACATTATATTAACCAAGAAGCATTAAAAAGAATACTACCTACATGTACATAAATAGGTTATTAGCTCACATTAAAAAGAAAATTCAATTCATAACATTACATCAAAACCTCTCTCTTCACTTGGTTGACATAAAATACCTTTAGTACCCCAAAAAGAAAAAAAATAATCAGTATCATTTACAAATTCATAAAACTTGTACTCCAAAATTAACCTGCTTTTTACCAAAGCCTTAAACATATGTAAAGGATCAATTCCTCCATTAAGAAGTGTTTTATTCTTCCTTGTCAGCCAAATTGCCATTTTAGCCTTACCAAACAAGAAATTGATCAAAACTGTTTGTGTTCTGTTTGAGGCACTATATTTTGGTCCAAAAACAAAAAGACCATTTGTAAAATGAAAACCAAATCTATGACTCAATTCTCCTAAAACACCAAACATGTCTTTTAGCCTTGAACAACCAATAAAAATATGAAAAACAGTTTCTGAGATTCCACAAAAACAACACTCTTCCTCCTGCAAAGGATTCAACCGTGCCTTATGTCGATTTGTTGCTATTATCCAATGTGAAATTCGCCATTGCAAATCTCCATTCCGTTTTTCAATTGGTTTCTTATATAAGGACCTCCAACTACCTTTTGGGGAAGTACCAGACTCAACAAATTCAGTCCACTTAGTTTCTGGAAGTTCTTTTAACGCTCTTAAATTGAGATATTTTACACAAACACAATAAAGAGCTTTCTTAGAAGTAATGTTAAAAAGACCAAGTTCAGGCGTCCTAAAAGAGAGCAGACTTCCTTCAAACTCCTGCCAGTCTCCTACATCCACAGCCACACTGATCTTGGGGAATACATTCTCAGTTTTTTCAACTTTTAGTGGCAAAACAGGAAAAGAGACTTGAATTTCAGCTAACAGTTTTTGCACAGTTCGAGCAGAACGGATACCAGTCTTTATGGCCAGTTTTTCTGCAGTAATCCACTGGTCATTTGACCTAAGATGGCAGATCTAATAAACTCCTGCTCTCACCAAGCTTGTGCGTACAGTCTGTGATTCCAATATCGCACTAGGTAGGTGAGAATTAAAAATTAAGGGTTCTTCAAGATCCCAAAGACTCTGTGTTTCAGAATTCTCCCTTTTAACAATAAAAATCTGCCATGCATTGAGTACTGAGGCATAAAAAGATGGGAGCCCACTAAGATCCATCTCCTTTAAATTCATTAAAAAGAGATGTCTGTCCAAATTCAACCGTCCCACTCGATTCAATAAGGCACAAGCCACTCTTATCCAGTTCTGAGACTGATGATAAAGTAGTCTCTGAGCAGTTTGCAGTCTAAAAGCAGCCACTTTAGACTTAATATCCATAAGACCTTGGCCTCCTTCATGTACCTGCAGATACAAAACTGACTCTCGTAACCAATGTTGTCCAGACCAAAAAAAATTAACAAACAATTTTTGGACTCCTCCAATAATATCTTCTGGTGGATTCAATACAATTAATCGATGCCATAGGATAGAGGCGGCAAGATTGTTTATAACCAGCACTCTTCCCCTATAGGACAGCTGAGGCAAAATCCAGTTCCATTTTGACAATCTAGCACAAATTTTGTCCTTCACACCTTCCCAGTTTTTTCTTTGGTAGTTTTCAGAACCCATAAAAATTCCTAAAAACTTATAACCAATTTTTTCCCACTTCACATTTTCAGGGATAACTGGTAAAGGCATTTGTATTTTATCATTACACCAAAATGCTTCTGTTTTACCCCAGTTGAGTTTTGCGGATGATGCTCTCTCATACAATCCAATACTGTAATTTATAATGTCAATATCTTTTTGTTCTTTCACAATTACAGTAATGTCATCCGCATATGCAGTCAGTTTAACAGAATGAAGATCATCACCAATCCTTAAACCAGACAGATGTTTTCTTAATAGACATAAAAGTGGTTCCACTGCTAAAGCATAAAGCTGACCTGACAGTGGACACCCCTGCCTAATACCCTTCTGTATTCTTATTGGTTGACTTAAACCACCACCAATCTTTAAAATAGAAGATACATTCATATACAAGAGTTTGATCCAAGATATAAAAACATTTCCAAACCCAAACGCATGCAATGTTTCAAACAGAAAACCATGGTCCACTCTATCAAAGGCTTTTTCCTGATCCAGGAACAAAAAACCTACATCCACTTCATAAAGTTTAGAGTAGTCCAAAATATCTCTGATCAGAAAAATGTTATCATATATTGTCCTTTCTGGAATACAATAGGACTGGTCTTGATGTATTATATCCCCCAAAACAGTTTTCATTCTATTGGCCAATAACTTAGCTATTAGCTTATAGTCAGATGTTAGAATCGATACAGGCCTCCAATTTTTTAGGAAGCTCAAGTCTCCTTTCTTGGGTATCAGTGCCAACACTGCCCGTTGACAACTTTTGGGAAGTAGTTTATCTTTAAAACATTCTTGAACCACCTCATAAAAGTCTCTTCCGATGATCTTCCAAAAAGCCTTATAAAAGTCCACTGGCAGTCCATCAATTCCAGGTGCACGGCCAGCATTCATCTGTAATACTGCATCAGTTAGCTCCTGAAACGAAACAGCACTGTCCAGAGTCCCACTCTGCTCTTTAGTGATGGTAGGAAGCTGTTGTAATAATTGTGAAATGCATCCAGTATCAGTGTCCTCCTTTTTATATAGTTCTGAATAGAAATCCACTGCAATCTTTCGCATTTTTCTTGAATCACAAGTCTTTAGTCCATCTGGTGTTGTCAAACAGTGCATTACATTTTGTTTCTTTAAGACCTTTTCTAAATTAAAAAAATACGCAGTGGGAGCATCCATGTCATGTATAGACATAAACCGCGACCTTATTAGGGCACCTTTAGCCCGAACCTGTAATAAAGTTTCCAGATCGTGCTTCTTTTCAGACAACTTTCCATCTAATAATGAATCTGAATGATGAATCATTCCAGATGTAATCTGAAAGATCTCTTGCTCTATTTCAGATATTTGTTGTTTAATTTTTCTTGTAGACAAGAAAGTAAATTGCTGACAAAAAACTTTTATTTGGGTCTTTCCTATCTCCCACCACTGTATCAAACTTTCAAAATCATCTTTTTGGGAAACCCACTCACTCCAAAACAACACAAATTTTTCACAAAAATCTTTTTCTTTTAACAATGCTACATTAAACTTCCAGTAAGGACTTTTACATTTTTGATTTGTCAAGGCAATATTTACTGTAATAAAATGATGATCTGATACACAACATGGAAAAATGTTACACTCCATTAATCTATTATTTTCTTTACGCTTGATATAGAACCGGTCAAGTCGAGCTGCACTAATCCTCCCTTGTGAAACTCTTGTCCATGTATATTGTTTTACAACATTATTCTTTTCTCTCCACGCATCTATAAAATCATGTTGAACAATAATACTTTTCAAGAAAGAAGCTGATACAGAATCTGGTTCCTCATTATTTCTGTCTAAAAGAAAATTAAGAGTACAGTTCCAGTCACCACCGATCACTATAAATTCATCCAGGGTAAAACTTTTTAAAATAACTCCCAACTTTTTAAATAACAAAATTCTTTCTGTGCCTCTATTTGGAGCATAAATATTTATGAAAACAAATACTTGATTATGAATTTCAGCTTTCACAATCAAAAGGCGTCCTTTCTCCAATTCTATTTTTGATAAAATATTAACATCAAGATTAGCTGAAAATAGGATAGCTACTCCAGCACTGATATTTGTGCCATGGCTTAAACAAATTTTCCCTTCCCACCACAAATTCAACTCAGATTCATTATTGGAGTCACTATGCGTTTCTTGTAAAAATATTACATTATTATCTTTAAGCCTAAAAAATTCAGATAATAAAGCTCTTTTTCCACCATCCCTCAACCCATTGACATTTAAAGATCCCACTCTTAGAATCTGCATTATAGGGGAGAGAAAAAGGAAACAGAAAAAGAAATAGCTGAAAAACGAGAAAATAAAAATAGATCCCACACCCATGTGCATTTATTTTTTCCGTTTTACCATTTTTGCCTGATCGTTTTGAGCTTTACGCACAGCCGTCATAAATTTTTTCAGCCTAAATCTTTTTTGTTTCGAAATCACGTCGTAACCAACAGTCTTCTGAGCAATCATTACCGATTTAACAAATTTGTTACCATCAGCAAAGTATTTTAAAACGTCAATTTTTTTCCCTTTAGTTTGATCCAGAAATTGGTTTAATTCTTCCACAGAATACACGTCATTCATCGACTGACTGTAATCAAATTCCGACACCTCCGAGCCGCTATCACATCCCTCCATCTGCGCCTCATCGCTATCTACATCTACTACCAAAGCACTACCACTCTCATCCTCAACACCAGTACTCAGTTCACTGTCCTTTACAGAATCAGCTACATCTTTCGGAGCATTTGGGCCTCCTTTGTTTTCACCATCTTGTTTAGATAAATTAAAAGCACTCACCTCTGATTTTGAGCTCTGTTCTGAAGCGCTTTGCTCAAATGAGGAATTAAGCTGGGTTGTTTCGCTGGGTTGAGGAGTTCCACAGGTAGAAACAGAAGCCTCGCTATCCTCATCTTGAGTTTCCTGCCTCTTTTGTTTTTTTTGCTGGAATCATTGTTTCTTTTACAATGTTAAGTCTTTTTTCCTTATCATGATTTTCAGTATTCTCGGTTCGATCTACGTGCTCGTCAATATTTCCGTCCTTCACTTCATTCTCCGTCTGTTTTTTATGCGGGCAAGTAAATCTCTTATGCCCCAAATCCCCGCAATCAAAACAACGCATACTATCTGTTGTTGCGAATATCATGTACGAGCTATCTCCATGTTGTATGCGAAAAGAGATTTCCAAAGTCTTAGAGGGTGCATTTAAAAACATGAAAACATGTCTTCGAAAAGACAACACATGTTTCAATGCAGCATTTTTACATCCAAGTGGAACTACTTTGATGGAACTAGCAAACTTACCAAATCGACTAAGTTCTTTGATAATTTCTTCATTAGAAATGAAAGGAGGCACGTTTGAAATCGTTACTTTAGTAGCAGGTGCGCGCAACGGCGTTATCTGCACCAAAGTGCCGGACACAACAATTCCGTTTTCAACAAGCCTGTTCACTAAATTTTCCTCTTTTAGAAAAACCACGACGGCCTTGTTCATTCTAGAGGCCGAGACTATTTTTCCATGTCCTACAATTTCTCCCATAGCTAGTAGAACATCTTCTACCGTACACGCTTGATCCGGAGCAACTTTACAACCGTTCTTGATTGAGAAAACCGGCGTTCCCTCACCCGAGGGAGACGCCATAGTTTTCTAAATCAACAAACGGATTTTAATAATTTTTTTCCCCCTTTTTTTCCTGTTTTATTTTTTGAAAAAAAACTAAAGACAAAAAAACAAAACAAAAGATATTTAAGTGATAAAAGAGAAAAAAGAAAACCCCACCATAAAAAAAAAAGAAAACGGGAAAATTGAAACGAATTCAAGCGCACCGCTCTCACACCCCACGCCACACTCTCGCTTCCCAGCATGCAACACACACAGAGAGAGAGAGAGAGAGAGAGAGAGGGAGTGTGTGTGTGTGTGTGTGAGAGAGAGAGAGAGAGAGAGGGAGTGTGTGTGTGTGTGAGAGAGAGAGAGAGAGAGAGAGAGAGAGAGAGAGTGTGTGTGTGTGTGTGTGTGTGTGTGTGTGTGAGAGAGAGAGAGAGAGAGAGAGAGAGAGAGAGAGGGAGTGTGTGTGTGTGTGTGTGTGTGTGTGTGAGAGAGAGAGAGAGAGAGAGAGAGAGAGAGGGAGTGTGTGTGTGTGTGTGTGTGTGTGTGTGAGAGAGAGAGAGAGAGAGAGAGAGAGTGTGTGTGTGTGTGTGTGTGTGTGTGTGTGAGAGAGAGAGAGAGAGAGAGAGAGAGAGAGAGAGGGAGTGTGTGTGTGTGTGTGTGTGTGTGAGAGAGAGAGAGAGAGAGAGGGAGTGTGTGTGTGTGTGTGTGTGTGTGTGTGTGTGTGAGAGAGAGAGAGAGAGAGAGAGAGGGAGTGTGTGTGTGTGTGTGTGTGTGTGTGTGTAATGTGTACTTGTACAGCTATCTTTGTGAGGGCCGGTTTGAGTTTTAGACCGTCACAGTGAGGATAATCTTATAAAGTGAGGACATTTTGGCTGGTCCTCACTTTCTGAGACCCCTTTAAAGGCCTATTTGAGGGTCAAGACTTGGTTTTAGGGGTAAGGTTATAATTGGCTAAAGGTTAGGTTTAGGGTAAGGGTTAGGGTTAGTTCTGATGGGTAGGTTTAGGGTTAGGAGCTAGAGATTACATTGTGTCAATGAATGTCCTCATTTATTTGTCTTTGAATGTCCACCTTTACTTGTTCTATAAATTTTTTCTTTTATCTGTGTTTTGTCTCATCACTGTCGTTCTGTTGCACTGTGGAAGCTTCTGACATGAAAATAAATTCCTCGTATGTGTAAACATACCTGGTAATAAAGCTCATTCTGATTCTGTTTCTCACAAAGATAGTTATACAGAGTTGTGTGTGTGTTTGTTCTAAGATCCTAAAAGAGGTGCTTCCAGAAGTAATAGATTCTCTTCTGAATATTATTAACTCATCATTGTCATTAGGATATGTCCCAAAAACCTTACAAACGACCTGCTTCTATCATCTGATCGTGGTTGTATCTCTCTATTAGTGCTACTGGGTCTTAGCGCTGCGTGTGACACTATCGACCACAATATTCTTTTAAATAGACTAGAAAATAATGTTGGCATTAGAGGAAGTGCACTGGCATGGTTCAAATCGTACTTATCTGACCGACATCAGTTTGTAGCAGTGAATGAAGAGGTATCATAGCAATCACAAGAGCTGTATGGAGTACCTCAAGGCTCAGTACATGGCCCCTTACTTTTCACGCTTTACATGTTACCCTTGGGAGATATCATTAGGAAACATGGTGTTAGCTTTCACTGCTATGCTGATGATACCCAGCTCTAGGGCTGGGTATTGTGACCAATTCTGCGATTCGATTCGATTCTTATTTTTATGGTTTAGATTCGATTCGATTTCGATTTTGATTCGATTCGATTCGATATCGATTAGCTATCAATATTTCATTTAAAATGTTAGTTTTGCAGACATGGGATCCATATTTTGATATAAATGCTGGTAACTGAAACTCTCCTACTTAAGTTTTTTACTGAAATACACATCTACATTAATAATAGGGTGCACACAGGGTGAACCGCCTTCTTGATCATGGTGTCTCCCCTGCCAGGTAAGTATATCTATAGATGGTGACACCTTCAGGACGAGAGGTGAATATTCATATCCTCTTACGTGAAGCACGAGCATTATCGATTCGGGGATTTCCCGAATCGATATCGTTGCGTTTAAACTGAAGATCGATTAAAATCGGAGAATCGATATTTTTTACCCAGCCCTACGCCAGCTCTATATTTCTTTGCTACCTGATGAAACTTACCAATTTGCAAAACTAACGGAATGTATAGTTGATATCAAAAACTGGATGACTAGCAATTTCTTACTGCTAAATTATGAAAAAACAGAGGTGTTAATTATTGTAGCAAAAACTTTTGCATGTGACAGCAGGTCTAAAGGTCAAACAGAATAAAACCACGAAGCACTTTCAAGTTCGAGTGCAAGTCTGCTTTATTGTCAATTCTTCCACATGTACAGTACATACATACAGAGAATTGAAATTGCATTACTCTCAGACCCTTGGTGCATACAGTTAACATTAAACACGTTCAGATACAGATAAATACAGTTTAAACATATGTACATACAACTATACAGATATACAAATGAGGACATTGTAGAAAAATAAAGAAAGAGATAGATAAAGTGGCATAAGGCACATGGCAGAATAGATTTTCAAAACTTTACTCAGTTTTGTGTGTGACACTCAAAAACAGACATATTTCGAAAAGCATTTAAATATGACTCATACACCTACAAACACGTTCTTGGTACATTAAAATATCACAGTGACTTCACACATGCCAGACGAGTTGTTCATACATTCCGTGTTTACATCACGAGTTTCGCGCAGTGCATGACGGGCGATGTAGTTCCGTGAGTCGCCGCAACACTGGCTCACACGAGCAAGCGATATGTATATGGACTACATTTCCCACAAGCCCTCGCGCGACCCGTTTGCCCGGAGCTCGCGAAGCTCGGCAGCTAATGTAGTTCTTTGCGCGGCTCGCACTGTGCGCTGACAGGACGCACGGACTCCATTACCCAGCGTTCCGCGCGCCACTGGTAAACAGAGCTGTCAAACAACATCGACGCCATTTCGACAAGAGCCTTAAAATGGCAGTATAATGCAAAGCGGGGATCGCTCCTCATTAAAAAAGAAGCGACGCGCGCTTCTCACGCCCGCGAACACGGCCGCGCTTTAAAGGACACTCGAAGACGCCCCGCGGCGACGCGATGGATATCAGCACCGCGGTGTTTAACGCGGCGAGAGACGGAAAACTCAAGCTCATCCAGAAGTTGCTGAGCAATAAGAGTCCGGAGGAGCTGGAGGCGCTGGCGGAGGAGAAGACGCAGGGAGGCACGCCGCTGCTGATCGCGTCGCGCTACGGACACCTGGAGGTGGTGGAGTACCTGCTGGAGCACTGCAAGGCCAGCGTGGAGCTCGGCGGATCCGTCAACTTCGACGGCGAGACGATCGAGGGCGCTCCGCCGCTGTGGGCCGCCTCCGCCGCGGGGCACCTGCCTGTGGTGAAGACACTCCTAAAACACAGAGCTTCTGTGAACAACACCACCCTGACCAACTCCACCCCGCTCCGGGCCGCCTGCTTCGACGGACACCTGGAGATCGTGCGCTACCTGGTGGAGCACCGCGCTGACATGGAGGTGGCCAACCGGCATGGCCACACCTGCCTGATGATCTCCTGCTACAAGGGCCACAAGGAGATCGCCCGGTTCCTGCTGGAGCGCGGGGCCGACGTCAACCGCCGGAGCGTGAAGGGCAACACCGCTCTGCACGACTGCGCCGAGTCCGGCAGCCTGGAGATCATGAAGATGCTGCTGAAGTGTGGCGCGCGTATGGAGCGGGACGGCTACGGCATGACCCCGCTGCTGGCCGCTAGCGTCACCGGACACACCAACATCGTGGAGTACCTGGTGCACCAGCCGCTCTCCGCCCGGGAGCAACGCGTCGATGCCCTGGAGCTGCTGGGGGCCACCTTCGTGGACAAGAAGCGAGATCTGCTGGGGGCCATGCGCTACTGGCGGAGAGCCATGGAACTGCGGCAGGCGGGCGAGAAGACCCTGGACAAACCGGCCCCAGGGCCGCCGGTTTTGGCGTACGACTGCGCCCGCGAGGCGGCGACGGCCGAGGAGCTGGAGGCACTGATCACTGACCCGGACGAGATGCGTATGCAGGCGCTGCTGATCCGAGAGCGTATCCTCGGGCCCTCGCACCCGGACACGTCCTACTACATCCGCTACCGAGGGGCCGTCTACGCCGACTCGGGTAACTTCGAGCGCTGCATCAAGCTGTGGAAGTACGCCCTGGACATGCAGCAGAGCAACCTCGACCCGCTCAGCCCCATGACGGCCAGCAGCTTCCTCTCCTTCGCCGAGCTCTTCTCCTTCGTGCTGCAGGACCGAGCTAAGGGCCGGGTCGCTCGGGTCACCTTCCAGGTACGGTGACCGCTTGCCTTGTCAAAATAGCCCAGTGTTGCCAGATTGGAAATGTCTAACAAGGGTGTATTCACACCTGTGTTGTTTGGTTCGGGTGCGGAGCATCAACCGTACCCAGACCCAGCTGAAGAGCAAACTCTTGTACGGTTGAATGGAGGACCTTAGCACACACTCATGTGCTTTTGTTTACAATTTCTACTTCATTTACAAAAACGGTAGTGTGAAAGCGAACCGCACCAAACAAAAAAATAAATCAACGTTGTATTTGGTCCGGACCAACACTCTTTCCTGGTGTGAATACACCCAAAGTATCGTACCAGAAGCTCAGAATTATCATATTTGGAAGAAAACTATCGTACACGAGTCAGAATACAGCTATTTATCTAGCTAATCAAGGTGTTTGGGGTTGCTTGATAATTACAGGCAGGTGTGTTGGAGCAGGGTTGGAGACCTCTGTTCTGGATAAATGATTACAATGCTTTAAGAGCCGGGGGGGGGTGAAAACTTTAAAACTTTTTGAATTTGAAGATAAGGGTAAATTTAACTTAATTTGTCTTCTGGGATACATGCAAGTATCTTCTGAAAGGCAGTACTAAATAAAAAAATATATATTTAGGCAAAACGAAAAATACACATCTCCATTCTGTTCAAAAGTTTTCACGCCCCGGCTCTTAATGCATGGTTTTTTCTTCTGGAGCATCAGTGAGTGTTTGGATCTTCTGTAATAGCTGCATATGAGTCCCTCAGTTGTCCTCAGAGTGGAAAAATGTATCTCAAAATCATACAGTCATTGTTGGAAAGGGTTCAAAAACACAAAAATGCTGGAAAACCAAAGAATTTGTGGGAGCTGAAGGGTTTTTCTGAAGAACAGCAGGCAGTTTAACTGTTCAGGACAAACAAGGGACTCATGAACAACTATCACTAAACGAAAAACACAGCTGTGGATCATTCAGGGAACAACGCAGTATTAAGAACCAAGGGGATGTAAACTTTTGAACGGGGTCATTTTTATAAATTCAACTATTTTCTCTTGTGAACTATATGTAAACTTTTTTATGTGAAATATCTTATTCAGGTCAGTACTAAATAAACAATAACATTTGTATGATTGTACAATTTGTAATTGTATGATCCCTCTTATTTTGGTAAAGTATTTTACATTTTGCAGATTCTGTATGTAAACTTTTGACTTCAACTGTATATAACACTCTTAAAAACAAAGGTGCTTAAAAGGTTCCTCACAGCGATGCCATAGAAGAGCCATTTTTGGTTCCACAAAGAACCATTCGGTCAAAAGTTCTTTAAAGAACCATCCTTTTTATTTTGTGAATCAGAAAGGTTCTTCAGATGTTAAAGGTTCTTTATGGAGCCATTTAGTCAAAAAAGGTTCTTCTATGGCATCGTGAAGCACCTTTATTTTTAAGAGTGCAGTTTGAGGTGATGTTTTAGTGTTGGTAACCCGTCTGGTGTGTTTGGTGCTGGTCCTCAGGATCTGATGGGTGTTCTGGGGAAGAGCGTGCGTGAGGTGGAGCGTGCCGTGGCGCAGCGAGACAGTCCTCCGGAGACGCCGCAGTTCACTAAAGCGCTCTGCATCATCCTGCACCTGCTGTTCCTGCTGGAGAAGCTGGAGTGCTCTCCGGAGCAGGAGCACCAGAAGCGGCAGACCGTGTACCGGCTGCTGAAGCTCAACCCGCGGGCACGGAGCGGCTTCTCGCCGCTGCACATGGCCGTGGACAAGGACACCACGTCGGTGGGCCGTTACCCGGTGGGGCGCTTCCCGTCGCTGTCCGTGGCGAGTCTGATGCTGGAGTGCGGCGCAGACGTGGACTCGCGCGACTGCGAGAACAACACGCCACTGCACATCGCCGCCACTAACGGCTGCCCCGAGATCATGGCGGCGCTCATCCGGGCCGGAGCGCACTTCGACGCCACGAACGCGCGGCGCAAGACGGCCTATGATCTTCTGGACGAGCAGAGCAGCGGGCGGCACGCGCTACACCCGCTCAGCTACATCACGCTGCAGTGTCTAGCAGCCCGCGCCATCGAGAGCCACAGACTGCCGTACAAAGGGCTGATCTCGGAGGAGATGGAGGCCTTCATCGAGCTGCACTGACCTCCAGCAATAATCCACCCAACTAGCCAGCAATGCTCCCGAAGGGCTCGTGGGTAACGTTTCCGCGAGGCGTGGGTGATCTTCCAGGAAATTTGCCTTTCTGTTCTTGTCTTTGCCTCACAGGGTTTGGTTCAGGGCGTCACAAACTGTGTATCGATCGCATGATCAGAGCATTAATACAGAATTGAAATTCAAGCGTTTTCTATCGGACTCTCTGGTTCTAACCGTCTCTCATTTAGTGTGTTAACATGGTGTTGAGTTGTTTCTTCTCAGTGATCCTGAAGGACTTTTGAAGCCCGTGGTGCCAAATGCTAGCCGTACACAGTTGTCTTTTCTAACGGCTTTGAATGTGTACGGCTGTGATTTTAATGTGTTTTTACTGAATTTCCTTCCTCTGGGGATGGACTGTAATATATAGACCTTGGCACTTTATCCCCCAAAACCCCCCCCCCCCCCCCCCCCCCCCCCCCGTATGATAACAGGTATTTTTGAGTCGCTGACGTTACATTGATATCTATGCAGTTTATTAACAGCGGTGGGTTTGGAGTGACAGATTTGGCAACCCAGGTTGTTTTTGTGTTTTCTTTTCCTTTGCAGGGTTACGTGAAAAGCGTCATTGTAGTCTTAAGTTAAGTTTGTATTCTTGGTAAGATTTCATTGCTGAAGTGATTTATTTCTCTGTTGTCTGGTCTGTCCTTGTAAATGCCACTCACTCAAAGCACTTTGGAAATCTTAACACTCTGTTTAACCTCGAAAACCAGAGACGTCTCTCAGAAACTACAACTGATTTGGTTAATTTAAGACAAAAATGTGTATGGCGATGCCTGAATAAACTTCAAGTGTCCCGTCTGTGTGTCTGATGTTTGTTGGTGTCCGGAGCGACTGACGTAGATCTGAATACATCTGTGGGACTCCATAAAGAGCTGTTGATTGTGGTCTTTCCTTTCAGGTCGGGACGATCGCAGCATCAGATGTGCATCATCCAGCCGCTTTCCTGTCGTTATGCAAGTTCTTCCTTTTGGCAACTTCAGAACTGAACACGCTTTAAATAGCTGCACTGATTATCTAATGTCTTGCTATAGTTTCTATCTATATTTCTGCGTGCTGCTGCTGCTTCACACGCTCAAAACAAATATTTCCATAGATGTGTTAATTGGAGTTTCTGGTGTAGGTAATTATATCTTCAATTAATGCTGTTATGTACATTTGTCTCATAAATCATGGGCAGGTCATATTTCACCCCAAAACCAAGAAACTGTAAAGAAAATGGAATTTAAGAATTATTTCTGTTGTTGTAATTCATTAGTCAATCCCCTCTTATATTTCAGAAACTACAGCAAAATACAGAGAAATGAAATGTATTTGTTCAGTCGTAATTACATTAGTGAAGTGTAATTGGTATGCATCATGCTTTGTTGTGCTTTTAATTCATTACTGCATTACAGTAAAAAGGCATACTTTTCTAATTTCGGCCAAAATTGAAAAACTTTGAAGTAGTGATGTGGGGGTGAAATATGAAATATGACATTTCTTTCTCAGGCACAGCTTTCAAAGCTGATTGTGGTTCCTCTGGAAACTCACAGGATCAAAGGTTAGTGTTTCGTTTGGACGCGTTGCAGAAATCTTATCCCTTCAGTGGAAACTGCAGTAATTTGACAGCTGTTAAACGAGCATTTAATGGCTCGTCTGAAGCTGAAAAGTGTTTGTATTCTGCTCCGTTTGCTCACAGAATCATATCACATTTACACACATGCAGCGTTTCAATCATTTCCATCAGTGCCATTAACTTGATCCAGTTTAATCCTATTGTATGTTTAAAGCTATATTTGTATGATATTTAACAGTAATGCTGTCCCTTCACTCTTGCAGAGCTCGCTCTTGTTTGTTCAAAGCCACATATACAACAGAAACCCGATCTTCAGGCGAGCAGATATAAATAGCGTGTCATGAACATCTGTGTGTGGGTCTCCTGAGAGCCACGGCCTGTGTTTCCTTGACTATTTTAGGGTCCTGAAGTCCTGTGCGTGTAATCGAACCCTTGGCTCTGGGGTCAGTCATCCTGAGGGTCTGGAGCCGCTCGTCCAGCACAGGGTCAGTCATTACATCGAGTCCCATCAGAACTGATGAATTTCTTTATTGATATTCCATTTAAATACTCTTTATGGGCTTGTGTCATTTCTATATGTGCTGTCTAACACATGGTAAGGGCTGCTGGAAGACACTGATGATATAAAGCTCCGAGACGTGTAGCTGTAGCATACACTGCATTTCAAATGCCATCACACGCTTGATTTATTTTACTACAGTAAACTACAGTGGAATTAATTTAACACATTTTTACAATTTTCGTTTACAATATTCATTACAAAGGTAAAAAATATATATATTGTTTGCATAAGTTTTCACGCCCTTCAGTCAGTATTTTATAGTTGCACTTTAAGGAGAAGCTCCAGTAAGAGTCTGAGTGTTTCTCTCATTCTTCTTTTGCAGAAGTGCTCAATCTCAGATCACAGAGGCACATTCTCTGATAAGTTCTCTGATAAATTCTCAGATGGACGGAGATCTGGACTGATGTTGTAGCTGCGGTCATCTTTGTAATCTGTTTTCAGCTGAAAGGTTGGGATGTTCTTCATGTGCTGTAAAAAAGATTTTTCAACGTAAAATAAAAATGATTGGAGTTCATTTTACAATGAAATTCAATTTCAGTCTTTCTACTTAAAAAAAAAATTAAAATCCCCATTTAATTCAACGTGTTGCTTGCCGTTTCTTTGTAATTATTTGTTAAATTTGCTAGATATTTCTACTGGCAAAGAAAATGACTAAGTAAATTCTAATTTTTAATTTTAATGCTACAACACTGCCTCACCATTGGATGGATTTCCAGACAGCCGTGTTTATAAATGAAATCCCTTAAATGCTCTTTATTTAGCTATTCATGTGAACTGTAGCCCCAGCTGGTTAGTGATGAGGGGTTTGCTGTAAAAGCTGTATTTTTGTCACAAAGAAGTATCTTTTCAATCACCATATAACATGCTGTAAAGCTGCACGATGCGGTTTCTCCGAGTCTGATCTGGATCCTCTGGAAACGCATCTGCGGGTCATCTGAGCTCCTCCGTGACCCAGCTGGCCTCGGATCCGAGAATAAGACAATGGAGCCCATTATGACACAAGATGCCTCTTCGCTGGGATCACAGTCCTTTATTCAGAGCTCGAGTGACACCAGCGGGAGTTGAGTTCAGTCCGCGGCCGCTAGAGGGCGCCAGAGTCCGGCGATCAGCGGAGAATCACGGCTCTTTGTCCGAACACATGCCATTATCTCTGAGAGAAACCACCGTGCATCGGTCTAACCTGCTCGCTTCTTCTGCTTCTGTTCACTCTGCATTCATCTCTCAGAAATATTTTACAATCTCATTTAGTGTAAGAAATTGATCTGTCTATTATTATTACAGCCTGACATTTTTGTTTTGTAATTTTTGCATTTTATTAGGAGAGGGCAGTATTTCAGATGGGAAGTGGGTGGGATTGGGGAATGCTCGTGGGACTCGAACTCGGGACGCCCCGAAGCACAATGGCGCATAGAATGAGAGACATTTGATGAGAGTTGTTTTAGAACGTTTTTAAAAATGTCATCCTGGAATACAGTATAAAACAAAGGCAAAAAGTAAAAGATACTGTTTACATCCATCTAGTTCATAATGTCATGTTTAATTAACGCAGGGGCGGACTGGCCATCGGGAGCACCGGGAGAATTCCCCGTGGCCTGGCAGTCAATTTGGCCCGCTGCCCTTTTTGTTGTTGTTGCTGTTTTTGTTGCCTGCCGAATGTACTAAAGTGATTATTTCCGAATTCGCCATTCAATAATAATAATAAAAAAACGAATTAAAATAATAAATCATGAGTGGGTTAGTCTTGACTGGCGTTGAGAATGGAGTGAAGCGACCAGCTGGAGACTAAACTGTCCTGTTCAGGACTTCAAGTGCCGACACTTTTTACATTTATATCTGTAAACAGACTATTGTAGTTTTGTATTTGTTTACTTAAACATTAGACTGCTAGCAAATGTTAGCAATAGCAGTCAATTAATTACTGCAAAATTACCAAAAGGACATAATTACTATTGTAAAGAGTAGGAATTTAGCAGACAAATATTCATATCGTTTTATAATAGGTTTAGAGGAAGGCATACAACAACACAACGAAAATTAACATGGTTACTATACTTAAACCACGGTAACCACAAATTAACAATGGCCAAAAAAAGAAACATGGTTACTTTTACCATAGGCCTAATAATACCATGGTTAATTTTCCTTTGAAATGACAAAACATGACCCATGATAATACAAAAACATGTTCAGTGTTAAGATTTTTTCTATATATTAGATATATTCAGGATGCAGCTATTATTGTACCAATGTTGACATTTAGGTAAGAGAAAACAATAACATATGGTCCTATGTAATACTTAATTTTTTCTAAAATAAAAGTATACTATGTGCAAATTATAATGATGTTGTTGTTTTGCAACAAGGTGGAGATGTGAAAAAGTAAACACACATGAGGACAGAGATGTCAGGGAAAATGAAGAGACTAAAAAGGAAAATGGAAGTTCAAGTGATAACACTGAATTATTTTATACAGGCATCAGCCTAGAGATTTAAACTTGTTTGTGTGATGATGATGATGGTCACAAAAAATATTGTTGCCCGTACTTTCAAATGTTGTTGTGGGTTTATGGGATAGCCTGGATGAGTGTGAGATTTCCCGGCCTGAAATGTTGCCCCAGTCCATCCCTGAATGAACGTGTTTATGATATTTAGTCGCAAATTCCGAGGGAAAACTGTCTGACCGCCATTTATTTCCATGTCTTAAACAGTTTTAACTGCTAATTAAGTAATGTGTTATAAATTCACAGAGACACTTTCCCCTATGTTTGAAATATCAGTCAATTTGTCACATTTGTGCCCAGATCCAGTCCATAAATATAGATCAACATTACGAATTATTTTCCTTTAGGATTGTTAATCGAAAAGCAACTCAATCAGCCGCGAGACGCTTCATTGTTTCTGGAGGAGCGGATCGAGTCACGTCATCTCTGAGAGGAGGAGGAGGAGGAGGAGGAGGAAGAGGAGAGGAGGGTACCGAGGAGGAGAGGCTGCTGCCTGCGAGCATCGATGACATCAACGAGCTCAAGAATCTCCGGAGGCTTCTGGAAATGGAGGCTGTGTCTGAGAACGGAATATGATGCTCGAGTCTCCCTTCAAAGGCACCTTCGCGCAGGTAAACGCGGCTTTTGTTGTATATGTTGAGAAATGATCACATGCCGGTGTTATAAGTGCTCGAATTACACCTCCGTTCTCCCGGAGAGCAGAAGAACACCCGGAAACACCCGGATCAATCTGTGTGTGCTCAGAGAGTTATTGATGAAAGGGAATAGATGATTTCTTCGAGAGGTTATTTTGCTCGTTGTTCGATCGCATCCAGACGCGTTTGCGCCTTTGTTCGGGTTTCGACTCTCTTTCTCTCCGGATTCACACCTCAAACCTTCGCCTCGTGCATTTGAAGCGGATAATTGAAGTGATGTGTGTTTTCTGACCTGGTCAGCGATCATGGCTGATAATAACATCGAAATATGAAGGAAAATTACTGAGCAGTTTCACTGGGACTCCGGCGAACAAAGCCTGTCTGCGCACTGATGCACGATCGCCTTCATTCTGATGCAAAACCAGCGCGTCTGTTATAGTCTGGTAATGTTACAAATAACAAATAAAACATTAAATACTACCAGCACAAAGAATATCATGTCTACAATTGGCAAACACCAGCAATGCATGAGTTTTATATGCAAACACAGACAGAACCTGCTCTTTAATTCAGTTTTAATGAGCTGCTAAAAAAAAGCAAACTGTAATTGTGAAGAAATATCTAGAACAATATTGTGAAGAAACAGTACAATAATATATGAGAAGTTGTCAGGTGTTGTTCTCTCTCTCTCTCTCTCTCTCTATATATATATATATATGTAATTGCACAGTTTTTTTATTCACCTGGCTGCTTGATTCTTGTTCTGTGTTTGTCACAGACACACACACACACACACACACACATATGCACACACACACACATATGCACACACACACACACAAACACACACGCACGCACGCACGCACACACACACACACACACACACAGACACACACAGACAGACAGACAGACACACACACACACACACACACACACACACACACACAGACAGACACACACACACACACACACACACACACACACACACACACACACACACACAGACACACACACACACACACACACACACACACACACACACACACAGACACACACACACACACACACACACACAGACAGACACACGCACGCACACACACACAGACACTTACACACCTCTACAGCATGAATGTGTGGCCGGTGGCTCTGGGAAACGAGCATCAGCAGTTCCTCGCTGTAGATCTCGTGGGTTTCTCATAATGATCTCAGCTGTGGCTATTTGTGGACATCAGCGTGAGTGAAAATCCTGCCAAATTCCCTCAATGGGATCAAACTTTGTTCATCCATCCGCTGTGTGAGTGTTATTCTGCATTAAACCTTCAAATATAAGGCGTGAGATGCTTATCACCGTCAAATCATGTCAGTTCATCCACGTTAGCTTTCCAAAGTTTGCAGAAGAATATCACAACAATTATTATTATTTGTTTTTTTTAAGCTTTTGTCAAGAGAAGATGAGTTTCCAGCTTTTATAAGTGTATAGATATCATTTCAGAAACACTGAAAGTGCTGTTCATTTACTAAATCATGTTTTCTCTCGGTGAATGACAAAATGGGTGAAAAACCACAGATGCATGTTGAATATCTTGAGGGGACTGTAAGAAACCACCTAGCAACGGCATCACATGCTCAGAACACCTTAGCATTATGCTGTATTTTGAAAAAGGCTCAATATTCCTTACACAGTACGGTGTGATGTGCGTGAGAACACACGTGCTGGTAGAGTTTAACAGGAATGATATTCTCTGTGCTCGTATCACTGTATTAAACCCCATCATCATCCGTCTATAATCTCTCCTGCTCAGAACATGTTTAATTCTCCTGCTGCACGGCTCATATGTTCATCTCCCGCTTCACATGAGTGTGTTTCTGTCATTGTAACGCTCAGATGCGCCGTGTGTTTGTGTTCTTCGGCGCAGGTTTAAGTAGGTTAGTGCTGTGGTTTAGCGGTGAGACAGGTTAGTTGGTCTCAGACAGAGCTTCTGAAGAACACAGCCTGGTTTACTGCTCAGACCAGCGAAGGATCGGATCAGTGCATTCAACTTTCCAGATGATTTGACCTGAAAGTGCAGTGGCTTCTCTGTGATTGACGGTCCGTCTCAAGACGAGCGTAGCATGCGTGTGGTTTGTGATTGTGTTTCCGCATCTGATTGGTCCGGAGCGGTTTGACTGACAGGAGCGAGAGATGATGAGAAGATGGCCGGCTCTGCTGTGGGCCGAGCGGGAGCGTGTGATTTTGGGAACACAAGGTAGAATCGCTCAGCATCCGTGTGCCAGAACATCTGCTGATGGCGAAGATGGCTCAGGTTTCTCTGGAAGCTCGTAGAATCTGATTATTTGCTGTTTTTACTGTTTCTTTCCCATGGATCCTGCTAATGTGTAACATTGAGAGCGTTTTACCCAAAAGACTGAAGCAAAGACAGACTGTATTGTGATATACGGTCAATGTAAACGTGCCTGTTGGCGTATAGGAACTGAACTGAAGAAACTGACAGACTGTTAATGTTTATAATAGACTTCTGTATCTGAATGTTAGCGCTGAACACAGCAGGTCATTGAGTGACTGGAGAGGTTTTCTTTCATTGATGCTTTGATTCGAATCGCTCCCAGCCGAACTCAAACTGTGTATGATGTGGTCTGACCGTATTAATAAACGAACTCCAGCTCGTTTTCACTTGGATTTGAATCGACTGAATCTCTCGAGTCACTCGAGGCTGGATGGAGGCGGAGCCACGTGACACTCCTGACATCTGATTGGCCGACCCAAATGATTGACAGTTCATTTCAGTGATTAAGAAGTATTTCTTTTGACATGCACATTGTTAATATATTAATGTTGAATATTGTGAGAATCTTAATGCTGGTAGCAAGATTCAGAAGAATAAGGTAAAAGGCACACTCCATGCTGCTCAAAATCCTGTCGTTTTTCATTAAATTACATTATATTTGTCTCAGATTGCTGATAATGAGTATAATGACTTCCCCCTCGACTACAAGAGTGTGTTTAGACGTTTTTCAATAATACATTTGTCTTTCTGTGGACTGAATAAAGTCTGTGTTTCATATAGAGAGAGAGATTTTGAAGGTTTTTCCTGAAGGTGATCAGGTTTTGGACTGTCGCTCTGATCATGAGAACACAAAACGGTGTTCATCCGTGTGGCTGAGCTCATCTGGTTTGTGTTTTGATTGGTGTGATTAAACCAGTGTGCGTATGCGCTGTGTTGACCTCTGACCTCAGCAGATTGGACTCCTTCTGTAGGGTCACATCCTGAAGCTGAGGAACAGATGAAGGTTTACGTGCTGAGAGCAGATGTCCTGTCGTTCTGTTCCTCATTTGCTCTTTAATATTGATCTTTTGGCCTTGAAATTTACAGACTTCATTCACTAGAGCAGGTGACATCAATCCATGCACTCAATAACCCGTCACTCAGTGTGCGCCGGTCAGAGAGAGACCTCGGGATAAAGACCTCGGGATAAAGACCTCGGGATAAAGACCTCCACAAAACAGAACGATTCAAAGCTTTGATGTCAGAGGAGATTGTGTCAAAGTAATGTTCAGATGGAAATAATAACAGTGCTATTGTTCCACATGCCATTAATGTACCCTGCAAAAAATGACTTTTAGTACTTTTAACTTGTTTCCAGCCTAAATATCAAAAAATTCTTAAATCAAGATACTTGAGATGCGAAATAAAGGTAAGAAGTCTTGAATCATAATAAAGTGAATTCATGCTTAAAACAAGAACAAATATCTGCCATTGGGTTAGAAAATGACACACTGCTTTTCTTACTTAGATTTTAATTAGATTCGATTAAATTGGACTTGTTTTTTCTGAAAACAAGACAATAATTTTGATTTATGTAGAAAATCCTTCTTGATTTAAGAATTTTTAGATATTTTGGCTGGAAACAAGACAAACAAATCTAAGTAAGAAAAGCAGTGTGTCATTTTCTGTCCCCAATGGCAGATATTGTTCTTGTTTTAAGCATGAATTCACTTTATTATGATACATTTCCTAGAAAACAAGTATAAATGTATCTTGATTCAAGAATGTTTCGATATTTGTTACAGAAAACAAGGAAGAGAATGTTTTTTCCGTGCAGTGATTACAGATGGTTATCGTAGTGATTACAGTATTACAAGGATAATATTTGGCCAAAATGTGCATCTGCAAGGGTTGTTCCTGTGGCCGAAGGAACCTCAGACCGTCCTATGAGTGATTTTGAATGGTAAATGTGATTTGACTCGTCCTATAACTGCATCTGTGATTGAGCGTGTGTCTCGCAGCACAACCTGATCCCCGGCGAGCTCAGAAAGCGCTGTTCTTACTGTAATGTGTGATATATGAGAGATTTACTGCAGATTCACTCCTGCGCTTCTGCTGTAATTACCACCGCTTTATTAACACAAACTCTGCTGAAATACTAAATACATTACACATGATTCCTTTTGTGTTTCTAGAAGATTCTGATTCTTGAAGATTAGTTCATGAGGAGGGGTTTAATGCGTGTTGAAGTTTTTATGATTTTTTAAAAATATGAAATAATTTGAGTCCTGTTTGCAGAGAACTGTTGATCTAGAAACACTGAATCACATTTGATGATGTTCAGAGCTCTCTGAATCTGTCAAGCTGCTCATAATTTACAGCAGTTCATCTTTACATGGTTTACAAGCTACTAACTAGCACTAGTTAACCACTAACGTAGCTCTTATTTCATTCCTGTGAGCTGGATCCTCGTCTCAATCTCTGTGATGTGCTCAAGACGAGTCACATGTGTCCTTGTTCATCGCTGATGTATGTTTAATGTTTAATTTTGTGAGAACTAAAGATAAAATAATAATCCAGGAAGGAGAATCCGCCGTAGATTGCAGTGGCAGATAAGCATCTGATTTATTTAAAACGACTGCGACGGAGCGCCGCTCACAAACACTGAACTTTAACACGCTTAAACTGATGCACAGAAAGATCCGCTTTACAGCTGTTTGCCCTGAGAGTTTGGATTCAGAAGCAATTTGGCCAAATTGGCCAGAGTACAATACACACACACACACACACACACACACATGCTTGCATGCAGGGTAATACCTTCATACTGCTGGTCTGTCAAGTTACTACAAGAAGTAAATCCAGCCAATCAAATTTGAGCTTGCTGCGTTGAGAAAGTGCAGTGCAGTGCAGTCTGTGAGCGGAGTGTGTCGGGTTCAGATGTGCTGATGCTGACAGCTGTGTGTGTGTGTGTGTGTGTGTGTGTGTGTCGTGATGGATGTCAGTCAGTCTGCAGGTCAGTCTGAGATCAGACGAGCTCGTTACCGGTCTCTGATTAACACAAGATGAATGAGACGGGCAGAAGAAGCGTGACGCAGCGGCAGAACCGCGAGACATGAGACATGCAGGACACTTTGCTCTGTTTTAAATGGAAATTTGATGCCCATCAATATGTTTCTCTTTTGTGCTCAGCAGGGTTTGAACAGTGTGTGTGTGTGTGTGTGTGTGTGTGTGTGTGTGTGTGTGTGTGTGTGTGTCACATTGGTGATTGTTTTAAAGTGATAGTTCACACAAGAATGATCATTCTGTCATCATTTATTCACCCTCATGTTGTTCCAAAATCAGCATTGTGTTTGCTGAAAGCTTTGTCATCAGGTCCAGCAGTAAATGCCTGCAGTGTTTAATAGTGAATGTGCTCTGTAGCGAATGATGATGTTTGTTATGCGTCACGGCATCATTGTTCATCAGACGTCGTCACCGGGAGAAATAAAGGTGATTCACACTTATTGAGAAGTCAGATATATAAAAAATAAATAAATCAGAAAACAGACATTCTTTTACACTTTTGTATTTTTTTCTTGTCACATTGATGATGATGATGATGATGAATAGATTGAGGAATACACTGCAAAAAAATATTTTCTAAGTATTTGTGTCTTGTTTTCTAGTACAAATATCTAAACATTCTTGAATCAAGATGCATTTACTTTAAAGGTCAAATGACTTAAGATATTATGTCTTGAAAAAATGATCAAAATTGAGTTAGTTTGGAAGATATTTTTGCTAAGCTTTTAAAAAACATTTTTCAGAAAACAAGACATAATATCTTAAGTCATTTGACCTTTAAAGTAAATGCATCTTGATTCAAGAATGTTTAGATATTTGTACTAGAAAACAAGACACAAATACTAAGTAAGAAGATCATATTTTGCAGTGCAAAGACACGAGGTGTGCGTTTAAGGGTTAAAACAGCGCAGGCCGTCTGATTTAATGTTGAAATGAGCGACTCGTGTTGTGAGTCCTGATATTTGATCTGTTCTTTGGCTTTAATCGATGTGTTTTTCTGTCTCTGTGCTGAAGAGGAGTGAATGAGAGATTTGTGCTGAATATACGCAGCGTTTCTTATCGCGCCGGCCTTTGATTCCCGCTGCAGCCCACAATGGAGCTCTCTCTCTCTGTGTCTCTCTCTCTCTCTCTCTCTGTGTCTCTCTCTCTCTCTCTCTCTGTCTCTCTCTCTCTCTGTGTCTCTCTCTGTGTCTCTCTCTCTCTCTCTCTCTGTGTCTCTCTCTCTCTCTCTCTCTCTCTCTCTCTCTCTCTCTCTGGGTGGAGCTGATGTGTGTCATACTCTCATTTGTAATAACAGCAGATTATAAAGGATGATCCGGGCTTTGCGAGGCCTGTTTCTGGTGCAGGAGGGATGTGAAACTGGTCCTTTTGATGAACGTCTGACATTTCCTTCATTGTGTTCGTTCTGTTTATCTGCTGCTCTAATGATCTGAAGTATAGAGTCATTCACGCAGCCCTGTTTACTTCATAACACGTGTAGGTGTGCATTAATCTGCATGTTAAAGCCATGCGGATCAGTATTCAGAGGCTGTGTAGTTTTGTGACACCAGCGTTGTATTGAATGCAGTCGATGACGTCTAATTTAGCAGAACTGTCCTCTGTGTCCGATCCGTTCAGAGTAAAGCGTCCGTTATTCATTCGTTCAGTCAGTTTTCTGAGGAAACGAGCTGGTGTCTGCGATGCGAGTCTGGATGAATCTCAAGAGCTTGCTGCTATTTTTAGTATCTCTCTCCGTTTCTGCCCAAAGATCCTCGCCTGCTGGTTTCTCTGATCAGGTGAAGAAGTCTTGAGAAATCTAAGACACACATGCTCCTCGCTGGCGGTCTGTGAGCCATCGTTGTACTTCGAAGCATGAACTGCAGGGGATTTGCTTCATTTGTCGTTAATCCACCTGTGTCGTTAGTCTGGGCTTCAGGGGGCCGCGGGGGCCACTGTTAACCTCACAAACAGCACAAGCTCGTCACACTGAATCTTAATCACAAAGCTGTGATAAACCACTCTCTCTGGATAAACGGACACAACACTGTTGGTCATATGAGTTTTCAATCTGATAATATTCACTCATGTTATATGAGGAGGCTATTTTGAGATCTTCGATATCGTTTTATGAAGCTTCACATCCAACCAGAAGCATGTAATCTATAGTGTGTTCATGTGTAGCGGCTGACCATTATGGGTTTATCAATGGCTAATGTCAATATTGATATTTAGAGATCAGGTGTCTGCTCCTATACACACACACACACACACACACACACACATATATATATAGTGCGTGCATAATTATTATGCAAGTTGATATTCTGATCATATTTTTTTCCAAGTACATTTTTCCAATACCAAACCACATCAATCCTAAAAACTACTATTAATTTTGTATTTAATAATTTATAAGTGATAAATATTTGTCCATGAAGGCCAGAAGTGAAAAGCTCCTTTTATTCAGGTGTGCAGAATTATTAATCAGGTTTTCTTTGTAGATAAAATTAGCCAAAAAGAGATTGACCTCAGACTGAAAAGTCAAAAATGATTAAACGCTCACTGGGTCAGCACGGTTAGACAAAAACAGGTGGAGAAGAAAAGACACGTTAACTGCAAAAGAATTAAGGTGAGAAACCATCATGAAAACCATTTAGTCTCCAGAGCCAGCATTTCCCAGAACTGCAACCTTCCTGGAGTCTCCAGAAGTGCAAGGTGTCAGGTTCTCAGCGACTCAGATTAGGTAAAAAATCCTGAAAAATAACCCTCACTTAATATGAAGACTGATTTTCTCCATAGGCTTTATGTACAGATAAGTTAAGAGTGACTCTTGAAGGACCAGCAGCACATCCTCTTGCACCATTCTTTCAAGAATTGATCTTCAAGAATCTGGCAGTACGTTTTTGGAATTCATTTTTATTCAATCTCTGCAAGACAGGATTTTCAGGATAGGACTAAAAATGAAGCTTACTGCCAGATTCTTTAAGATAAATTATCATTTAACACTGTGTGTGTATATATATATATATGTAACTCAATTCAGTGACAGCATGGGAGATTGCTGAAATGATTTTGATTATTTCTAAAATATTTACTCAAACTGTGCACCGTATATTGGCACAACAGTCTGTAGGTTTTTACTGACACTGTTTTAGTGTTTTTATCATCTGAAAATGGCTAAATATAATTTGATTGTTATTATTATGAGCTGACGAGATGTAGCTGTTCACACCTCGTTAATGCAGATTGTGTGTCTAGTGTTTCTCTAATCTGAATCCAGCATTTGTTTTGTCATATGTATCAGTTATGGCCATAATCAGCATAATTTATATGGTGCACAGAAACTGCAATACTGACATTCAGAAGGATTTCACCTGCTTCATGTCACCAAATTGAATTGCTTCACCTGCCTCCATTCCTCTCGCTCCGTCTTGTGTGTTTTTCCATGTGTGTTCCGGCGAGCTTCACGTCTGCAGCATGACGCCGTGCCATCTGTCTGCGCTAAACACGCCAAAAACTCCACCAAGAGTCCCAGAGAAGACGCTTTTCACCAGTGCAGCACTGATTCAAGCCCTCGAAAGAGCTCAGATAGATGGCTTGTATGAAGGACGGTTGGGTTTTCTGCTCATGTGAGAGATAGCAAGTGCCGGCTAAAGCAGACGGGAAGATCTCACAAAGCCGTGCACGTTAAATTTCGTCTCTGGACGGCTTCTAGTTGTAGCCTGCAGGGGTTTGAGCTCTGCGTCAGAACAGCCGTGTTTTAGCATTGTTTACACCTCCGGCACATTGCAGTGTAGACGCCTCCGAGCGGCGTGGACGGGTCAGAAGAACCGCTTCTACTGAGGGTCAAACAGCACTGGATCTCACAAAGTTTGCTGGGAGAGTGAAATTAAAGCTTTGAAGCGTAACAGAGATGCTCATTTATAGCTGCATATTCCATTGCTGATGTATGTGCACTATATATATATATATACTCAATGCACTGAAAAAAATGATACAAAATGTTTAAGGTAAGTGGTTGCAAACAATTTATTTTAGCTACATTTAAAAAAAAATGTTGAAAGTTAGTCAACTAAATTTGTTTATTTAAATGTAGCTAAATAAATTGATTGCAACCACTTACCTTAAACATTTTGTATCATTTTTTTAAAATGCTTTTTTCCCATAAGCTACCTTTTCATTTAGGACCCTATGAAATCCGTTTTATTTTTCGCTAAATTCTGTGTTTTCCATTTAATTTTTTTCTGGATTCAGTGTTATATGATTTTGCATCAAAAACGTGTCTAATGAAATCAATTAATTAAATTATTTAATCAAGTTCATCAGACTTCTCAAATCTAGTTATATGAGAATTTAACAGTTTTAATTTACAGCAGAGCAGTGCATTTTTACTTTTAGCCAAATAAGATGCTGCACAACAGAACTGTATACATTAGAAAATATACTGGCTCTGTGTAATTGCTTAATAATATTATTATCATTATTATTACATTGATAAGTAGGCTACATGTTTGTATATAGTAGTGAGATATTTCTGTCATAATGTTTTAAAGTTAAACCAAACTTGTATGTTGGCAGTTTCTGCTGAAGATCAGTGTGTGTTTGACGTGGTTTTTTCTCAAAGTAAAGCTGCTGAAGCGACTCTCAGAGCAGCTCTGGAGATGAACTTCATGTGCTCATATATTGAGACGCAGACACTGTATATATGTGTTTGATGAAGCCGAGTGTGTTTGAACCCCCCTGCATGACTACACTTTCTCCCAAATTGTGAATCCAGTCAAATTCAAATGTGGTTTCTGCTGATTTTGACATGTGTGCGTGTGCATTTACAATTAAAGACTACACTGGAACCTGAGCTCATATTTCCCCTCTATATGCTCTTTACATGTTTCATACTGCTTTGGCTTGGATTCCCAGTGAATGTGTGCGCTGACGCTGCTGTACTCTGTGAATCCTTGCTTCGGGGTCGTGGCTGCAGCTTGTTTGTAGAGGAACTGGAGCGGTTCAGCTGTTAAGCATTAGTGTTATTTTCACACACATCTGCACTGGCGCAAGCTTCATTTAACATCGATCAGCCGTGCAATCTGCTGCCGCCACCCTCTGTAAGCGGCTTGCGGCCTGCTCTAACCCAACGCCCGTCATTTGCCTGTCTTTGACCCGCGGCCTGTCCTTCCGCAGATGTCCTGACCCGCAACAGCTGCAGGCTCGTCCCCGCGCCGTAAGACGGCCAATCAGCGCAGACGACGGCTTTAGAGCCTAACCCTAACCCCACTCAACAACTCCTGCCAGCTCAGGCAACTTCCCATTGTACACAGAGTCTGATGTGAGCTTGTCCTCAAACCATCACGCGTTCAGAGCTGGCTAGTCTAATGGTTTATACTAACAGGCGATTATCAGACCGGATTCTGCTCCATCCACATTAGAGAAAATAATCAAATGTGATGAAGCACAACGGATTCATTCACTGGAGTTTTATTTCATTTACACCGCAAAAAATGCTTTTCTTACTTAGGTTTTTTGTCTTGTTTCCAGCCAAGATATATAAAAATAATAATCTTAAATCAAGAATTTAGTTTTCAAAGAATTCAACATTTGAGATGCTAAAAAGAAATCATTTGAGATTTCATAGAAATCATAGAATTTATTTGGATTTTCTAGACAAGTAAAAATTAAAACAACTCAAAATTAAGTGCTTTTTTGTAAAATAATCTGCCAGTGGTGTAAGAAGACTAGTCTTGCTTTCTGTTTTAGGATTATTTAGTTTACACCATTGGCAGATTATTTTGCTTGTTCTAAGCAAACAAGTCTAATTTGTACTTTTCTAGAAAATCCTTCTTGATTTAAGAATTTTTAGATATCTTGGCTGGAAACAAGACAAAAAGTCTACGTAAGAAAAGCTTTTTTTTTTTTTTTGCAGTGTATCAACCAATGTTTTGTAGAATTTCTAGCAAATAGAAGTGTTTCAATGCCTAGAGCTGTTTCTGCATTGAGATAAACGATATATGACGTGTTTGACTGTTTGTATTACACAGATCTCTTGACCTGGTTATGCCTCAGCGCTGACCTAATCCTTTTTTATGTACTCTTTGGTTGGTTTGTTTGGTTTGTTGTTGTTGTTCTCATTATTCTCAATAGTGATTCCATTACCGCAATCCAATGATTGTCATTATTAATCAGCATTATACTTAAACATATATCATTTCAACATTATTTATCACATCATTTTTTAAAACTAAAGTAATAAGAATTTGATTGTCAAGTGTTTAATTGTCAAGAAATCAATGTCATTATAAAGATATTTCCTGAAAATAGGCTTAATTTTCTTTATGCAAACTTCTGTTTATTCTTTAGATTTTTGCATGTAGTTGCATATCAAATTGTAATGCATCAGGTAATGAATGGCATCAGTGAGCATTCGTTTGACCTCAGGGTCACATGACACCAATCACATCTGCTGGCTGGTTTGGATGGTTGCCATGGAAACCATATTCCCAGCGGCCGCTGGCTATCCGTGGATCCGCAAACACGGCCAGCAGTGATGAGAGAGAGAGAGAGAGAGATGGGCAGAGGTGGTTGACTAGGCAACAGTAAGACTAGATACGCCTCGATGCACCAAAGATAAATAACAGCTTCAGATACAGAGAGAGACGGCTCAGATGCTGCTGTTAGTCTCTGATCGACAGACAGACAGACAGCGCTGCATGACTTTAATGCAAGTTTCTGGTTGCTTCATCACTGCAGCTTATTCTGGAAAAATATACAACGTTTGTCTCATAATATTTCTTCTAAATGTAATCACTCAAGCAGCCTTTGCTTAGTTTCCTTTGCCAGCACACGCATGGGTTCATGTTAGCTTAAGCTGTTTAGACACTGTTTTAGCAAATTCAACTAGTCTCTAGTTTTTTGACTCATTGAATGTCCTGTTGAACAGTAATAATATACAGTGGGTAAAAAATTATTTTTTGATTTTGTGCGTTTGCCCACTGACAAAGAAATGATCAATCTATAATTTTAATGGTAGGTTTATTTGAACAGTGAGAGACAGAATAACAACAAGAAAAACACATTTAAAAAAAGGTATAAATTGATTTGCATTTTAATGAGTGAACTTTGTATTTGACCCCTTGCTGACAATCACAGAGGTCAGACGTTTCCTGTAGTTGGCCAGCAGGTTTGCACACATCTCAGGAGGGATTTTGTCCCACTCCTCTTTGCAGATCCTCTCCAAGTCATCAAGGTTTCGAGGCTGACGTTTGGCAACTCGAACCTTCAGCTCCCTCCACAGATTTTCTATGGGATGAAGGTCTGGAGACTGGCTAGGCCACTCCAGGACCTTAATGTGCTTCTTCTTGAGCCACTCCTTTGTTGTCTTGGCCGTGTGTTTTGGGTCATTGTCATGCTGGAATACCCATCCACGACTCATTTTCAATGGCCTGACCCTGACGGTACATGGCCCCGTCCATCGTCCCTTTGATGCGGGGCAGTTGTCCTGTCCCCGAAGCAGAAAAACACCCCCCCAAAGCATAATGTTTCTACCTCCATGTTTGACGGAGGGGATGGTGTTCTTGGGGTCATAGGCAGCATTCCTCCTCCTCCTCCAAACTCGGCGAGTTGAGTTGATGCCAAAGAGCTGGGTTTCGGTCTCATCTGACCACAACACTTTCACCCAGTTCTCCTCTGAATCATTGGCAAACTTCAGACGGGCTGTACATGTGCTTTCTTGAGCAGGGGGACCTTGCGGACGCTGCAGGATTTCAGTCCTTCACGGTGTAGTGTGTTATCAATTGTTTTCTTGGTGACTATGGTCCCAGCTGCCTTGAGATCATTGACGAGATCCTCCCGTGTAGTTCTGGGCTGATTCCTCACCGTTCTCATGATCACTGAAACTCCACGAGGTGAGATCTTGCATGGAGCCCCAGTCTGAGGGAGATTGACAGTTATTTTGTGTTTCTTCCATTTGAGAATAATCTGTTATAAACTGCTGTCACCTTCTCACCAAGCTGCTTGGCGATGGTCTTGTAGCCCATTCCAGCCTTGTGTAGGTCTACAATCTTGTCCCTGACATCCTTGGACAGCTCTTTGGTCTTGGTCATGGTGGAGAATTGGGAATCTGACTGATTGATTGCTTCTGTGGACAGGTGTCTTTTATACAGGTAACAAACTGAGACTCCCTTTAAGAGAGTGCTCCTAATCTCAGCTCCTTACCTGTATAAAACACACCTGGGCACCAGAAATCTTGCTGATTGATAGGGGATCAACTTCTTATTTCACTCATTAAAATGCAAATCAATTTATAACTTTTTTGAAATGCGTTGTTCTGGATTTTTTTGTTGTTATTCTGTCTCTCTCTGTTAAAATAAACTTACCATTAAAATTATAGACAGATAATTTCCTTGTCAGTGGGCAAACGCACAAAATCAGCAGGGCATCAAATACTTTTTTCCCCCACTGTACAGTCACGTGTTCAAGTCAAGCCACATTTATTTCTATTGTGCTTTATATAATACAGATTGTGTAAAATTAGCTTCACAGTAACAAACAGGAAAATAACAGAATGAATTATGGAAATTATGGAGAGAGTTCAGATTCTGAAAGACTCAAGTCAGTTCAGCGTCGCTTCAGTTCAGATCAATAACAGCATAAAGTTCATCAGTTTTTAAACAAGTTAAATCAGATCGTGTTTGGGATGTTGAGAGAGCCTCAGTGTTTGACTCTTCAGAAATCAGTCTGTATCTGAGAACGTATCTCTTGCTAAAATCAGTGTACGGCACGGCCTCTCCTGGCTCACCGCTTTATTAGACAATCTTTCCTGTATGTTATATAATATTTGTTCATTTAAATCTGCCATGTCGTGTCTGATTGTAGGAATACCGGATCAGACCGCTGAGGATTATGAAAAACAGGACATGAAGCTCAAACATATCTAGAAAAAAAGAGAAACGAGTGCGGTGAGTATCTGTCATCTGTGTGTGTATCTCTGTGCGTGTGTGTGTGTGTGTGTATCTCTGTGCGTGTGTGTGTGTGTGTGTGTGTGTGTGTATCTCTGTGCGTGTGTGTGTGTGTGTGTGTATCTCTGTGCGTGTGTGTGTGTGTGTGTGTGTGTGTATCTCTGTGCGTGCGTGTGTGTGCTGGATAATCACATGCCTTCAGTTCCTCTATTTTTGGACATGTCATCTCTTCTCGAGCGTGATTTGAGCATATCGTGGATCCGTGAAGGTGTCTTGATTGAACTCTGACAAGCCTGACAGCAAAGCCAAACTCCTCCTCAGTCGTTTCCTCGAGCGAAGGAAATAAGAAGCATGTTCGTCTTGCACTTTACCTTTGATGACCTGACAGTGCGATGCCATCTGCATGTTAGCTGCACATCAGCATGCGTTTTGCGGCACCCCTGAGACGAGATCTTGTTCTGTTTGGAAGTAATGGCGCATTGCACAGTTAAAGCGCAGCTCGTTCTGCTAGCATATGCTCGTGTGGGTCTTTAGCTGCTGTTTGATGATCCCGTGCTGAACTGTGTTTGTGGAGCGACTCAACATCTGGCAGCACGCAAGCGGGTTGTGACCTGAGCGAATGTCTGGACACACCGATAACCCACTAGAGGAGATTACTGAGACTCTGTTTCACTCGGTGCTCGAATGATGAGGACAAACTCACTCCTCAACCCACCTTTGAATTCTGTGCTGTTTTTTTAGCATCTCAAATCTCTGGCGCTCATCATTGTCCGAGTGTGAAAAGCAGACGTGGAGTGATTGATATCGGATCGCCACACACCTGCACGCAGCCCTGGATGGGAATTATCTATTTTTCAGAGAAGATATTGACTCCTGGCCGTGGAGGTTTTGCAGGCCTGTGTGGAATCGGTGCAGAAAAACTCCTGGAAGATGACGGTCCAAACTGCACTTAACATGAGGTCAGAGAGTAAAACGCACAATGACTGGGAAGCTTTTCAATAATTAATGGGCTCTCTCTGAAAAAATCCATCTCTGTGAGAGCGAAGTGATGGTGTTGAGATGATGTCTATGGACAGCAGCACTTTACTCTCGTCTGTTTGAATCCAGACCAGAAAAGCATCGACTGTATTAAGCATCCGTCGTATAATCAGCGTAATAAACCACGTCTTCACGAGATCAAAACTACATCAGAAAAACTTGCAGCAATGATGATGAACGTGGCTTCATCAAGTTCACTACAAGTGAAACTACAAAAAAAATATACAACTACGTATTTTCCAGTTTAGAAACCTTTACATCACAAATACTAAGAAATGCAATTTTCCCATATTCCTCCAAATGTTGTCCCAACGAGTCAAACACAGCCTGAAAAAAGAATTTCATATTTCTGAAATGTCAAGGGTTAGTGATTTCCCAGCATGCATTGCAGTGTGAATAAATGATGCGGTTGTTTTGTCATTATTGTTGGTTATTTGTTGTGTTGTGATGTTTGTACATTGATTGTGTTTGTGTGTTGACTACTACAGGTAATACTATCTTGGATATATTGGCTTTAATGGATGATTGTTTCTTTACAAACAAAGATTGCATAGTTCAGATTAACAGATTAAGTGTTTTATAAGACTATATATGGCTATCAAGACAATTAATTAATTTATTGTATAACTAAATGAAAATTTGTTGGCTGAATGAGGCATTTAGTGAACAAACTAATTCAAACTGACAAAATAAAGTAGTGTTACTTACAGTTATTGTGACAATAGTTGAGAAAGTACAAATCTGACTCAAGACCATCTGTCTGGTGCTTGCCAACAACCAGATAGCAACAGTTGTGAGCGCCTACGCCCCTACCTTAGACTCTGAAGAGGAAGTAAAAGAGACCATCTATGCCTGCTTAGAGGAGACACTGTCGAGAATCCCGAAGGAAGATAAGATTATTCTCCTTGGAGACTTCAATGCCAGGGTTGGCAGGGATCAACACAATCTGGAAGGGCACTATAGGAAAGGAAGGCATCGGAAACATCAACACTAGTGGAGTTATGTTTCTCAGCAATTGTGTTAAACATGATCCCATCATCACTAATACTCTCTTTCGTCAGAAAAACTAATTTAAGGCATCTTGGAGACATCCCTGCTCCAAATAGTGGCATCTCATTGACTATGTCATTGTCCAAGCCAGTGATGGCCGTGACATGAACATCACAAGGGCCATGGTGCAACTTCAGGCCTCTCTTGGGGAAATCCTCCAACAAGAATACCCTGATGACATCGAAGGGCACGCCGGCTGAACAGAGCAAGTCTCCCTCCACCCATCCTCACCACATTCTGCAGAGGCACCATTGAGAGTGTGCTGACCAGCTGCATCACTGTCCAGGAACTGCAGTGCTGCTGACCGCAAGACCCTCCAGCAGACAGTGAACACAGCTGCAAAGATCATCGGTGCCCCTCTCCCCTCCATCCTGGACATTTTCCTTACACGATGCTCCAGCAAAACCAACAGCATCGTGAAGGACTCCACCCATCCCTCCCACAGTCTCTTCCAGCTCCTACCATCAGGAAGACGGTACCGGAGCAACAGAGCCCGCTCCGCCAGACTGCTCAACAGCTTTTTCCCCCAGACTGTGAGAGCCCTGAACTCAAACCACCCCGCCCCCTCTGAAACCCCATGCAAACCCCTACCTCCTGAAACAATATATGTATTGTTTGGTGGTGATGGCGTGGTGATGGCGCAGTGGATAAGACACATGCCTTTGGTGTGAGAGACCCGGGTTCGAATCCACTGTGAGACACCAATGTGTCCCTGAGCAAGACAATTAACCCCTAGTTGCTCCAGAGGCGTGCGACCTCTGACATATATAGCAATTGTAAGTCGCTTTGGATAAAAGCGTCAGCTAAATGAATAAATGTAAATGTAAATGTATGTTTACATGCTCAAGCACTACAAATCATCCTGCTCTGTTCCCCAACCAGCTGCTTGACTCAAAATGTTTCTCCTTGCACATGTACAGTATTTGTGAAGCATTCGTATAGTTTGTATTTTTTATCTTTTATTTTTTAGTTTGTATAGGGTAAATATTTATGTGAAGCATTCGTATAGTTTGTATTTTTTATCTTTTATTCTTTAGTTTGTATAGGGTAAATATTTATGTGAAGCATTCGTATAGTTTGTATTTTTTATCTTTTTATTTTTTAGCTTGTATAGGGTAAATACTTATATATAGTATACTTCTAGTTAAATCTGTCAGTAGGTTAGTAGTGTATAGGTTTATAGTGTTTTTTACTTCATTGTTGTATGTCTGTATTTATGTAGCACCGTGGTCCTGCGAGGCACGACATTTCGTTCCACTGTATGTCCCCACATGTAGCAGAATGACAATAAAGCTCAACTTGAACTTGAACTAACATCAACATCACGGGGAAGTCGTGGCCTAATGGTTAGAGAGTCGGACTTGTAATCCAAAGGTTGTGGGTTCGAGTCTCGGGCCGGCAGGGATTGTAGGTGGGGGGAGTGAATGTCCAGCGCTCTCTCCACCCTCAATACCACGACTGAGGTGCCCTTGAGCAAGACACCGAACCCCCAACTGCTCCCCGGGCGCCGCAGCATAAATGGCTGCCCACTACTCCGGGTGTGTGTTCACGGTGTGTGTGTGTGTTCACTGCTGTGTGTATGTGCACGTTGGATGGGTGGGTGGGTGGGTGGGTGGGTGGGTTATATGGGCGTTTCGAGTGTGTGTGTGTGAGTGAGTGTGTGTGTGAGTGAGTGAGTGAGTGTTTGTGTGTGTGTGAGTGAGTGTGTGTGTGAGTGAGTGTGTGTGAGTGAGTGAGTGAGTGAGTGAGTGTTTGTGTGTGTGTGTGTGTGTGTGTGTGTGTGTGAGTGAGTGTGTGAGTGTGTGTGTGTGTGTGTGTGTTTCTGCTGCTGAGCTCTCCCTCTCTCTGTCTGCAGTGTGTCTGGCGTCAGTCGTCGAGGGTCATGGCTGTCTGGGGCAGAGGTCCGCTCCGCTCCTCGCTGCTGCTGTTGCTCTTCATCTTCCTGCAGAACTCCTGCGACTCCTTGTGTAGGTCTCCATGCGCTCTAACGCGCCGTTGTTGGTATGGTAACAATGCATGTTCTTTGTGATGGGATGTCGTCATGGAAACTAAGTAGAGGCTGATGCTGTTTTACTGCAATGAATTATTAAAATAGAAAGATTGGTGTCTGCTGGACGCTGGAATGAAAGTGAATTCTCTCTCTTTAGCAATAAAACATTGATGAATAAAGAAAGCGCAGCTGTGATGTGATCATGTGATGTGATTGAGGAGGCCGTTTCATGTGATGTCACCAAAGATTCATTAAAATGTTCAACTTGTAATTAGCATTTAATATAGTTATAATGATTGCATTAATTCACACGAGTTAACAATTAATTAATGTCATTAATAATTGCATTCCAATGATTAATTGCATTCATTATTTCATTGCAATAATTCAGACCTGAGTTGCCTGGTGGTGTCAAATGAAAGCTGTGTAAATAACGATCACAGTCTCTGATTCACTGTGATCGTGATCTCACAGTGTCACATGATACTAGATAGCGATGATGTCATTTCCTCTCATGGCAGTCATCATGGTGATGTTTGCAAGGATGCAGGTTCTGTGTGTGTGTGTGTGTGTGATCCTGAAGGATGCTATTGTGTTTCTGGGAGATTCCAGTGTGTGTGTGAGAGAGTGAGAGTTGTCAGTGGAGCAGGAGACGCCCCACAGCAGCTCGTTCAGTTTACTTTCTGTTTATTGTGCTTCAGTGGCAGCTCACCTCAGCCCTCCATACACTGAGAAATGATGATGTACAGGATACAATCAATAATAATAGTAGTGAAATCTGCATAAATTAAACTGTTAAACAAGTGGAAATAAAATAAAACACAAAATATCACACAAACACACACACACACACTCGTGTCATATTGTGTGTGTGTGTTTGCGTGTCTCACCTGCAGATGAGTGGAGGGTTTATAGATGAATGTCACGGGATCAGCTGTAACTCGCCGCTATGGCAACAGGACACCGCCGCTATGATCCTGTGCTCTGAGTGCCGTATCTATGACTACGGCCGGCCTATGTGTGTGTGTGTGTGTGTGTGTGTGCGTGCATGCATGTGTGTGTGTATATTGTGCTGCAGAATCTGATCTTCTCGTGTTCATGGTCGAGTGTTTAGTGGCCTGTTGGAATCAGGCTGGTGTTTTTGGTGACAGATGATCCTGCATTCACTGCCTCTGTAAGCTTTTATTGATATCATGACATCTAACAATTTAATGTTTCTATGCTTCATCATCAATGCACCATCAATGTGATTTAGGTTAAAAACACATAAATACTCACATCAAACTGTTTAATGGACAAAGCAAATAGTGATCATGTAATTAAAACAGTTACTCACACTTGTGTTGTGACATTACTGTCAGAGCCAATATAGTCGACAGCATCGTCTATTAGTTTGAATCTTTCTGAAAAATCCCACATTGAATTGTGCCTTGTTTGTAAACGAATCCGCAGTAAAATGAAGTGAACAAAGGACCAAGTTCTTACTGACATGGTCTGGATCTTCATTAAAAATAAAGTTCATTCACTCTTTCCTAAAGTTTGGATCAGAAGGAAGGCAACGCAAACCTGTTTTTTCACAGCTTGGCACTAAACAGCGTCTTGTTGTCTTCAGAGCATCTTTATCGTTTGGTTTCTGCATAGACCTGCGTTCGCCTCGCTCATAAACACTACATGCATGAATCGGTGGGCGGGGCTAAACAGGCAGTGATGTAGAATTGGTGGGCGTGGCTAAACAGGCAATGATGTAGAATCGGTGGGCGTGGCTAAACAGGCAGTGATGTAGATTCGGTGGGCGTGGCTAAACAGACAGTGATATGGAATGTGTGGGCGGGGCTAAACAGGCAGTGATGTAGAAGCAGGCGTTGATCTTCTTCTGTGGAGGCGGTGCTTATTGCTTGGCAGAATTACATCATAGAGTGGCACATTCCACAAGCTGTCGTTTTGGCAGAATGCCTTCCATATAAGCTGTTTTTAGACTAACGACAAAGATTTGAGTCCTGAAACTAACAGGATGTTTTTATAGGACAATGACCTCTTATATGTTGTTGTGTTTGATATACCGAATAAAAGGATAAAACCTCTGATTCCTATCTGTCATATTCATAAATGGATTACTATCTATATATACATAATCACCTTTCAGCTCAGTTGATATTGGCAGAAGTCTTCCGTCCTTTTCCTCCGGTGTCCGTCCTGGCTCAGTCAAATTCGGGCCTCTTGGGACTCGTAATAAGGAGTTAATTTAGGTTCTGATAACTAGTTATTATCTATTAATCACTCAGAGACTTGTTTAAGAGAGTTAACGAATCACCAGTACAATGGTTTCATTTTTTTATTAAAAACAATAACTCATAAGCAAATAACAAAAATCACTTTCCCCTCTTCTCCCCCTGCCGGTGTTTGCCTCCTGGTGGAAGTTCAAAAGAAAAAATTATAACACCTTCAAACAGCAAGCATGCATATTGCTATTTTAAACTATAAGGAAAGCGGCAACACCTCAGAATACATATGTGAATCTTGTATACACTTGTCTAAACCACTATATCACACCTCTAGCAGGTGCGAGTATGTCACGAACTCAGCCTCTGTGGCTCCCTCCGATCACCACCAGAGGGAACCTCACCTGAGTATTAACTCTGTCATTCGGACTTCATTTCCCATCACACCCCGTACCTGAGACTGATTACCTGCACAGGTGTTCCCCATTGACTGGTCTATTTAGGCCCCGTCCACACGAAGACGGGTTTCTCTGTATACGCATAATTTTTTTACCGTATAGGCGTTTCGTCCACACGAATCCGGCGTTTTCGAAGAGTGAAACCGATCATTTTTGAAACCGGGTCCCAGGGTGGATAAATTTGAAAACGCCGGTTTCATGTTTTCGTGTGGACGGCGAATCCGTATATTTTCTGAAACGATGACGTCATCAGCCCACGTCTCGTTGACAACAACAACAACAATGTCAGACTACGTGCCTGTGTTCGTGCTGCAGAACCTACTGAACTCATTAGTTTTATTAAAGCAAAATCTTCTGCTTTGTGTGTAAGTTTGTATTCAGCGTGCAAGGTTTACGCACATGGTCCAAGTCTTCTTCTCTGTTTTTTGTGTATCTCTGTGGCAGAATTACAGCGCCACATATTGGTCTGGCATGTGTACTACATCGTTTTCAGTCGGTTTCAGTGATTCCGTGTGGACGCAGATATTTCCTGAGACGACTCCGTGTTTACGGAATTTGAGGCAAAAAAAAAGATCGGATACGGAGAAACCCGTCTTCGTGTGGACGTAGCCTTAATCTGCTCCACCCTTGCTCTCTTTGCGAAGTCTTGTTCTTGCCATGCAGACATTTCTGAGTGTTTATCCCGTATTTCATTTCCTGTTGCCGACCTGGACTGTTTACCCGTTTATGATAGAACTCTGCCTGCCTAATCTGACTCTGCCTGCCTTGCTGATCTGTTCTGTTATCTGTCTGCCGCCTGCCCAGACCTCTAGCCCGAGCTCTGTTTATGATTCTGCCCTGCCTACGTGGTACCTGACGCCTGTGATTGACTTAAGCTTGTATGACCATTCTTGTGTGATAATAAAGCTGCACATGGATCTTAAAGACACTGCCTCCACGTTATAGAGTAACACTTAAGTTTTGGTCTCATCTAGAAAGTCCATGTTGCAACCACCGTTGCAAAATGCATCTCCTAATTTCGACCACCCTCCTATGAAGCAAGCAAAATAACCACATAATTATAACCACAAAGCAATCAATATTCGTGCTCTTAAATACACAGCACATACTTCCTTGGTATAGCATCTAGCATTTATAGGTCTATGATGGGAGTTTGAAGGTCTATTGTCTCTAATTTGTTACCATTTGCAATTCAGATGAAAAATCATACAACTTAAGTATTTCCCTCATTAACTTCATTATTAATTTATTTACTAATTCTTGTTTCCTCATTAACTTCAGGATGGTTCTCATTCTGAAGATCTTTTGGTCCTCCAGTTCTCTTTTAGGTCCGCCTCTTTCGTTCGTTCTTCCTCTGTTTCTTAACCTCTGAGCTCTGTGAAGGCTGTGAATGATGATTAATTGATGATTGTGACGTCAGTGAGGTGCTTGTGTTTCTGTTGCAGTGGCACCGAGGTTCACTAAGATTCCCACGGATCAGATCGGCGTGTCCGGCGGAGTCGTGTCGTTCGTGTGTCAGGCCGCAGGCGACCCGAAGCCTCAGGTGTTCTGGAACAAAAAGGGAAAGAAAGTGAATTCACAGAGGATCGAGGTGAGAAACACACAGCAACAGAGAATCAGATCACTCTGTGACGAGACTCTGAATCAGCCAGTCGTGACAAGCATGAATGAATGAATTAATTAATTAAAAAAATATATATATACACACACACACACACAGACAGTGGTGGCCAAAATTATTAGAACACTATTAGAACAAACTGAGACTAAATCCAGAAGAACTGTGTCTCCAAGACGCTTCAAGAAACCTCCTGCAAAGCTACAGTTCTGTTACATTTATTCATTTAGCTGACGCTTTTATCCAAAGCGACTTACAACTGTTAAAAGCTTTAGGCACTTGTGTAAAAATGCTGTTAAAAATGTCATAAATAGCTTTTCTTTATCAATTAACTTATATTAATTAAATGAAATCAACATTTGTTGTGAGCATGCTTTGTGTTTAAAGCAGCTTTCGTCCTCGGTGCTCTTGAGCAGAGTTTCTCAGGAGCTTTCAGGAGGTTTCTAGAAGCGTCTTGGAGACACAGTTCTTCTGGATTTAGTCTCAGTTTGTTCTGTTTCTTCATGAAATGTAAACGGATATTTTCTACTGACACACTACAGCAAAAGATAGAAATGACTGACTTAAAGCCATTGTTAATAGCTGATAATACTAGTCTTCTAATCATTTTGGCCACTGCTGTGTGTGTATATATATATATATATATACGCACACACACACGTTTTCCAGAATATCAGTCACATCTGAATATTACTCAATTGCATTGAGAGAAAAAAACCCGTGTCACATCAGTGTAAATTGCATTTTATTATTATTCTGTAAAATACCAGTAAATGAAACATTTACAGTAGAAGCATTATAAACTGATATCCTCTCACTCTACAGCAAACCCTTTAAATGGAACTGTACTCAGAACAGAATGAAAGATTTAAACATGAAAGAAACATAAATTATAGTGGCATTCATTGTAAACAGCATTTATTATAAACGCCAAGCCTAAACGATTTTATTTAAAGTGCTTTATAAATAAACTTGCCTCTCGCTCCTCAGCACCAGTACAAATGTGTGGGATTTGACCATGTTTTACGTGCTTGACATTAATTGCATTATATTAAACTCACTTTGGAATAGAAGTCAAAGAATGTTTCAGATGATAAAAATGTGACTTATTCTGGAAAATCCAGTAAATTCTGTGAAGCAGTCAATAGTCCCCATGCAGAAAACAAATTATTAAACATTCTAAATAATATTTGAATTGATATCTAAAAATGCAAAAAAATAAAAAAATCTGTGAGGGGCAGGTCTAGGGTCTGGAAGTAGAAAATATCATCATCTCAGTAGAAAAAAAAAACCAATAGGAGTCAGTGGAGCGTGTGTGTGTGTGCGTGTGTGTGTGTGTGCGTGCGTGCGTGCGTGTGTGCGTGCGTGCGTGCGTGCGTGCGTGTGTGTGTGTGTGTGTGTGTGTGTGTGTGTGTGCACCTGCGTCCTCACAGCTGGTGATGGAGAGTCTTTATTCTGCACTTTTGTGACCAAACAGGAGGGGATTTGAGCTAATCTGTTCTCATGAATATGTAAATGAGATGCTAATGAGCAGAGCAAAAGCTTTACTCCTGTACAGTCACTTAAGCAGTAGAAGAAAGGCCGTGATTCTGCGGGGAATGGAGCCCTCTGTCAGCGGCGGAAACCAATCCTGCTTCGCCTGAAGTCAGTGTCAATCACGTGTGAAATAAGCTGAAGGAAGCATAAATGAGTTTAGTTCAGCCGCTGAACTCTACCTGAATGTTGAACATGTATTCAGAGCTCATACTGGCTGCTGATGTCACTTCCTGTGTGTGTGTTTACTGTAGCGTGTGTGTTTCATTCCTCACTGGATGAGTGTGTTTAGTGTGTGTTCTGTGATTCAAATGAACCTATTAGACTGTAAATACTGCAGAATTACCTTTAGAAACTCTTAAAGGTCTCCATATTTATTCGGTCGGATAAAAGTCATTTATTTACATGTGTTGGTCATAAATGAGTTATTTCACCTGCTGCAAGACTCTGAATCCTCTTTTCTGATCTGATAACCGTGATCTAGTTCAAGTTTATTTGTATAGCGCTTTTTATGATACAAATCGTTGCAAAGCAGCTCTACAGGAAATTAAGTTTCCACAATATATTTATATATTGCAGAACCTTAATATATTTAACTTATGGCAAAATGTGATCTGCTGTGATTGGTGGATGTCTGCTCATTCCGCTCTCTCATTGGTCCAGACCATAGAATTTGATGAAGGGGCGGGAGCAGTGCTGCGCATCCAGCCACTCAGAGCGCCGCGGGACGAGAACGTTTACGAATGTGTTGCCAAAAACACAGAAGGTGAAATCGCTGTGACCTCCAAACTGTCCATCATCAGAGGTGAGATATACGCTCATCATAATCGTTATAAACTCACACCACTCATAATTTCCTCCAAATGTACTGTATATTGCAGTCACGCAGCAGAAAATGTTCTTCTTTGTGTGTTTTGTTTTCCAGTACAAACATCTAAACATTCTTAAATCAAGATATTGGAGATGCAAAACGACTTAAAATATTAAGTACTGTTTTCTGAAAGATGTATTAAGATGAAGCGAGTTTATGCTTAAAACAAGAACAAATATCTGCCAGTGCAGTCAGAATAATCTTGTTTTTATTTTAAATTAAATTTTACACTTATTATTATTATTTTTTCTTTGTGTGTGTGTGTGAAAACAACAC
>NC_136743.1:242500-252500 GCF_936440315.1 Barbus barbus
GGCAAGTTTATTTATATAGCACATTTCATACACAGTGGTAATTCAAAGTGCTTTACATGAAAGAAAGTGAAATAGACATTAAAAACATGGAAATAAAAATAATAAAAACAAGGAATTTTAAAATTATATAGAAATTGATTTAAAATAAATTTAAAGAAAATTGCAGTCAGTTGGGACATATAGCACAGTGCTCATTCAACAAATGCACAGTTAAACAGATGAGTTTTGAGTCTTGATTTAAATGTGGCTAATGTTTTAGCACATCTGATCTCTTCTGGAAGCTGGTTCCAACTGTGGGTGGCATAATAGCTAAAAGCAGACTCCCCTTGTTTTGTGTGAACCCTTGGTATTTCTAACTGACTCGATCCTAATGATCTGAGTGGTCTGTTCGGTTTATATTCAGTGAGCATATCAGCAATATATTTAGGTCCTGGGCCATTGAGTGACTTATAAACGAGTAAAAGTACTTTAAAATCAATCCTAAATGTAACTGGAAGCCAGTGTAAGGACCTGAGGACTGGTGTGATATGCTCAGATTTTCTGGTTCTAGTCAGAATCCTGGTGCATCCCTCATTCCTTCATGATCTGTCCCCGATCCGTCACCGCTGGATCAAACACAGATCTCAGAGACTCAGCTCTTATCGAGACGACCTCTCGCACCCCAAAATGAGCAAATGATGCCCTTCGTGCCTGCGTTTACTGTAACCTCCTCTTCTCTGCTGCATCTCTAATTAAAGCGAACAAATAATGATCTTAGCTGGCGAGCGGTGCTGTGTAACGTGTAATTGATGGTTAGGTGAACGCGTGCGCAGTGATTATAGGTACATAATTACACGGTGCAACTTCACCATTCCAGCGCCAGACGTGTTTGTTGCTCCCATTTACCTCTGATAATTTCAGTGGTTTGGAGGAGATGACTGCTTTATTTATATCAGCATAATGAATGCCGCCCACTGAAAGCGATATGCTGGAAGTGGGTGGGTGCCGCTGTGTCAATATCATTTCATCTAAACTCCCTCGTAAGTGGGCCGCTAATGTGAACAGATGCGAGAAAGAGTTTTTAATCAACTGCCTTCCAAGCGCTGATGAGGACGTTTATCTGGCAATACGTTTAGAACAACTACTGCGGTGGCGTTTGGACTCGCATCGGTGAAGTACAGCCGCGTTTGTCCTCCAGCTCAATGGATGCTGCTCTTTTTGTTTTTATTAAACACTAGCTAAACCATCAGTGTGTTTGTCTCCGGTGGAACCGCTTCAGTCACATTCACTTCTTCCAGAGTGTTGTTTCCAGACAGGTTTCCCAAAGGTTTCCGTCTCCTCTGTAACCGTGATCTGTTCAATGCTATCCAACATTACATTAAAAATGCACATTACTTCTATTTCTGCTCTTGTCTAGCTCGCTTCCTAATCTAGTGTTCTAATAAACCTGGCACTGCATGTTTTGATTATTGTTGGCTAATTGCATTTGTTCCTCTTTTGTAAGTCGCTTGGGATAAATGCGTCTGCTAAATGTGTAAATGTAAATCAGACCCTTTAACTGTGTAAAATATTAGTGGAGATGACTGGATGCTGATAATACTCAGCAGTCGTGTGTGTTTCCTATCAGAACTAGTGATGCCAAGTTTACAGGTTTGCAGTGATGTCTGAATTTGTTCATGATTTCGAGTAATTCGGACAGTTTACTGACGCACTGAATCGTTTGCAGTGATTTCACACACTTAATAGTGACAGGATATTTCTGTAAGACAGAAAACAAAAAGAGTGGCGACAAATGAGGTAGATATTTCATAATCCATTGTACTGTAGGAAACAAAACATGAATGACTTTTATCATTAGTCAGCAATGAATTTATATAAACATACAGTGCTGGCCAAAATGATTAGATCACTAGTATTTCCAGCAGTGCTGTATATATAACAATATGCAAAAAAAGAGTATCAAAACATTGGGAAGTTTTCTGATGGTGGCCTGATGAACCGGATAGAAACGCTCCTGAATAAATGTACTCTGACCTGTTTCTTGTAGTGTTTGAGCTGACTCTGTCTAGATGTCCATCTCTACAGTTTGTGGTGTGTACTTCATGGATCTGAAGAGGTACAGGTTAACACGGCTCTTTCTCTGATGTGATCTGCTCTTCTGCAGAGGACCTGCTGCCCTTCGGCTTCCCCAGCATCGACATGGGTCCTCAGCTGAAGGTGGTGGAGCGAACCCGGACCGCGACCATGCTGTGCGCCGCCAGCGGGATCCCCGACCCCGAGATCTCCTGGTTCAAGGACTTTCTGCCCGTGGAGCCGGCGCTCAGCCAGGGGAGAATCAAGCAGCTGCGATCAGGTACGGATTCACAGCAGACGTCAGGGCTGTGATTGTGGAGATCATGATGAGGAGACTCTTCACGCAGTGATTGCTGAGATTAGCAGGGAACACAGACAGAGGTCTCCTCTCGATTACTGTCGCGCTCGGCGCTTGGAAAGGTGGTCATTTCTGAAATGACCACTTACTTTGAGATTTTAACCACAGCCGGGAGCTACGAGAGATAGATTGGATGACTTTGGGCCAGTTTTAGTAACAGCTTACACCAGCGCAAACCGTCTTTTGGCATTAAAATAGTACTGTCAGGATTTACACTGCAAAAATGATTTTCGTACATAGTATTTTTGTCATGTTTTCTAGTATAAATATCGAAAAATTCTTGAATCAAGATAAATGAACTTTAAAGGTAAAATGACTTAAGATATTGTCTTGTTTTTCGAAAAAAATTAATTTAGTTTTTGTTTAAAACAAGCTAAAATATCTGCCAACGGGGCAAGATAAATCATCTTGTTTAGACTTTGAATTAAGATGATTGTTCTTACCCCATTGCCAGGTATTTTAGCTTGTTTTAACCAAAAACTAACATTAATTTCTTTAATATCTTAAGCCATTTTGCTTGTCAAGTAAAAGCATCTTGATTGTTTAGATATTTGTACTAGAAAACAAGACACAAACACTAACTAAGTGCAGTGTACTAAAGACACAGTGATGAATTAGCGCTGAAAAGGCATGGACAGTTATTTTTGCACCTGATCTTATTGAATATGCATTTGTAGGAGTTTCCATTTCAGACACACAATTTATGGGAGGAGATTATTAAAATGAATCACGCAACGAGATTTACTAACGTTTGCGCCATTATTTTACTCCCAAAAAGCATGTCTTAAAGCAGGCGGTAATTTGCTCTCGGTGGATTGCGCTGGTCATTATGGAAATGATCTGTTGCGTCTGTGTTCTTTAATGTGTGCATTGTTAGTAAATCACATGCAGAATTTTCCCCGTCCCATCGGCGCTTTTGTAGAATTGCGATGTAACGCTGATTTGCCCTGTTTAGTAAATCTGGCTCTTTGACTGTAAATCACATGACTCTGAATCACATGACTGAAATGTGTCCACTGTAAGCATGAGTTCTCAAGTTCTGCTTTTATAGCTACATTTAGGGTGAAATTACACATACACACAATGACTGGATTCACCCCGTATGCTTCTGATTAAACATTAAGCATATTAAATATATTCAGGTGTTTCTGAAGCATCTCTCTGGAGCTGTGATTGATTCAGATTCATATATATGAATAATGATGCTAAACTCTTTAAGCGTTCGCTGAGTTCCTCCATCTCTCATTTCACTCACGCTCACTCAGTAAAATCATTTATGCTTAAATCAATGTTTCATCTCCATTTGCTGATTTATTTGGTAAGTAGTCGTGGAATAAGCGAGATCATGTACAGCGTTTGTTTGCTGGCTGTACGTTATCCCTCGCTTATACACGCTCATGTATATATATACATAAATCTAATCCATAGGATTAATGTATATGATGTATATGATTATATCTAGTACTGATATATAATCAGTCTGATGTGTGAGCGGATCATTTGTGTTGTATGAAGTGTGTTTGCGCTGCTGTCTCTCAAAGCTTTCGTTGTGTTTTTTTCTCATTGTGTGTTTTTCTCAGGAGTCTTTGGTGAGTATCTGTTTTTTCTAGACCAACCAAACTCTCCTCATCCTCTCCCGCGGGTCGATGGCATATGTTTAGCGCTCCGCTCATGTCATCCTGTGATAAACATGCCCCTCGTCCCCCCGATCCTCCTAACGAGCCTGATCTCGCTCACTGCACCTGTTCCCTAATGAGAGGTGAAGCCGAGCTCGCCCGAGCCGCTCGACAACTAAACACACCGCCGACATCAGGAGACACTTGTTTTAGTGCAGACTCCAGAAACAGGTCTTAATTAATCAAAAACAGATGCACACACACACACACACATCATTTGTTGTTCTGCAGAATGAGTTTGGAGCTTCATCTGGGCCTGCACTGCAAAAAATGATTTTCTTACTTAGTATTTTTCTCTTAAAATAAAAGCTTAATAATTACTATTAAACTAAGTTGGCTTGTGTAATGGATTAAGGGTACAATAATTATATAAATCATATAAAATAATTATAAAAAATAATCATCTCTAAAAATCTGATGATTTTTCTTTTAAAATCTGTAAAAATAGTATGATAGTTCATCCAAAATCGATCTACTTGCCCTCTTGTCATTATAAACCAGTTACAGAGACATTCTTTCTTCTGCAGAACACAAGAAGCACATATTTTGAAGAATGTTGGTAATCAAACAGTTGTGGTTCCCATTGACCTGTATTGTATTTCTTGGTCCATATAATGGAAGTCAGTGGGAACCACAACTGTTTGATTACCAACATTCTTAAAAATAATTCCAGTTTACAAAGATCTGATGACAGAATTCACATTTTTGGGTGAAACTATCACTTTAAAGCTGCAGTCCTGAACTTTTTTTGGTTAAAAATTATCATAAGTACATAACCAGCCAGTGTTCAAAACTATCACCTTACTTCAGCCCGATTCACAGCGGTTATCTTATAATAATGTTTCTAATTTGAGTGGTACGGGTAGGTTTCTGTGGGAAATTGGAGCATGGCACTGCATTATTACGTCACGTCTGTAAACATAAAGACGTTTTCCCGGCTAGTATGCTATCACACGTGAGGATCCTGCAGGTGACGGATCATTTACAGCCTGTTCTCACAGCAGCTGGAATAATTAAATTGATCATTTTGATGGCAGATTGTAATCCAGAAAGGAGTGTGTTTATGAGACACATGTGAGTGGAATTATATTCTTCTGATTACAGATAGCCAACGTGGGATTACACAAGTGTTTGTATTTTAAATAGAACCAGTTTGAAGGAAGATCAATTTGCTTTTTGGATTAAAAGAATTTCTTAATATGAAATTTGAATGCTATGAAAATTAGATTAGACTGTACAGAAATTGAAATCTACACACTAATACTATACTCATAGTCATGCAATGCTGATGTTGTTAACATTAATAATTTGAGAACAAAGTATAACAATGATAATACTGTGTTAAGAGCTAACTGATCTTTAGATTTAATCACCGTTGGTAGCACGATTTATTGTAATGTTTCTTTCCTCAGTCGGTCAGAACAAACGTGGCAGACTTGTTACTTGTTCAGATGACAATATACGGTGAAAATTCTTATTTGGGTCATATATTCTAAGATGTAGACTAATCTGTGATTGCGAAGCACAGTAAACATCCACACCGGTGCAGTGACTGACAGCTACACATTCACCTCAAAACATTAGATTCATCCGCGCTGGAGCCGTGCCGGAGCACCGGATCACAATCCCGCGCACGGAAGATAATTTACCAAGAAACTGCAATTCCAGGTTTTCAAACATAGAGGGCGACAAAGAGTTAAAAGTTACGGACTGCAGCTTTAAGAAATCATCTTTGTTCGTCTGTGTTTTTTGTACATTTATTGTTGAATCTTTTTATTTTTCCAGTTGAACAGGGTCCAGAATTAACACACGGCTAACGCCAAACCTAAATAACAATTAGCTTAGAAGAGTACATAAAACTGTTTTACCGACCGGTTTGCTGAGAACTTTAATAGAAACATGTTCTGTAGTTTCAGGGGAATTAATAATCTAATTCACTGATTCAATTCAAAGATTCAAACATTTACTAAAAAGAATCTCAAACTCAGATGTTGTCTAATAACAGCATCAGATGTTCATCAGGAGTGAAGTTATTATTCTAGAACTCTCTTTAAAGCAGCAGAAACAGCATCATCATTAGATTTAGAGTCTGTGTTTTAGTTTAGTGTCGCAGGTTTGGAAAAGCGATAATTTTGGGCACTGATTGAGTGTCAGGTTTCTCTCAGATGGATGACAGAGCGATTTGGAGGAAGGTGAGCGAGTATCATTAGCACTAGAGAGAGAGAGACACACAGACAGACAGTGCAAGAGAGAGAGACGTGTGCTCCTCATGAAGATCTCCAGCTGTTTCTTCATCGCTCGATGGCTAGTTAAGAGCACTAATGAAACGCAGATCAAACTAAAAGACTCGTCTGCCACATGTCTGCCATCTCCTCGTCTCCCGCTGCCCTGATCTCCGTTTGTCCCTGGCTCCGTGTTCCCATGATGCTTTGCGGTGCTTCTGTGGTGTCTGCGTATGTTCATCTGTTATTCTCTCCTCGTTTCTCCCTCGTTCTCCTGCACTGATTATATTCAGTAACGCTTCTGTTTGCAGCTGCAGAAATCCATCCAACAGAAATAATGATGAACACGTGAAGCTTGGACTGAGATTCAAAGATCTGTGTGTGTGTGTGAGAGAGAGAGAGAGAGAGAGAGTGTGTGTGTGTGTGTGTGTGTGAGAGAGAGAGAGAGAGAGAGTGTGTGTGTGTGTGTGTGTGAGAGAGAGAGTGTGTGAGTGTGTGAGTTTGTGAGTGTGTGTGTGAGTGTGTGTGAGTGAGTGTGTGTGTGTGTGTGTGTGTGTGTGAAAGAGAGAGAGAGAGTGTGTGAGTGAGAGAGTGAGAGAGTGTGTGAGTAAGTGAGAGAGTGTGTGAGTGTGTGTGTGTGTGTGTGTGTGTGTGTGTGTGTGTGTGAGTGTGTGTGTGTGTGTGTGTGTGTGTGTGTGAGAGAGAGGGAGAGAGAGAGAGAGTTTTGAGTTTTAACACGCTTTATTAAACAACAGTTATTTGTTATTTAACAGAAGAAAACAACAACAAAAAAAAACCAACAACACTACATGATTTTACCTTAAGTCACATATAAAAAACAACTCATTATTAAGTATAGAATACATACCAACATCACAACACCATTCAATCTCAAAAACATTGATTGCATTCATCATCTTGTAATAATTAAAATCTACAAGAATTCTTGATTTAAACATATTCTTAAAAACTGAAACAATATGTTGCCCATTTCTCTGTTCTATTTCATTTCTTCTGGAAATATAAATTGCTAATTTGGCCTGACCAACAATAAAGTTCATTAATTGACACTTATATTTCTGTAGTCTACTATACTTGAAGCCAAATATAAAACATTGCTTTGTAAAAGAAATCCCTAATAAAGAGAATAAAAATTCTAAAAGATCAAAGAGTGGAGAAAGTCTGTCACAATTCATAAAACAATGGAATATTGTTTCTCTCTCTGAACAGAAAGGACAATTATCATTTACAGTGGGATTCAATTTCGTCACAAAGGCGTTTACAGCGATTGCACCATGCAGTATTCTCCACTGAAGATCACCTGCTCTTTTAGTCAATGGTGGTTTGTATAGTACTCTCCACTCTGGTTTTATTTCCTCTACCACTCCTAGTTTGTCTCTCCAAACTGTGTCAATTCTGTCTTTTAATGTATGTTTATTTATTACCTTCACAATACATTTGTATAAGATCTTTCCTTTAACTGTACAAAAATCAACATTTTCATTTGTATTCAAACACAACAGAGGACTATTATGTGAGGATTCTTCAAGATCAGGTGTACTTCTGATGTCTGGGAAGAGGTCATTAGCATCAGGGACAATATCACCCATACTGTAACTCTCAAGTAGAGCTTTTTCCTTGGAGTTTAAAACCCCATCCAGTTTGTTCAGAAAACCTCTAACAAATCTCACTGATCTTATTCCCAGATGTATTGCCACAGTTTCTACATTTTTTAGTCCAGGTCCTGCTTTTTCAACAATGTCTTTCAATTGCAATAGCTTCTTTGACACAAGCAAGTCTTTTATTCCTGGAAGGTCAACTCCTGACACATCAAGGCGACTTCCAAACACGACAGGTTCCTCAAGCAACCAGAAAAGAGAGGTGGCTGACTCTGTCCATTTATGTTTAAAAAGTCTCCACACTTTAAAAAGACTTTTATAAAATGAAGGTAGTCTAGACAAATCCAGGAGAGTACAGTCCGTCAAAAACAGTGCAGCATGAAGTCCCATTCCGTTCACCCCAGATAAAATGGTTTGTGCTAATGGTCTCCACACTAGATTCTGGGGACCCATCAGCAGTCGCTGAATGAACTGTAACCTAAAAGTCGCTCCTCTGCTGACCAGATTCACCAATCCTTGACCTCCTTCGTCCCTTGGCAGGAAAAGCACACTTTGAGGAGTCCAGTGCAAATTGTCCCAGAAAAAATTGACCATTTCTGCTTGAAGTTTTGGTAACAGTCCCAGAGGCGGATCGACACAAGCAAGTTTATGCCATAAAGAGGAGCCCACCAGATTGTTGATTATGAGCGTACGACCTCGATAAGACAGTTTGGGGAGTAGCCATTTCCATTTCTGCAAACGTCCTTTGATTTTTTCTAGCATACAATCCCAATTTTTTGTAACAAAGTCATCATTCCCTAAAAAAATGCCAAGATATTTAAATCCGCCTTTCTTCCAAATTAAACCTCCAGGCAAACTGGGAGGACCTCTATTCCAATCGCCCATTAAAAGGGCCTCACTTTTTCCCCAGTTAACTTTTGCAGAAGAAATTTTTTTAAAACTGTTAACAATAATCTTCAATTTTTCAATATCATCAGCACCAGATATAAAAACAACTACATCATCTGCATAGGCAGAAAGGTGCAACGTGACATTACAGTATGGTATAGTAAAACCACTCAACTCATTTCTTAATTTATGAAGCAGAGGTTCAATAGCCAGGGAATATAACATACCTGACATGGCACATCCCTGTCTCACTCCCCTCTGAATCCTAAACGGAGCACTCAAACCACCATTGACTTTGAGAACACTCTCAATGTCACGATACATGGCCTCAATCATATTTATAAAAACCGGACTAAAACCAAAAGCTTCTAAAACCTCTCTCAGATATGCATGCTCTACGCGATCAAAGGCTTTTTCTTGATCTAACGAAATTAGACCGCCATTTACACCAAATAGCCTTGCAACCTCCAAAACATCTCTGACCAATGAGATGTTATCGAAGATTGACCTATTGGGTATGCAATAATTCTGATCGGGATGTATTACTTGACTCAAAACTTGACTTAACCTTGTAGCTAAAGCCTTTGATACAATTTTATAGTCTGCACATAAAAGAGATATCGGTCTCCAATTGCTTATGTTTTGGAGATCTCCCTTCTTGGGCAAAAGGGTAATAACAGCTCTTCTACAGCTTAACGGTAACAATCCTTTATTCAAACTATCATTAAGAACTAAAAAAAAATCTTCTCCAATTACTGGCCATAACATTTTATAAAAATCAACAGGAATCCCGTCAATGCCAGGAGTCTTTCCATTTTCCATGCTCATCATAGCGGTATATAAATCATTTTGTGACAAATTTTGTTCGAGCATAATATTAGACTCTTCATCAATCTTTGGAAGATCATTTAGAAAAATAAAATCATTATCTTCTCTTTGAGACAATTCACATTTATATAAGTTTGAATAGAATCCAACAGCATGTTTGCGTATCTCACTAGGCTCAGTAAGCTCTTCCCCTATATCCGAGCGTAATGAATGAATGATACGGCTTTGGCCGTTTTTTCTTTCCAAATTGAAAAAAAATTTAGATGGTGCATCCATTTGTGAGATGCTTTGAAAACGTGAACGTATTAACGCCCCTTGAGCTTTGGTACCCAACAAATCTGCAAGCATTTCCTTTTT
>NC_136743.1:257500-292500 GCF_936440315.1 Barbus barbus
ATGCAATATGATGCAATGTAAAAAAACATGATGCTATGCATTTCAATACGGTACTCTCAGGACTCGCCTCGGTCTCCGTAGTTTTGTGATTCGTCATATTCAGGCAGCAGCAGCGGTGATGACAGAACACGCTTGAGAAAAGGTTTAGAGAGGAGAATCATTTGTGACCATGGACCACAAAACCAGTCTTAAGTGTCTGTATGCATCATCTAAAAGCTGAATAAATCATCTATCCATTGATGTATGGTTTGTTAGGATAGGACAATATTTGGCTGAGATACAACTATATGAAAATCTGGAATCTGTACAAAATATCTTCATGGAACATGATCTTAATATCCTAATGATTTTTGTCATAAAAGAGAAATGTATAATTTTGATCCATACAATGTATTGTTGGTTATTGCTACAGATATACCTGTGTTACTCATGACTGCTTCTGTGCTGCAGGGACACATTTTACATATAATATATTGGTCACAAATTATTGGTCACTTTCTCAATAATAAAAGTATAATAATCTACTAATAATTATGTCTAAAAAAAAAATCGTTTTTACCAATGCAAAAGATGCATTGTGAAACAAATGGCAACTTGTATCCCATGCACACTTTTTTAAATCGATGCATCGCGTTGTTTTTTTATGTTGATTCACTGATGAATCTTACCATCCCTAACAGTCAGTCAGAGCCGGTGGATGTGCTTGTGTCGCGTATAAAATATGAAGCTGATGAGTGTGTAGAACATAAAGGAAGGTTTGTAAAGCATCTTGAGATTCACTGTGACTGTAAATATTAATGCTGTGTTTGTTTTCTCTCCTCCTCTTTCCTTTACTTCTCTTTTTCTCATCCTCTCCTCTGTCTTGTGTCTGTCTGACTGACTGACCTGCCTGTTTCTCTGCCCGGCTCTCTCTCTCTCTCTCTCTCTCTCTCTCTCTCTGTCTCTGTCTCTCGCTCTCTCTCGCTCTCTCTTTCTCTCTGTCTCTCTCTCTCTCTCTCTCTCTCTCTCTGTCTCTGTCTCTGTCTCTGTCTCTCTCTCTCTCTCTCTCTCTCTCTCTCTCTGTCTCTCTCTCTCTCTCTCTCTCTGTCTCTGTCTCTCTGTGCAGGTGCGCTCCAGATCGAGCGCAGCGAGGAGACTGATCAGGGGAAGTACGAGTGCGTGGCGTCTAACTCTCAAGGCGTGCGCTACTCTTCCCCTGCTAACTTATACGTGAGAGGTATGGAACACAGTAGGTACTCCGTAGGTAATACACTTTCACACACATGTCAGCAAAGACAGCTTCTTTAATTTACCCAGCAGCCTCTGCAGCACTTCTTCTGTAAACGTGTATATATAAACGCATCGCGTCACACTGTTATCGCGCGTCTGCTCTTTACTGCGTTTTATCTGAACTTTGAGGAACGTCGAGTGTCGCAAGCAGAACAAAATTCTGTTTTTATGAGCTTCCTCCAAGCAGAGATTCAGTCTGCTCGTGAGCAATTCGGAGGAAACGCCCAACTTTATCAACTCAAGTGCTTCCCGTCGGGGTTCATTCGCGATTCTCTGCTAATCGAAGCATTAAAAAAGCTAATTGATTTGAAATGAATTGGGTTTACAGGCATGTAATTGTTTCTGTAAACTCAATTAGTGATATTTGCTGTTGGCGCTCACGGCCTACTGGTCTGGAAAGATCCTCTGCGGTTTTAATAGAGAATAAAAGAAGATAAGATGAGTAACGAGGGGGTAAAGAAACGGTCCGGCCCTCCTCAGCACCGGCCGGCAATCATGTCTAAATCTGATGAACTCGTTATATTAGATATTCCTGTTATCAAGTGCTGCATGATGCCTCTACTAATATTGCAAACGTTTGTGTGCTTACTAATTGTTTTCTTCATGATTGTTTTTTTTTTCAGTTGTTTGTCTGTTTATATATGTTTAAATTACTAATGGAAACTAATTTGACTTTAGTGTTCACTGCATTCATGATTTACAACTAAATATGAAGGTCTTTGTCGTGTGTGTTTTCTCAGTTTGCTTGTGATATTTTCAGTTTATTTCTTTATTTAAGTGAATTTCTCAGAGTAGAGCAAGGCCAAGCCACAATATTTGATATTTGGGAGTGTATATGAATAATACTGCCACACAAAGACGCAGATTGAAGAGCTAAACGTAAGCTAAATGAATGAGGTGAGACTGTGGCAGATGAAGATGGTTGCAGTGGCCTTTTTACTCTCTCTGTGTGTTTCCCTGGTTTTCTTCTCTGCTTTCCATCTCAAACCCCCTTACACCCTCAGAGCTGCGAGAAGGTTGGTGTGTTTTTTGTTTATTTTCTCTCGTTTCTTTTATTTGGCATTTAAACTCTGAGAACTAAATGTCAGTCAAGCAGTAAACAGTGCTGATGATGGTAGTGAACCCGAGTCAAACGTAAAGTGCTGTGAAGACGAGGGTTATGTCGGTCTAGTGTGTTGCATTGTGGGATATTGTTTGCAAACCTTCCGCTTGGAAGGCCCTCTCTCTGTCTCTCTGCACGCGTTGCCATGGAAACCCAGCAATTGGAAATTATGAGTGTCTGCATGAGAACGGTCGCATGCCTGAGCGATGCTGCGTCGTGATTGGCTGTCGTGTGGTCATGTGCTCTGTGCCACTGTAATTTTGCATTGTGCATCTGTCTGTCTGTCTGTCTGTCTGTCTGTCTGTCTGTCTGTCTGTCTGTCTGTGCTCGTGTGCATGTGTCTGTGTGCAGCTCTCACTCCAGCGACGGACGTGCTTTCTGCAGACAATCAGTTTATTGATCGCTCCAAAGCATCAGTTTTTTCCGCAGTGCTGAATTGGTTGACGTCTCGTCAATATCATCTGTGCCGAGCTGTCCGTCAAACATCGTATGATCAGAACGTGACAGCGACCGCAGACGAGTCTCAACACAGCGGCCGAGTCCGTTCACTTCAGTCCCACTTATAAACGTCTGGACGCTGCATTAGACTGATAAACATGCCCTTTATTTTAAAGATGCACAAGCCAATCATTTGACAAGAAGATTTGTGGAAAACTTACTTCATACATTCACTAAAAATCCCTGGCTGATTCAAACACACACACACACTTATATACACACACACACACAATGTTTGGCTCTATTCACACTGTTATAATTAGCAAGTACTGTATTTTCGTGCATTAACGTCATATATTGATCTGGATTGCATTTGTCAGTTATTCTTTATAATATCTCATTCTTACTAATTTAGTGTTCAGCAGCTCAGTTATGACTGATATCTGTTGTAAGCTGTGTTGGGGAACGTTACTTTTAAAAGTAATGTGTTACAATATTGCATTATGCTATAAAAATAACTAATGGCATTACTTAGTTACATTTTACGTAAAGTAATGGATTGTTACTTTTGCATTACGTTTTGTCACCTGGGCTGGGCTTACTTGCTTAATAACAACAAAACAAGTCATATTTTTGGCAATTGTAAAGTCTTTCACATCAAAAGTGAAATGAATAATGGTCACTCCTGATTTCTCTCAACACCAGACACTAGAGCCGTCAGTCAATACATGGGATTTGTTTTTGTAAAAATGTAAAAGCAATGCATTACTTTACTAGTTATTTGAAAAAAAGTAATCTGATAACATAACTTGTAATGTGTTACTCTCAATTCTCATTATGTAATGGTTATAATGTTATTATTGTTATAGGCATAGAAATAATCTGAACCTGGTTAATATATATATATATATATATATATATATTATAATTATGTCATGTTAAGTTCATAAACAGACACATTTGTCTTCTGACGTTACGTGGTGCTACAGCAGCGGTCAGGCAAAACAAAACTCTCTAAATATAATGATTGTTCCCCAAACTTCTCGTTCTGAAGGCAGCCGTTCACAGCATGATAGGATCAGTTGATCCGATGAGATCAGAATTATAACCCATCCCTGATCACCTGTGCTCTCGTTATCAATCCCGCAGCAGGCTTCATAACTTCCATAAACTCAGCGTGATGTCAGAGTCCCGTAGAGAAGCTTCGCAGTTGTTCGCCGTCGCTTTGTTTTGTCTGTCTTTGTTATTTTCTCTCACTGCTTGTGCTTGAGCTGCATGAAGTGTCGTCTGTTTTAATGGAATGTTTTAGGGGTTTATTTTAGGAAAGGTCTGTTTGTCATCAGAGAGTGATGTCAGCGTGAAGAAGCGCTCGAACCGTTTCCGCTCCTGGAAAACTGTTGAAAGCCGAGTGAACTGTCGGAAAGATCGTGAGTGAACTGTCGGAAAGATCGTGAGTGACGTCCCTCCCTCGCTGCTCATGACAGTCTCCTCTGGAGGAGGAGAAGAAAGAGCGAGCCAAACATCTCCTGCGCTTCTGAAGAACGTGTCACAGATGCGCTGATCTGATTCAGTCGTGAGAACAGAAGCGTCTCATCAGACCCCCTGTGTTTGATCGACTCACTGCAAAAAATGCTTTTCTTAGTATTTTTGCCTTGTTTTCAAATATCTAAACATTCTTGAATCAAGATGCATTTACTTGACAGGTAAAATTACTTAAAATATTATGTCTTGGTTTTAAAGGGGACATCGGATGCAAAATTCACTTTTCAAGTTGTTTGAACATAAATGTGTGTCGGAAGTGTGTGTACACATCCATCCTATAATGATAAAAATCTATCCAGTGTTTTTTTTTAAAATCCCTATTTTAAAATCCCTTTTCTCAAATCAGGCTGTTCTGAGATTCCTGTCAGAATGACGTAGTTCTGCACAGGCCCCTCCCACGAGAGTTGATTGACAGGACCGTCTTACCTTAGACCCGCCCTGAGTGAGCTGAGAGCTGTCCACTTTCGGTGCAGGGGAAAACAAGATGTCTCCGATAAAGCGATTGAGGTGTTTAGTTGTTGGATGTAATAATGAATATAGCAGTCGTCATTTACTCCCGACATCTGAGCTGCTGAAGACACAGAGGATTAACGTTACTTTAGTTTTGAAGTGAATGCACCGATCCCTGATCTGCCTAAATGTGTCTATGTTCGTGTGAATCATTCGTGATCCAGCTTCATCTACAGAAGAAGTGAGCATAATGGTTTTTTATGAATCTTTGCAAATCACCTTTCCTAATAATGTGCTAGTAAGCCAGTTTCACGGCTGAAGTAAACAGTACTGCTCGTCACCCCACGGAAGAGAGGGGTGGGGTCAGCAGAGCTCATTAGCATTTAAAGCAACATGGACTAAAAAACGGCTTGCTGAAAACAGAGCTTATTTTGATAGAGTAAAAAAGGTGCATTTTTAACCAAAGTATGTTATAGACTTTTAATTGAAACCCCTAAAGAATCATATCAACTTGTGCAAAATAGGCAAAAAACTCACTTCATTTTGACTTGTTTTTTCTGAAAACAAGACAATAATTTTTACTTGTCTAGAAAATCCTTCTTGATTTAAGAATTTTTCGATATCTTGGCTTGAAACAATACAAAACATCTACGTAAGACAATCATGTTTTGCAGTGCACAAGTGATGACGGAGTTGGTTTAATGCGGCGCCGTATTTGTGCACTAGGACTGTAAGTCGATACGCTGTGCCTCTGCTTCTCCTTTCAGCGAGAGGAAAGATTGTGTTTAAGATAATTCATTGTAATGGGCTCGACTAACAATGGCAAATCCAATTCAGCAGTCCCCATTGTGGCATAGATCAAATGTGCTGTTACCACCCAAGGTTATTGTTCCTGTCTCGCTGGAAGCCGAAGCTTTTAAGAGCAGGAAAGTGATTTTTGCACAATAGACGCTCGTAGTAGGTCATTTAAATTCAGATATTCAAATATTCTCCCTGTCTAGCAGAACAGACTGGTTTAGTCACAACCAGAAACTAGCCGTTTATTTCCATCATCAGTAATCCATAATAAGTCATAATATTACCATTGAATGCACATGTTGGGCTCTTTTTGAGTGTTTTCTTTGAAAGTTTGCATGTTACTGGTGTCGCATGAGTGCATGCACTAACCCGCATTAACAACCTCTGATTAACTGCATCTACTGACTGTGTAGATTTAGCCGTTATGTTTCATCTGAAATATGAGTGCGTCCAATTCTGGGTGTCCTTTGGTCAATGCTCACCTGCAATTCGATTCGCTTTTACAATCGCACATTTTATTGTAACAAACAATCCGCATGCTACTGGAATCAGTTTTTTAGTCTGTCAGAGATTGGTTAGATCAAATGCGTTTAGCTCGAAATGCAGTTGTTGCTTTATTCAGGTGGATTTTTCCCTCTTTTGCTGAAGTTGTAGATTTCAGAACTTGATCCTATGTGGTGAATCCCCGTAAGCCTCGGCATCCGAGAAAGCTTTGCTCAGACGTTCAGTCATCTCTAAAGCAGAAGAAACAAGAACCTGGGCTTCAGACGCATCTTAGCGTGGCTTATGTTCTGTCTGCGCTTCTATTGATGTGAATGAAACGGCTCATTGAATTAGTCAACATTACAGCTACAGCAAATGAGCTCCTGATTGAACTGCTGGGCTTCTCTGATCGTTATTTTCATTGTTATATTAAATGCAACTCACATTTTTCTTGTTTTATGACCGCGCAGGCTCATGCAATGCACAGCTGATGGTGAATAATGAGATTCACTCATGCTCTTTGTTATTAAAGGAATAGAAACAATCATTCTGTCCTCATGTCGTTCCAAACATGAATGACTTTCTTTCTTCTGTGGAGCACAAAAAACAAAACACTGAGACATTTCTCAAAATAATATGTTTATGACAGCTTGATAATTTTTGGATGAACACTGTCTTTAAGTCAATGCTCAAGAGATGAACAATGCTTTAACACATTAGCAACCACCCAGAAGATCCTAGCAACACATTCAACACCTCAGATTCTGCACAGAACCACCCTAGCAACCACTCAGTACACTAGCAACCGTCCATCGTGGTGGTGTGCTGCATTCAGTGATCATTTGAAACTTCAGCGTCTCTGGTTTCTGAGTGTTTGCTGTTGCCCTGGTTCTTTGTTTCTGTCCGTCATTTCTGTCTCGCTCTCTCTCTCCGCATCATTCATGCCTAACTCTCTCTCTCTCTCTGTGGGCTCCAGCTTCACGGCTCTTTGATTCACTGTATGTTTTAAATCCTACGATGACCTGCCGATTTCACAACGCCTCTAAGAATTCAGCAAGCTGTAGTTCTTAGCGCATCCTTCCTTATATCTCTCTTTCTTTTATCCTCCCCGTCTCTCTCGAGCACATTCTCTCTCTCTCTCCTGCATTTCATCTCTGTTTCTGGATGCAGGGTTGGCAGCGCTCCACATTAACTCAGTGGATTAGCATAACTTCCATCGTTTCTCACATTTGCTCGCTGTCTCTTTTATTTATTTATTTCCACAGTCAGATGTAGCTCTTCCAGGAGTAAATGCAGTATTTCCCTGTGGAGTGTTAGTTTCTGCTAAAGAAGAATCTGATTTGTCCTAGAATATCGCAGACAGATGCACACACACACACACTCAAAGACAGACACAGACACACACACACACACAGAGCGTCCGGCGCGTCTCCGCTGGTGGATTGTGACCCAGAAATGGGAAGCAAGTCATAGACAGCTGAGAAAAAAACAAGGCTGAATGCAAATAATACAATTCAACCAGCAATAAAATGGATGGCTGTTTGAGTGACAGCTTTCAGAAACTGTGTGACAAAGAAAGATTTTGTGTGTAAGCAGATGAAAAATAGTAACAGGGTTCTGTCTCAATGTAGCAAAACCAGTTGAGAAGCACTGGACTAGATTTATGGCCTATTTGGAGCATGGAGCGTCAGCCGCTAGTTAACACATTGACTAGTAGGTGCAGAAATGTTTGACGGCTGTCAGGTTTGGTGTGTGTATAGCGATCTCCCTCGATGGTGTTGTGTTGCAGCGGCGTGTTCAGGCATGCAGGTGACCCATGCAGCTCTCCTCTTCCCCTGTGATCCGCCGGAGAACAAAACCAGCCCCGATCGAACGCCTGCTCTCCCAGCGCGGGTCTATAGAGGCCATATCTGCAGCTATCGATCACAGAGCTTGAAAAGGCTTTGTTGGTTCGTCTGCGTCATCCCCGAGGGCAGTGCCATCTTATTTAGGTTTCTAAAGGCTTATGGGAAATGGACCGAAATCGAGCTCGTTCAGACAGAGTGGGTTTTAATAAATATGCATCATTACAGTTTCTCTGCCTCCCAGCTGAGCTCGGAATGAGAACAGAGAAGCCTCGGCGGAAGCGTCTGCGTTAAACGCCCTGTTTTTCATCCTTGCAGAAATTTCTGTGAACTTAACGAGGACGATGCGCCTGTAGAATTGGGCGTGTTAGTCAGTTTGTAAGAAAACACAGCTTTGACCTTTAGCTCGAATTCAGATTCTCCAGCTCCTTTTAACATTACTATTCCGTTCCATCTGCTAGTCAGTGCTTATATTTAGCAACTTGTCCTTTTAGCTGTAATGATGCATTGCCAGCTTGATTATGAAGCTTTCACCAGACAATTTTCTGTCATTGTTACCTCGCTCCCCTGTTTCCCTGTGTTTGTGCTCCAGTTCGCCGTGTTCCCCCTCGCTTCACCATCCCTCCCGTGAGCCATGAGATCATGCCGGGCGGCAGCGTGAACATCACCTGCGTCGCGGTCGGCTCTCCGATGCCTTACGTGAAGTGGATGCTGAATTCAGAGGACCTGACGCCGGAGGACGAGATGCCCGTGGGCCGGAACGTTCTGGAGCTGAACGGCGTGCGCGAGTCGGCCAACTACACCTGCGTCGCCATGAGCAGCCTGGGAATCATCGAGGCCGTGGCACAAGTTATTGTTAAATGTAAGGAAGAGGTCATTTTAATGACTCATTAGGATTTTTTATGCATGCAGGGCAGGAGAAAATGCAAGCAACCAAAAAAAAGGAAGAAAAATTTAACAAAATGGAAGTGATAATGCAAATGGAAGTAGAAAATACTTGAAAGTACTGAAATGTGCAAACAAAGATAACACTAAGCACAAAGTAAATGCTCTGCAGCGTATTATCCAGAAGGAGGAAGTAAAACATTCTGTGTAAAATATTAGCCAAATCCAGCTGCAGAATGTAAATATATGATGTTGGGTTGATGAAAAGAATGTCTTAATTTTATCCAGTCTAATGAAGTAAGAAAAAGGTTCTTAAGTGGGCTTCGTTATTGACTTAAACATTTGCAGATCTTCCCCAAAAGTAAATGGAAGCAACATCGTGAGTTTCCAGACATTCTGTTAGCAGCCCATTTTGATCTACAGATATCTTGATTGTTTGACCTAGACAACCCTGAGATGGAGAAATCTCCCACTTCTTAGTTGCCTGGTTTCTGGTGTATCTCATGTAGGGTTCAGAGGAGATCTCAACAATATCTCAATCTGTGCTCAGTGCTAGATAACGCAGAAAACCTAACCGATCAGCTTTTGAGCAGTGATGAGATGATGCCAACCCTAAAAAACTACCAAATTTTGCTATAAGTTTGATCGCAACATATAATCGTTGTTGTCAATAGTGTTCACTAGCTATCTGATTACATGACATTAACTAACTACATGATTTTAACTGCACATTTCTGCCATTTAGACATTACCTTGACATAGTCACCACTGATAAGCTACTTAATTTTCTGTAAAGCTGCTTTGCAAGGATTTGTATCGCAAAGAGCACTATAGAAATAAACTTGAATTAAATTGAGCAGTGAAGTTTTCTGCTCTCTATGCAGCTTTACCTAGAGCTCCTGGTACCCCCATCGTCACGGAGACGACCCCCACTAGCGTCACCATCACCTGGGACTCTGGGAACCCCGACCCTGTTTCCTATTACATCATCCAGTACCGTGCCAAATCCCCAGACAGCAAGTACGAGACGGTGGACTCCATCACCACCACCCGCTACAGCATCGGTGGCCTGTACCCCAACACCGAGTACGAGATCCGTGTGTCCGCCGTCAACTCCATCGGCCAGGGCCCCCCCAGCAACAGAGTGGAAGCTCGGACCGGAGAGCAAGCCCCGGCCAGCCCGCCAAGAAACATCCAGGCGCGCATCATATCACAGAACGCAGTGATGGTGCGCTGGGACGAGCCGGAGGAGCCCAACGGCTTGATCAAGGGCTATCGAGTTTATTACACCATGGATCCTTCGCAGCCGATGAGCAACTGGCAGATTCACAACGTTCAGGACAGCATGATAACAACCATCCACAGCCTTGTGCCATCCGAGACGTACACCATCCGCGTACTGGCGTTCACGTCCGTGGGAGACGGACCCTTCTCTGACCACGTTCACGTCAAAGTGAGACCTGGAGGTGAGTTATAGAGAAACATGTGATTGAGGAATTTAGAGGAAATCAACTCCTGCAGATCAAATGTGCTGTCAGGTTAGCTGAAAAAACTAAGTAAGATCCATTGTCAATAATATAGAGATACATGAAGCACTGCTCACAAAGAAGCAAGTTTCAAATCAAGCACCAATTTGAGCTACATCACGTGATCGCTCAAATTCCAATTGGAATGACTGGATTTCACCCCAGAAATTTAGCTGAGAAACAGTAAATGTGACCACACCTTAAAACCGTTCCTGTGATTGTATACATCCATATGCAACTTTCAGTGGAGCTTCACAGAATGCTTGAAATCAAGTATAGTACCATATGAGCATTTCTGCCGTTTCTTTAGTGGCAGTTTTACTTTTGGCGTTTAAAATAGTACTGTCAGGATTTACTAAAGACGCGCAGTGACGAATTAGTGCTGAAAAGGCATGGACAGAGTTATTTTTGCACCTGACATTATTGAATATGCATTTGTAGAAGTTTCCCTTTCAGACGCAAAATTTATGGGAGGAGAGTATTAAAATGAATCACGTAACGTGATTTACTAACGCTTGTGCCATTATTTAATGGCCAAAAAAAGCATGTCTTAAACTATTTTGCACCTGTGTTGTAAGTAGATCACCAGCACCTGATGAGCATCGGCTCTGCTTATTTGCGACTAAGCTAATTTGCGCTGCATTTGGTATATTGCGTTGGTCGATATGTAAATGAGATGTTCGTCTGTGTTCTTTAATTTGCGTATTGTCAATAAATCACCCGCAGAAATTTCCACGCCAATCGTTGCTGTTTTGGAATTGCGCTCTCGCACTAATTTGTCCTGTTTAGTACGCCTGGCCCTTTGTGTCGCTCCAATAATGAATGATGTGCTTCTATTTTTAAGCAGGTTTATAATGTTCCTGATCTGTGTTTCAGTTCCTGGGCAGCCAGGGAAGTTCCAGGTGGGTAAAGTGACCGATACCGGCGTAGAGTTGACCTGGGAACCTGCGTACTCCAAAGAGCCCGTGAAAGCCTACGAACTCATCTACAAAGCTCCAGATCTCGGCATTCAGGTGAGAATGTGCTTCACTGAGAAAGACTTTAGGCCTACAAATCATATCGGCATCAACTCCTGAAATGTCAGAATAATGGTAATGTTTCCAAATGCATTGCATACAGGGGCGTAGCCAGGATATTTTCATAGGGGTGGCCGGATGGGAGGGGGTTCAAAGCCCACCCTCTAGCTCCACCCCCTGATAGTACAAATATTACTACAAATATTGACGAATTGCAAGTCACTTTGGATAAAAGTATCTGCTAAATGCATAAATGTAAACAAAAGAGTTGTTGATCTTTCAAACAAACAGGAGAAGAGGAATTTTGAGCCCAGAACGTCGTATGTGGTGGAGGGTCTGCGCGCCAACACCGAATACACCTTCTCTCTGGCTGCCGTTTCCAACAAAGGCATCGGCGCATTCACCAATGAGATCAACCAACGCACAGCACAAGCAAGTATGTGTGAGACCCCTTAAAAAGACTTTATTATAGAATTTATCAATTACTTTACTGTATTTGACCTCACAGGGTGTTTTCTTACAGTTTATGTCACAGTAACATCTCTCTGCACCAAACCTCCCTCGGTTTCTCCATCCACAGATGCAGTCGATGTCTTCTGCTGTTGTCTGTGACTCTAGATTGGTTTTGATGGTTTTGTTGGTCTGGATGGGAAGGGGATGGGGCTGGTATAGATCATGAATCCCCCTGATTGGATGTTTAATCTGTAGTTGCTCAGTCATCATTTTCAGAGTGGGAGCAGAAGAGAAACGCAATCTTGGCTGCCAGTGCACAGGGAACTGTTTATTCACCCCCCCTCTCTTCATCCATCCATCCATCTGTCTGTCCATCTATGTGTCATTGTGAACTGCATTGGTGTGTGAGATGTGTATGTCTACGAGTATTTCCAGTAGATGATTTAAAAACAAGCAGAAGTCAAAGCCACCACCAGACTGGATGGGATTTGTGTTTTCAATTTCTGCCTTTTTACCTCTTTCATCTTTTCCTCCTTAGTTTAATATATTTTCAGCTCAGGACCCAGTGACGTAATCATAACTCCAGCGGTGTGTGTTGTTGTTGTGTCTGTGCTAATGATGAAATGCTCTTCTTAGGTGTCATGCAGCTCTTCAGTACCGCTGGTAAAGCTTGTGATTTCTATGATGGTTAACGGTAAGTGAGGATGACGAACCACCGCCGCGGTCTGTAAAACTCTTCTCATTATTCCACTAAACCGTCCTGATAGCCGGATCTGTGGATGGAACTGCGTCTGATCCAGTGTATATCGAACACAGCCCTGCAGTGTTGAACTTTGACACTCTGATGAACTCTCTGTGATTGCAGACAAACGGCAAGAATTGAAGTTGTTCTGTTGTGTTCTGGGCTGTTTTAGTTGAGCTGCACAAACAGCATATGGTTGCCATGTTGTTATACAAACAGCTCAGATGGCAGTGAGAGAGGATAACAGTTGCTGTATTTGTGTGCTTTGGGGGCTTTTCACCTGTTTCCCGTATCACAGGTTGTGAGGTTGAGGGTGTTAATAGGTGTTGGTGTTTATACATGGTCGCTAGGGTGTTTTTAGGGGTTTGAGAATAGTTGCTAGGATGTTGTGGTCGCTAGGGAGTTATTAGGGGTTTGGGAACAGTTGCTAGGGTGTTATTAGGCTTTTGTGAATAGTTGCTTGGGTGTTCCAGTTGCTAGGGTGTTATTAGGGGTTTGGGAACAGTTGCTAGGGTCCTACGGTCGCTAGGGTGTTATTAGGTATTTGGGAACAGTTGCTAGGGTGTTTTTGGTGGTTATACATGGTCACTAGGGTGTAATTAGGGGTCTGGGAACATTTGTTAGAGTTTTGTGGTTGCTTGGGTGTTGTGGGTGGTTATACATGGTTGCCTAGGGTGTTATTAGGGGTTCGAGAATAGTTTATAGGGTGTTGCGTTCGCTAGGGTGTTATTAGGGGTTCGAGAATAGTTTATAGGGTGTTGCGTTCGCTAGGGTGTTATTAGGGGTTCGGGAACAGTTGATTGGGTGCTGTGGTCGCTAGGGTGTTATTAGGCATTTGGGAACAGTTGCTAGGGTGTTATTAGTCATTTTAGAACAGTTGCTAGGGTGTTGCGGTCGCTAGGGTGTTTATAGGCATTTGGGAACAGTTGCTTGGGTGTTGCGGTCACTAGGGTGTTATTTGGGTTTTGGGAACAGTTGCTAGGGTGTTGTGGTCACTAGGGTGTTATTAGGCTTTTGGGAACAGTTGCTAGGGTGTTATTAGGGTTTTGTGAGTGGTTGCTAAGGGGTGTCTGTGGTTGTCAGTGGTAGCTAGGGTGTTGTGGCTAGTTTCTAGGGTACGCTGGGTCGTTGCCAGGCTGTTGCTATGCGTTTTTGCTATGCGTGTTCTTGTCTGTGGGGTTTTTCAGCTGTTCTCTGGTCCCGCATGTTGTTGTCGCATCAGTTGTGTGTCTGTAGGTTGTGCTGATGTTCTGAGCGTCTCACTGAGGCTCCAGCACAAACACACATGAGCCCAGTTATCCTCGTACGTCCTCTGACATCGGTGCAGATAGCAGTTTTTGAAAGCAATTACATATCCGCGGTTCATTTTTACATGTCATATTCTATAAAGATAATTAAATTAGTTTAATTATTGTGTTACACGAGAGTGCGTGTGCGAGAATAGAGGCCGGTCGTGGGGTCCGTGGAGCCGAATGCGGCGAGAACCTTATCGCTTTGATTGATTATGAGAACGTCTCGGATCCCTTGTTATTTTTAATAACTCTCTCGGCTCTCGTTGTGCCATTCGGCTGGAAAGGTTTCAGTCAATTACACTGACAGAGTCCAAAGCCCCACATTAACCACAGTATTAATGACAGATAATACCACAATTCTATACGCTCGTATTCAACTGAAACTTCAGCTCAGAAAAATGCTTAAGGCAACTGTGTGTGTGTGTGTGTGTGTGTGTGTGTGTGAGAGAGAGAGAGAGAGAGAGAGTCAGTGTGTTGTGTGTGTGATGGTAAGAAGGTCCATGTACCATACGCAGGAGCAGGTATGTACTCTACATCATCAGCTTCTCTTCGTTTGTTTTGTTGTTTTCCAGACTGATTCCTTATTTTCTAGTTTCAGTTGTTTTTTTCTCATTAGATCTGCATCCAGTCGAGTTGATGTTTTCGTGATTTCTTTTGCTTTAGTGCTCATAACCGCTTGAGTACAAACGCCAGAATGATTGGGATCAGAGTCAGTGCAGCGATGCTCTCCGTTCACCAGATGCTTTCTGACATTACAGGGTTATTGAAACAAAGCTGTAACTTTGTCATGTTACTTTCATTCATTTAGCAGATGCTTTTATCTAAATGAGGAACATCAGAAGCAGTGTCAGATGAACATCATCAGATTGATGTCTGTTAAGTGATCAGACACTCGAGGTAACGAGGAATACAGATTGAGTAGAAGGAGGTGAAGTGTGTGGATCTCATGCATAACATGTATTGTTCTGTATGTTCACACACAGAAGATCTTTCAGAGTGTTGGTTTTATGAAACCCAGCTTACACAGAGCTGCAGAACCTCGTCAGATTTCTAATTAAAGGAGCAACTTCGTAAACAGAAACTCCTCCGTAACCCCGATGGGTTTCAGTCGGACCGTCTGTCACCATCTGGTCAGGAATTCTGATCCCGGACCGAAGCGTCGCTCCATCCATCAAGCGTGTTTCCATGGCGATGGCGCTGCTATCAGTTACACGCTCGGCGGTGCTTTAATTAGGTTGTCTGTTCTGGTCAATATGTTGATCGGATCCTTGTTTCGTGACAGACAGGCGCTTTATTCCTCCATCGCTGCATCACAACACATCCTTCATTTCATTTTGCTTCATTCTTCCTTTGTTTGCATCATTTATTAAGTTGAATGTAATTGGAGCCTCATAATTAGTTTTATTGATCTGTTTCCATCTACACTATTTTTGCAGCCCGTGAATCTCATCTTCTGCGTTCGTCTTTGTTATATTGATTTATTTTGCTTCATTTCTGTTTCTTTATCCTCCTCCACCTTCCTCAATGATCTTTCCTTTCTGTGTTTTATTTTCGACTCTTTTCCGCTCCTCCGCTCTTCCTGTCAGGGCCCTCAGTTCCCCCGCGTGATCTCCGCTGCTCCACCGCTGGCTCCACCTCGCTGTTGGTGAGCTGGGCTCCGGCCGCGGAGGAGCCGCTGGGGTATGAGGTGCGGTTTGGGAACGGCAGTGACCCCCCGCAGACTCTGCGTCTGGAGTCGGGTGCGGGCCGGGCCCTGCTGACGGGCCTGCGGCGCTGGAGTCGGTACCGTGTGACAGTGGCGGCGATCACAGCGCAGGGCGGCGGACCAGAGAGCACAGCTGTAGAGTGCAGAACGGATGAAGATGGTAAATTCTCACATCAGTAGTTCAGCATTAGATCCCTCTTCTTCAGGTCTGTTTAGGTTCTTCAGCTGGTTCTTTGGAGATCTTCATGTTTCGTTAAAGGTTCTTCAGATCAGCATTTTGGCTTCTGAGTTCTTTAAGGTTGTGTTCACACTTGGCACACTGCAAAACATTATTTTCTCACGTAGTATTTTTGTCAAGTTTTCCAGCACAAATATCTAAACATTTTTAAATTCAGACACATTTACTTAAAGCAAAATTACTCAAGGGACAAAGTCTTGTTTTCTGAAAAACATACATCAATATAAACCACTTAAATCAGCAAAAAACATCTGCCAGTGGGCTCCGAAAAAATAAACTTGTTTTCTCTATGGATAAAATTAAGCACTGACAGATGTTTGTTCTTGTTTTGAGCCAAAACTCACTTCAATTTGGTTGAAAATTACAAGTAATAAGCTATTTTCTGTCCTGTTTTAACCCCCTCATCAGAACGCTCTGTTTGAATAGCTGTGGAGGATTGTAGAGTCGGAAGTAAACACCACTGCTGTGACTGGCTAATAGCTGTGTATGTTTGACAGTCTACGTCCTTCTCAGATGGACGCTGCTGTGATTTAGGTCAAAAACACATAAATACTCACATCAAACTGTTTAATAGACAAAGCAAATAGTGATCACGTAATGAAAACAGTTACTCACACTTGTGTTGGGGCATTACTGTCAGATCCAATATAGTCGACAGCATCGTCTATTAGTTTGAATCTTTCTGAAAAATCCCACTTTGAATTGTGCCTTGTTTGCAAATGAATCCACAGTAAAATGAAGTGAACAAAGGACCGAGTTCTTACTGACGTGGTCTGGAACTTCATTGAAAATAAAGTTCGTTCACTCTTTCCTAATGACGGGATCAGAAGGAAGGCGACGCAAACACTGTTTTTTCACAGCTTGGCACTGAACAGTGTCTTGTTGTCTTAGGAGTAACTTTATCATTTGGTTTCTGCGTAGACCTGCATTCGCCTCTTGTTATTTACACTACATGCATGAATTGGTGGGCGGGGCTAAACAAGCAGTGATGTCGAATCGGTGGGCGGGGCTAAACCATAGACTGTAAAAAAAACATGGACATAGTGTCCGTGACGTCACCCGTAGGTTTCTGAAGAGCATTTTTGAAGCCCAAAGTAGACGGAGTCGGCCATCGCCATCTTGGCAAGCGCGTCACCACGCGTCACTCCCGGATAATCGAAAATGGGCAAAGAAGCGGGATGTGGGCGGAGCTGGTTGCTGAAACCACGCCCACCTAGCTCACCAGTGGTGACAGCAGCGGCAATCCGCCTGTCACTCAACTGGCCACGCTCTTAATTATGCAGAACTTTAAGGCTCAATATAATTTAAATGGGTAAGTTATAAAAAAAATTCACCCCCCTCACAGTTGTCATGAAGGGAAAAATTAGCTATATAGACCAAAATATTTTTTTAATCAGGCTGTAAACGTGTTTTTTTCTGCTGTAAAGTTGGGCATTTTAACATGGGGGGTCTATGGGATTGACTCCCTTTTGCAGCCAGTCTCTAGCGACCAGTTGACGAATTACAGATGAAGTCACTTCCGTGTTGGGCTAAACAAGCAGTGATGAAGAATCAGTGGGTAGGGCTAAACAGGCGGTGATGTAGAATTGGCGGGCGGGACTAAACAGGCAGTGATATAGCATTGGTGGGCAGGGCTAAACAGGCAGTGATATATAATTTGTGGGCGGGGCTAAACAGCCAGTAATGTAGAATGTGTGGGCGGGGCTAAACAGGCAGTGATGTAGAAGAGGCGTTGATTATCTTCTGTGGAGGGGGTGGTTATCCACACTATTACATCATAGAGTGGCACATTCCACAAGCTGTCGTTTTGGCAGACTGCCTTTAATATAAGCTGTTTTTAGACTAACGACAAAGATTTGAGTCCTGAAACTTACAGGATGTTTTTATAGTACAATGATCTCTTATATGTCAAAAGATCAAGGGAATTTTGGTTTCTCAGTTCATGGCCCATTTAAGCCTTTTATCATTCCCAGTGTGAATGCTGAGCAAATCTGAATTAAATGGTGTCATTGTTGGTCTGGACCAAGGGAACTGCACTGAACTACAAGTGTGAACACATCCTAAAGCTGCAGTGTGTGGATGTTTTGTACTGGTTCTGCAGTGACGTCAGACTAGGCCGTGTGTGTGTGTGTGTGTGCAGTGCCCGGAGCTCCGCCCCGTCAGGTGGAAGTCCAGCCCATCAACAGCACGTCTGTTAAAGTGTTGTGGCGCTCCGTGTTGCCAGGGCAACGGAACGGACAGATCCGTGGTTACCAGGTTCACTATGCTCGCATGGAGAACGGGGAGTCGCTAGGCCTGCCGCGCATCAAAGACATGATGCTGGACGATGAGCAGGTGAGGTCACGACCTCGCAGACAGCGCCGCACCCTCAGCAAAATATGACCATTAGTCAACCTTGATTTGCATGCAGAAGTTAGCTATTTCTGGTAAAGACTTACGATCATTAGCCATTATAGGTAAATAAAAGAATAGCAAAGCACAATAAAATGTAAAACTGTTTGTGTTAGACACTGATGTGTTTATGATTATAATGATAAATTAAAACAATGTGATTAACAATAAAGGTAAAATAACTGGAATCGACTGACATGGAGGCACATTCAAGGTACAAATGACCTCATCAAAGATGATGTTGTTTTTGGGTCTTTATTCATTCATGTTTTCAGTCCACATGGAATTAAAATTTATCTTATTTCCTTTACGTGTTCCTCATCTTCCTGTGATCGTCTCATCAGCGGCCGTTATTCTAAATTATGCTTCTGATGCAGAGCCACACTCACATTCTGATGTGAAACACACACTTTCACATCAATCCAGCAGGAGAAAATCACGGCCTGACCTACATTTATTTCTCATTCAATATCCCGTTTCCCTCAGAAATGCATGACAGAAGTAAAATGGGTCATGGATGCAGTTTCATAAAATCTTTAGTATAAAATCTTTATAAAATCTGCAGTTTCATTTTGAATCTTTGCATGATACTGGTCAAAACCACATTCAAAATAACAATAGATGCTAAATATTATTTATACTGCCTCTACAGAATCAGTCTGATCTGAATGAACAGACACTGAATGAATCTCACTCTGCGTCTCACTTCATCTCTTCTCTTGCTCATTGCTCATCCATTCTGTGCTTTCACTAAATGAATCTCACCCTCCTCTCCTCCTTCTACGCGCGGCCTGGTCATCACTAATTCTCTCACATCTCTGTGCGTGTCATCCTGCTGCCGTGCCTTTAGAGGGACACGGATGAGACGGCGCAATATGTGAGTATGAACTTCAGCTTTATGTTCAGAGTAGCTTATGAAAGCACAGCTGAGACAGAAAGATTTCAAAGCCCATCAGAGCCGCTGGATCTGAACCGCTTCACTGCATGAGTGTGTGTGTGTGTGTGTGTGTGTGTGTGTGTGTGTGAACCTCTCACACTGGAGAACGCTTTCATAGAGCCACTCGAACACAGATCACAGACTGAGAAGTATATTAAACCAAAACATTGCTGGAGAGAATGAACGAATGAATGCGTCAGTAACATATAATCAGAGCAAGTGTCAGGTCAGAGAGCAGTGCTTAAGATTACATTGAAGTTTCTGGCGCTGACTGACTTGAGACTGTGTGTGTGTGTGTGTGTGTGTGTGTGTGTGTGTAGGAGCTGATGCTTGAGGATCTGCAGCCTGAGACGCTGTACTCCATCAGTGTGGCGGCCTACACCATTAAAGGTGACGGAGCTCAAAGCGTCTCTCATCTGGTGCAGACACCCGTCGCATGTGAGTCGCCCATCTGTGTGTGCTTCTGTATGTTGAAACATTCAGGGACAGACAGACTCTTTCTTCAGTTCAGTTTTCAGTGCTGTTTGTGTAACAGATAGCAGTCTTTTGTCACTAGACTCAACAGAACAAAAGACTCACAGTTCTTTATCCAATCAGAAACACAGTTAGTCATTGTGTGCGTTCCTGACATTGGATTGGCTCACATATCTTTAGAGGGTGGGGCTTTATTCTCTATATTAACCCCGCCTCAGGTGTCTTATTGCTTTGATAACACAGTTTCTGTTTAATTAAAATATTAATGACAAATCATGTCGAATGTGATTTAGTGGCTACTTTATTATATCTTAAAGTGCCCCTATTATGAGTTATGAAAGGTTCATATTTTGGTTTTGGGAGTCCCCAACAACAGGTTGACATGCATGCAAGGTCAAAAAACACTTTCATTGTCTTATAATATGCATTTATTTTCCCCTTACTTGCTCAACGAGTCCCAAACGATTTGCTGAACGATTCATTTTTCCAAACCCCTCCTTTGGTCGATTGGTCTCATTTTCATCTCATCTGGCCTGTACGCCTGATTAAGCAGTGTTTGTGATGCTTTGTGTACAGCGTTACCGGGGAAACTGCTCCAAAAGCGGCACCTAGTGGCAAAGAATGAATTTGCATTTTCATTCAGACCAACATGAAAAGACCAACGAGTGGGCGGGCTATATGCTAATGTTTCATGTTGACGTCAACCTGAAACGCTTGGGATTCGTTTTAAAAACTCGTTTCAATGATTCAGAGTCAACTCTTTCTTTTGAGAGACAATAACTTTATACACAGTACACTTTCAGATTTAAAACTTTGCAGGATGTTTTCATTCACTTAGAGCTGTTACACACTGCATGAAAGCAAATTTTCAAAAATACATAATAGGGGCACTTAATATCTTCATGCATTATAGTCGCATTTATCAGATTAGAGCTGTGTGATAATAGTCACATTTTGTGATGATACAAACAATCAAGCAGTTGAGATTTACTATATCGTATATATTGCTTTGCGTGAGTGTACTGTGTGTGTGTATATATATATATATATATGTTACATTTTTGTAACACCATATAAACAATCACCACTGTAACTGCACTGTCCAATCAGAAGAGTGCACTGGATCTGGTCAGGGTGATGGATGTGTTTTATATGTGGTGGTGGTGGATGGCGCAGTGGATAAGACACATGCCTTTGGTGTGAGAGACCCGGGTTCGAATCCACTGTGAGACACCAATGTGTCCCTGAGCAAGACACTTAACCCCTAGTTGCTCCAGAGGCGTGCGACCTCTGACATATATAGCAATTGTAAGTCGCTTTGGATAAAAGCGTCAGCTAAATGAATAAATGTAAATGTAAATGTATATGCACAGTCACTGAGAGTTTGTGTGTCTTTGTGTCCTCTAGTACCTGCTCGTCCCGTTCTGTCCGTGCAGCTGGTTAATGAGACGTCCGCTTCGCTGATCTGGTCTCCCCAACAATCCTCCAACCCTCTGCTGGAGATCCTGGGCTTTCATCTGACCTACGTCCTTAAAAACGACTCTCAGTCTGTCTCTCTGGATTTCAGACCTGAGGAGCGTCAACACAACGTGACTGGTCTGCATCCTGGAGGCGTTTACTCGTTCCTCCTGGCCGCTAGAGGGCGCTCCGGGTACAGCGACGAGGCTCAGGAGCAGCTTTCGGTGCCTGAGTTTCCTCCAAAAGGTTTTCCGCAGCTGTTGGAGCGCGTCAACGCCACCTGCTGCTCGCTGCAGTTCACCTGGCTTCCTCCGAACGGCTCAGAACGGAACGCCGTTTTTACCGGATACACGCTTGCGTATGAGGAAGCAGGTGGTGGCGTTGAACCACGGACTCTGATGGTGCCAGCGGACGTGTCCAGTTACACCATTCACGGGCTGAATCCTGACCGAGCGTACGCTGTGAGGATATCGGCTCACAACGGCGCCGGGTCGGGCCCGTATAGCCCACAGGTGCTGTACCAAACGACGGCCTTCGACACAGGTATGCCACTCAGGTGCTCTCGTCTGCAGTGTTGGGGGTAATGCATTACAAGTAATGCAAGTTACGTAATCAGATTCCTTTTCTCAAGTAACTAGTAAAGTAACGCATTACTTTTTAATTTAGAAGTAAATATCTGAGTTACTTTTCAAATATGTAACTCCAGTTACTTTTGGCGCTTTTCCACGGCGTGGTACGACTTGGATCGGCAAGGCTTAGAACAGCACAACACGCCTCTGTTCGGCTCGGTTTGTGTTTCCACTGCAGTTTAGTACCGCTTTAGAGTGGGCGGGATTATTCACATGTCGTTATAGTTGTGCCGCCTCTACTACTGTGACTCCTGAAAAACTTTTTAATTCCGCGTCGCTCCATTAAGCTCTTGCTGGATCCGCTCCTCGGCTATCAACGAGAGGATCGTCTGTACTTCCTCAACAGACAACAAAACAGCCATTTTTTTGTGGTTGTTTAAAAAAGGTGCGCCCATTCAAAAGAGTTGCGTTCAATCCTTCGCTGGCTGTGCCGATTTAAATCTAGTGGGTCTGTTGTGTCTCGTGCCACAAGTTCAAATGACGCAGGCAGTGACGATTTTCTCCGGCCAATCAGTGATCAGCAGAGTTTACACGTACCGTTTTGGTAACTGTACGGCTCGCTTCAAGATTCAAGATTTTTATTTGTCACATACACAATTATACAGAGTATAACCAGCAGTGAAATGTAGGTCAGGTCCAAGGACAGTGCAATTATATAGTATACAAATATGAGAAAAAGAAAAGTAGAAAAAAATTAAATAATAAAATAAAATAAAAGATAAAAAAATATAAATGTGCAGGTCAGTATGTTGTTGACTTAAATAGTAATAAAGAGGAATGTGCAAAAAAAGTTGTACAGGGTATTTAAATAGCAGCAATATGAGGTAGAGAAAAATTATGAATAGCTTATTGATATGTTGATATTTACATGGAGTCAAGTGATGTTATGACACAGAGTTAGAGTTTAGGAGCCTGATGGCCTGGGGGAAGAAGCTCCTCCTAAGTCTCTCAGTTTTTGCCATCAGGCTACGGAAGCGCTTACCAGATGGAAGCAAAGTGAATAGACGGTTAAAAGGATGATTAGAGTCCTTGATGATTTTGACAGCTCTATTTTTGCAGCGTTTGAGGTAGGTGTCCTGCAGAGAGGGGAGAGCAGACCCTGAGATGCGCTCAGCTAAGCGCACAACTCTCTGTAGTGCTTTGCAGTCCTGATTGGAGCTCAATACACTTTCTATGGTCCCTGAATAGAAAGTTTTCAGGATTGCTGGTGAGACCCTGAATTTCCTCAGCTGTCGCAGATGGTACAGTCTTTGCCTGGCTTTCTTAACCTGCGTTTGGATGTGTGTAGTCCAAGTCAGGTTCTCGGAGATGTTTACACCGAGGTACTTGAAGCTACTCACCCTCTCCACGGAGGTCCCACTGATCATAAGAGGTGCTGTCTCTTCCTAAAGTCCATGATCAGCTCTTTAGTTTTGCTCACATTCAGAGAGAGACAGTTGTCCTGGCACCATGATGTGAGTCTCTCTACCTCATCCAAGTATGCGGTCTCATCGTTGTTGGAGATGAGGCCCAGAACCACAGTATCATCAGCGAATTTGATAATAGATGTGGAGCTGTGAGAGGACACGCAGTCATGCGTGTAGAGAGAGTAGAGCAGGGGACTCAGGACACAGCCCTGTGGGGCTCCTATGTTCAGGGTGATGGAGTTTGAGGTGAACTGGCCAACTTTCACCACTTGAGGTCTGCCGGTGAGGAAGTCTTGAATCCAGTCACAGAGTGAGGAGTTTAGGCCGAGGTCTGTGAGTTTAGATGCCAGCTTGATGGGGACTATAGTGTTGAAAGCTGAGCTATAGTTAATGAATAGCAGCCTTACATAATTCCCATTGTTGCTGTCCAAATGTGTGAGGGAAGAGTGGAGGACGTGAGAGATGGCATCATCAGTGGATCTATTTGGGCGATAGGCAAACTGAAGAGGGTCCAAAGTATCAGGGATGGAGGAGCAGATGTGGCTCTTTACAAGTCTCTCAAAAACCTTCATGACTATAGATGTGAGGGCAACTGGGCGATAGTCATTCGGGCAAGAGGGTTTATTGTTCTTTGGCACAGGGATTATGATGGATTTTTTGAATGAGGCGGGATCCACGGAGGTAGCAAGGAACTCGTTGAAGGTGGAAGTGAACAAGCCCAGCGAGCTGATCAACGCAGAACCTCAGAACACGGCCGGTTATCCCATCAGGTCCGGCTACTTTCCTGACGCTCACTTTCTTTAGCGCCCTCCGAACCTCATCCTCCGACACGGTGATTACAGGATCATCGCTGCTCTGCCTACTGCTTCCTGACGTGCTGGACGGCAGAGCGCCGCCGCTGTTGCAATCGAAGCGGCCGTAGAAGATGTTTAACTTGTCGGCCAGCAACAGATCTGCTCTCACCTCCGCGGAGGATTTGTTTCCGAAGGCACAGATGGTCCTCAGTCCCTGCCACATCCGTCGAGAGTCATTGAGCTGGAAATGAGACTCAATTCTCTCTCTGTATCTGTGTTTAGCGGCTCTTACTGCGCGTCGGAGAGCTTAGCACGATGCTTTGTACTCGCTCATATTCCCGGTCAGAAGAGCCTCATTGTAAGCGGCAGTGCGTGTGTTAACCGCAGCACGGATTGTACTGTCCACCCACGGTTTCTGATTGGAGAATGTCCTTATCGTTATTGTTTCTGTAGCTTGCTCGGTTAGCGTGTTTACAAAGCTTAATGCTACATCCGTGAACTCGCTGACGTCAGAAGAACTCGCCCGGAACATGTCCCAGTCGACGTCATCAAGAGCCGACTGCAGCATAGCCTCTGAGTGGGAGGACCAGCGCGTCACTACTCTCTGCACCGGGGGATCCTGAACGAGTCTTTGTTTATATTCCGGTGTGAGGAAAATGGCGGCATGGTCCGATTTGCCGGTAGTGAGCGGGCTTTATAGGCATTCTTGAAATGAGTGTAGCAATGATCCAGTGTGTTTGGTCCTCTAGTTGGAAAGGATACATGTTGATAAAAGTTCGGCATGACCTGCCTGAGGTTGGCTTTGTTAAAGTTCCCCGCGATGATAAAGGCAGCGTCAGGATGTTTGTTAATGTAGCCGCTGAGCACATCTTGAAGCTTAGACAAAGCCAAGCCGGTGTCTGCCTGTGGTGGAATGTACACAGCAGTAACAATGATCGATGAAAACTCCCGGGGCAGACAAGTAATGAAAGATGTTCCAGATGAGGCGAGCAGGAACGCGAAAAAATTGAGATATTCCTGAAGTCACACCATTTCTTGTTAATCATGAAACACACTCCCCACCCCTGGATTTACCGGCCTCTGCTGTTCTGTCCGTCCGAAAAACAGAGAAGTTATCACTTGGCATTACAGCAGTGTCCGGGACCGAGGACGAAAGCCACGTTTCTGACAAACAAAGGATGTTACAGTCCCTTATGTCCCGTTGGAAACTAATCCTGGCTCTAAGATCGTCCATCTTATTCTCCAAGGATTGGACATTTGCGAGCAGAATGCTCGGGAGAGGAGGGCTGTGACCCCTTTTCCCGAGTCTCTCTCGAATCCCAGCGCTTTTCCCGCTGTGTTTCTTGATCCGTTGCCTCGGGGGGTTATTGTTTATCTCTGCGTTCCGAAGAATATCCAGAGGCCACGCTGGATTCGTGGCTAAAGTGTCCTGGAACAGGTTAGTGTAGCGGTTTCCAATGTCCAAAAGTGTTTCTATGTTATAGGTGTTCAGTGCCGACGTGAAATGTGTAAAAAGAGAAAGTAAAAGTAAGTAAAAAATAAATAAGTTAAAGCAAAATCGGAGCGGCCTGTACGGCATCCGAACACAGCGGCGCCTTTTTTTAGTACCTGGTACTAAAAAAAGTACCAGGTACTGTACCCAGTGGAAAACCCCCCAAAAGTGAGCTGTACTGATCCGTACCGTGCTGTACCATGCAGTGGAAAAGCGCCATTTGTTTCTGATGTATTGAGTGACAGCTCTGGTGTTGAGAGAAATGCAGAGCGTTGTGTGTGAACATGATCTTACTGTAGTTCTAGACTAAATATCAACATGATCTTACTGTAGTTCTAGACTAAATATCAACATGATCTTACTGTAGTTCTAGACTAAATATCTACATGTATTTACTCATCTCACCTGCACTAAAACACATTCAGTGTTCCTCAGAATCAATAAAAACAGTCAAATACAAACTCAGAATATTATACAAACCTGCAATAATTAAATATGTTAAATAAGACAAATATAATTTATGTATTTAATCCCATTTTATTAACTAATGTCTTTGCTACTAACCTTCGATGATCCAATTCAATCATACTAATATTCAGAAATAACACGTTTGTGTTTGATTGTAGTTATTACTGAATAGTGTTGAACTTTCTTCTCCTGCGTCATATTCTTCATGTGATTAGTTTGAGCGGCGCACTCTACTGTACAGACCTGAATCTACATTTCCTTCAGTCTGAAGCGGATTCACTTCACTTTTGGTGTGAAAGGGCTTTACATTTGTAAAAGAAGAACTTTTTTATATTAAAAACAAGCAAGCCCTGCCCAGATTTAAAAATAACTCAGAAGTAACGTAACACATTACTTTGCCTAAAATGTAACTAAGTAATGTAATTAGTTATTTTTTAGGGAGTAACGCAATATTGTAATGCATTATTTTAAAAGTAACTCACCCCAACACTGCTCGCCTGGGTGAGCCGCACAGAACTAAACCCTGAGATCCCACCAACACTAACCCCACCCGACCCGTCACAGTGGAGGTGTGTATGTGGGCGGGGCCGCAGGTAGTGACGAGAGGCAGGTGTTGCAGGTAAGTGCTCAGGCGTCAGTCACAGTCCGTCTAGGAGGACGAGCGTTTGGGTTCACGGTAAGACTGGAGACGTTTGTCTTTTCCCTCGTCCTTTTGAGTTCCTTCACTGTCCTTCACAACTAAATTTCCTAACACTTCCCAGTCCAGTTTGTGGTGTGGCACAAATGAAATGAATGTTTGTTTGTGTGTGATTGAGTTTGTGTTTCACCCCGACTTCCTTCAAAATAACCTTCATTAGCAGCTAGCGAATTTGGGCCAGCTCTCACTGGATCTGCTGGATATGTGGCCCTGCGTATCCGCCATACGCTCACCTTCTACATCCCCCACAATTCCCTACACAGGCCTCGGCGCATGCGGCGGACCTCTGCCTCCTCACAGTCCTGTGTGTGTGTTCCAGTTCCTTCATCACTGAGTCTCATGTGTGTTATGTGTGTTTTTGGACAGACGTGCCGAGGAATTTCTCTGTGAATCTGGCGACGAAGACAAGCGTGTTGCTGACGTGGGAGTTTCCGGAGAGCAGCGCCCCCTATCGCTTCACTGTGAGTCTGATGTCTGTGAACACAGCATTAGAATCTGTGGCTTGGTGTTCACTTGTTGCGTTTCAGTAAATCGCTCTAGAAGGAGGATGTCCTCTTACATTATAAACACCACCTGCCTCTGACTAGCAGAGGTAAGCAGCTCTTCAATTGTCCCTCTCCAACTTCCTGTTTCAAAAGGAAACACATCAACACAGGAAAGAAAATGGTGCTCGTCAAATCATTTCATTAGTTATACTGCAATTGATTATGATTATAGTCAAACAAACATTGATTTCACTGGAACAGTTTTTTGGTTAATATACAGTATCTCAATATCGATTAAAAATAAGATTGCAACAGCTCAATGAGTGTGCTTTAATTTTCAGCATAAATAAGTATTTATTTCAAGTTTATTGCAATGTATTCTGAAACTGTCTTATCAGTAAGTGAAACAGAAAAATACTGATGTGTCTTTAATAGGTTGTTTGCACATGACGTCAATGCTGTGGCACGAAATGCAGCTGGAAGGCAGGAAGAATTTTTTTCTCCATAGAAATCAGTAGCAGAAACTCAAGATGCCTGAGTTTTGAGTTGTTTATGAATGCTCAAATCAGTCAAACAGAGAAAACGCAAGGAGATTTTATCGTGCATGAAAATGTGTTGTTCATAAGGAGGGAAAAGTCAAGAAATTGACTGAAAAACGCAGGAAAAAGTGGCTTGTAAACCTGCGTCTGCAGTCAGGAGGAGCCGATCGGATAATGCTCGTGTGTGCAACTGGTCAATATAAGATATAATAATATATTAATAAAGACATATATAAATAGATACAAGGTGACCCGGTCCGAATTCACTCAATGCTAAACACCACACGTAGACACGATGTAAATAAGATATTATTTGCAGTTCAGAGAGCTTCACTGATTATAAGGAACCGTGAGATTGCAATAAACTGAAGTGAGTGACAGCTTTTTAGTGATTATATAGAAGCGCTATTTACTATTTATTTAAAATGTTTTGCTTTACGTGCTGCTAGGACCAACGTACACAAACCCTGCATGCAGCAGTCTGTACTGTACTGGTTTAGGTGCTATAACCACTTGCATGCCATTGAAGCGGTGGATATAGGCTAAGCAACTTATGCTAACTGCAAACAAGCTATTTCGATAGTGAATCCCGTATTTATATGAGGGATGTGGGATATATGTCACTCCTGAACCTTTAATGAATGTACAGGGTTTGTGGCCGTGGGTCCTGTTAGCAGCACATAAAACAACTTTTATTTAAATTCTGATTTGAATGTAGCCTAGAAAACGAGCAAATAGCTCTTCCATGTAATAACTAATGCTGTTTATCACAATCTCACGGTTCCTTATAATCAGTGAAGCTCTCTGAACTGCAAATAATATCTTATTTACATCGTGTCTACGTGTGGTGTTTAGCATTGAGTGAATTCGGACCGGGTCACCTTGTATCTATTTATATATGTCTTTATTAATATATTATTATATCTTATATTAACCAGTTGCACACACGAACATTATCCGATCGGCTCCTCCCGACCGCAGACGCAGGTTTACAAGCCACTTTTTCCTGCGTTTTTCAGTCAATTTCTTGACTTTTCCCTCCTTATGAACAACACATTTCCGTACTCGATAAAATCTCCTTGTGTTTTCTCTGTTTGGCTGATTTGAGCATTCATAAACAACTCAAAACTCAGGCATCTTGAGTTTCTGCTACTGATTCCTATGGAGAAAAAATGACTTCCTGCCTTCCAGCTGCATTTCGCGCGTCATCAGAATCACGTGTTTGCAAACAACCTATAGGGTGTAACGGTACATGTATTTGTAAATTTTCAGTACGGGTCTTTGGTTCGGTCCGCACTGAACAAGTAAAGCATTGTTTTAACCACTGCACGACTGGAACTTCATTGGAAAGTTCAAGTATTAAATGTGTCCCTGCAGCACAAAAGCAGTCATCAGTAGCACAGGTATATTTGTAGCAATAGCCAACAATATTTTTTTATCCATTTAATATAATATTTAATATCAATTATCCATTTTTCTTTTATGCCAAAAATCATTAGGATATTAAGTAAAGATCATGTTCCATGAAGATGTTTTTTGAGTTTCCTTCCATAAATATATCAAAACTTCATTTTTGATTAGTAATATGCATTGCTAAGAACTTCATTTGAACAACTTTAAAGGAGATTTTCTCAATATTTAGATTTTTTTGCTCCCTCAGATTCCAGATTTTCTAATAGTTGTATCTCAGACCAATATTGTCCTATCATAACAAACCATACATCAATGGAGAGATTATTTATTCAGCTGATGATGATGTATAAATCTCAATTTCGTAAAATTGACCCTTATGACTGGTTTTGTGCTCCAGGGTCACATATTTTGTTACTTTTAATAAGAAACAAAGTATCATCTTTTAAATTATGTTAATTTTTGTAGGAAATTCAAATGATAAATGCCGTTATAACGCACTTTGATGTGTAGCGCGATCATCCCTTCCTTTTTAATATAAGTTTTAACATGAAATAAACATGAATGAACATCTCATGTAATCGCTCAATATCTCCATCAGTGTCTCATCTGTGGAAAGATGTCAATAAAACAGCTTTTGCGTTACATTTTGTCACCTGGGCTGGGCTTTCTTACATTCTTTATTTGCAACTATGCTAATTTGTGCAGCACTGCAGCTTGGTATATCGCGTTGGTCGTTATGTAAATGAGATGCTGTGTTTGTGTTGTTTCATTTACACGTTGTTAGTAAATCCACACCCATCGGCGCTGTTTTGGAATTGCGCTCTCGTGCTAATTTGCCCTGTTTAGTAAAACTGGCCCCTAGTCTTTAATATTGCTGCTTGTTTGGAACCTCTGGTGCCTAAAAATCGCAATTAAAAAAAACATAGTGGCAGATCTTTTCTTTCATATTGTGGCGTGTCCATGTAACAGATTATCGACAAAGTTCTATGCATTGGTTGTTGATTGGATGTTGAGATGTGGCCGTGGCATTTAAAAACAGAGCCGGATCTGAATGCAAGCTTGCATTGGGTTGTAAGAAAGGGGCGGAGTTTAAGTGAGCTAAATGATTAGAGAAAGAAGACCCAGTTGTAACATTTTGACTCACTGGGGTTTGGATCAGAGCGTATGTTTCTGTGAAAACCAGCCAAACACAGTGGAATGTTTTTAGATTGAATGAACCTGACTGCAGCGACTCTGATTTTGGGTTAGTAAATCAGGCCTTTGAGCGCTCGTGACTGAGAAAGCCCGGCTGATGTCATTGTGAAGCGGTTGTGAGTTTTGCTTTCATTCTCAGGTGGAGTACAACCGGCAGAAGATGGAGGTGGACGCGCGTCTGAGGAAGGCTGTTATCCCAAACCTGCAGCCGGACACCAGCTACGACTTCAAGATCACCAGCCCTGAGGGGAACATGGGCGGACTCAGACACCGCATCCATGCCAAGACATCTCCTCCCATCCTCATCCGCCGGCCTGAGGTGGACCACACGCGAGAGACCGAAGCCACGGTCACCATCATCCTGCCCTCGCTGGACACCAGGAGCAACATCAGGTGCGAGCAGCGCTTATGCCCGCTTCACACCGCAAAATATGATCTTCTTACTTAGTATTTGTGTCTTGTTGCCTAGTATAAATATCTAAACATTCTTGAATCAAGATGCATTTACTTGACAGATACAATTACTTAAGATTTTAAGTCTTGTTTTCTAAAAAAAAAAAGGATCAAAATTCTGTTTCTTAAAATGGGCAAAAATGTATGTCTGCCAATGGGGTAAGAAGATTAATCTTGTTTAGCCTTTGAATTAAGATTATTTTTCTAACCCCATTGCCAGATATTTTTGCTTGTTTTAAGCAAAAACTAACAAAATTTTGATCTTTTTTTTTTAAACAAGACTGAAAATCTTAAGTAATTGTACGTGTCAAGTAAATGCATCCTGATTAAAGAATATTTAGATATTTATACTAGAATACAAGACACAAATACTTAGCAAGGAAATCATTTTTTGCAGTGTACCCCAGATAGTCGTGCCGTGTGAAAACAACAGTGATCCGACGACTTTGAGAATCGTGCGGTGTGAACTCGGCATTACTTGCAAGCTTCATCAGACGCACACATTTACAGCACGCTCAAACACACACCTGAGGACGTATGAATCATGCATGACATGCACACACATACGTGCAGGAATCATGCAGCCGCTGCGCTGTGAATAATTCAGAACCGCAGTCAATTGGTGTTTCTGGCTGCTTCCTGCGGCCGCTGCTGAGCTCAGGAAGAAAGTCATTACAGCTCCCAGTGCAACGCTGAGATACTGCAGCACACGCTCGTTCCAGCAGCTCATGAAGATACATGTGTGAGCGAACAGCAGCAAAACACAGCATGCTTCATCTGTGAACGAACGACAGAGATGAGAAATGGACAGCACGTCCTCGCTGATTAAACACAAATCATTCTCAGGCTGTTCACTCAATGAATTAATTACAGCATTTACTGAATCACTGAACCACAAGATATTATTTACCACCGTATCTGAAGAACATCCCAAGTGTAGAGTAAATATGAAAACAGACCAAACACTGCAAAAAATGATTTCTTACTCTGTATTTTTGTCTTGTTTTGCAGTACAAATGTCTAAACATCCTTAAATCAGGATACATTCCCTTACGAAAATTAAACCAGAAAACATGGTTACTATAGTTACACCAAATTAATCATGGTTTTGCTACACTATAGTTTAACCACGGTAATAATTGTCATTTTATTTATCCAGCAAATATATCCTGATTTAAGAATGGAAAACAAGGCTAAAATACTGAGTAGGAAAATCTATTTGTTTGCAGTGTAATATATCGACAGAGATAGTTTTGCTTCCTGAAAAGTGCTAAAAGAATCGTTAATGAGTCGTTGAATCCATACTCCTCACATGTAGTATATATTTACATGTATGTATTTGTCAGATGCTTTATTCCTGAGCAGCGTGTTGCTTGTGTTCCTGCAGGAACATCTATGTGGTGGTGGTTCCTCTGAAGAGAGCCAGAGGAGTGATACGGCATCTGAAGAGCCCAGACGAGATGGACCTGGAGGAGGTACAACATCTGTCTCTGATCATTATTATTGTTATGGATCTGTGATGTGCACTGCAAAAAATGATTCTCTTACTTAGTATTTGTGTCTTGTATTCTAGTTTAAACATCTAAACATTCTTGAATCAAGATGCATTTACTGGACAGGTAAAATGGCTTAAGATTTTATGTCTTGTTTTCTGAAAAAAATACCCAAATTGTGTATCTGACAATGAGGCAAGAAAAATAATCTTGTTTAGCCTTTGAATTAAGATTATTTTTGTTAATTTCAGAAAACAAGACTTAAAATCTTAAGTCATTTTACTTGTCCAGTAAATGCATCTTGATTCTAGAATGTTTAGATATTTGTACTAGAATACAAGACACAAATACTAAGTAAGAGAATGATTTTGTGCAGTGTGTTCTGTTGGCCGTGAGTGTTGAGCAGTCAGTGATGCTGTTAATGAAACACAATCTCCGCTGCGTTTCCGCTCTTTCTGCTGGATGTGGAATATTGTATGAAACTCCTGAGCTTTGACGTTCTCCCGTCGGAGGTCATGCAGGTGAATGTGAGCGTGAGAGAATCTTAACAGGCCATCAGATCAGTGAACCGCGAGGGTGTGAACACACACACACACACACACACACACACACACACGACAGCATGATAAATCGGGTGAAAGCGGGACCTTGAGACACGAGAGCAGAAGATGTCAGGCTGAGTCTGATCTCACATTCGGTCTGAGCAGGTGCTGCATATGTGAACCTGAAGCACAAAACCAGTCATAAGGGTCAATTTTGTGAAATTGAGATGTATACATCATCTGAAAGCTGAATAAATCATCTCTCCATTGATGTATGGTTTGTTATGATAGGACAATATTTGTCTGAGATACAACTATTTGAAAATCTGGAATCTGAGGGAGCAAAAAAATCTAAATATTGAGAAAATCTCCTTTAAAGTTGTTCAAATGAAGTTCTTAGCAATGCATATTACTAATCAAAAATGAAGTTTTGATATATTTACGGTAGGAAATGTAATAAAATTTCTTCATGGAACATGATCTTAATATCCTAATGATTTTTGTCATAAAAGAGAAATGTATAATTTTGATCCATACAATGTATTGTTGGCTATTGCTACAGATATACCTGTGCTGCTCATGACTGCTTTTGTGCTCCAGGGACAGATATGACAAAGTGCTCACTGTACAGTCATTAAAAAAGTGTGTGTCGTATGAATGCAGTCTGAGTGTACTGTATAGAACATGTTGTCGTGTGACCGCCGGTCTCTCCTGTGGCCTCATGGGATGGTAAAGTGTCCATCAGAATCTCACAGTTGCTCCATCTGTTCGCTCTAAGAGAGAACGCTTATACTAGAACTCAGAACTTTTGCATATTTCCAGATAAATAGATTTTGAGCCACAAATAAATATAAAGAGATTCACAAATGTTAAACAAATTCTCACATAAATAGCATGAAATCCACAAATATATACAGTTTCATAAAAATTCACAAAAATAAATACAATGAGATTTGCTAATAAAAAATTATCCAAAATATGTTTCCGTCTGCATTTGGAGATCACTGCACATGTTTGGATTTCTTCCAGTGTGTTTGTGGATTTGAAGACATTTTTAGTGTCAAGACTGTTAACTGAAATCCACAAATGCAGAGGAAGTCATCCATAATGTACAGGAAGTGATGCACAAATGAATGGCAGGAAAAGTTGTGTTGAGTATTATTTGAGGATCGTTTTTTTTATTTGTAAATTTGTATAATATTTCAAAATCTATTGATCTGGAAATATTTCTGTGCTGATGCTGAAGATGCGCTGCGTGTGATTCAGCTCAGAGGTGTAAAGTAATGGAGTAAATGTAACTAATTGAGTATCTTTTGGGATATTTTGTAGTTATAAAAGACATTAGCAGCGTTTACTCTCTACTTCACTACACTGTTGAAGGAGTATCTGTCCTCTTTACTCCACTACACTTCCATTCAGCACCTAGCTTTTCTGCAGCACTTTATTTCTGCTACAACAGTCGTGCTATCTCCAGCTGCAGGCCACTGGAGGAACTTGATCTTGAGCGTTTTGCCCTCACTCACCCAGACTCGTCACGAGCTGCTTTACATGAATGTGAGCTCCTCAGCAAGCAGCTGCTGTTTATATATGAGACGACTGCAGCTCATCCACTGCAACAACACTTTTATTTTATCTATCCGTTATACTGAAGAGATCTCTGGAAGGATATTGTCGTGATTGCTCTCTTCGCAAATCAACTCTTTCTTGTTTTTGTTGCATGTTCTCTGTGCCTTGTCTTGGTCTTTTATGTCACTTCCTGTCTCCCGTGGTGTTTGTAGTCAGTTTGTAGTCCGTTTGTTCATCGGTTCCCTTGATTAGTCTCCCCAGGTGTGTCTTGTTAAGCTTGTGTGTAATGTGACGAGTCGGCTACCTCCCCCCTGTCCATCATCACCACCCCGTCCCGTATTCGCCGCCCTTCACCAGGCTCCCGACGGGAGTGGGTGTGTGAGAGAGGAGGGGCGCTGGATACTCACGGCTGGCGGCGTGTGATGAGGCGCACCTGATGTGAATGGAGCCTCGTCACCGCCGCCGTTAAACGCCGAGCGCGCCTCTCCTCGGGAGACCGGTCTCTCCCCCGTGCATGCACGCTGGTGTCCTCGTGGGTCCAGGAAGGGTGCGTCGAGGAGGACTGCCGCACCCGTGAGACGGCTGATGGGCCAGGATGCCGGGCCGTCGAATCCCCCAGAAGCGCCGGGAACCAAGGAGATGGAAGGAGCCGCGCACGAGACGCCGCCGCCACTCGCTCCCGGCCCCGAGAGGGGAGCGGGTGTGGCCACCGGACTCTGCCCCTTCCCTGGACCCTTCCCTTCTGAACACTACCTTCCTGCACAAGCCCCGCGGCACAACGAGGAC
>NC_136743.1:297500-352500 GCF_936440315.1 Barbus barbus
TATCGTAGCCTCAGTAGGCAGCACACGAGGTGTTGTCACCCTCACTAGGTGTGAGGGCTCTTTCGGTGACGGCAGTGATTCACACGCACACAGCTGAGGTGATGTTTGTGGGTCATCTTCATGACGACTGCTGTGACCTTTGCCCCCGCAGGTATGATGAGTCACCCACCCATCTCCATCTCTGAGCTGCCCGAGCACACGGAGTGCCTGAAGGCCAACGACAACCTGCATCTGTCGCAGGAGTACGAGGTGAGTGATGCACCGTCACTGCGATCTTCTGCAGAGTCCTGCTTTATTCATGCTAGCCGTGTGATGCTGAGCAGATCCAGTCCTGCCACTGTCTCACGCTACAACGACAGACAGACAGACCGAGACAGACAGACCGACCGAGACAGACCGACCGAGACAGACCGACCGAGACAGACCGACCGAGACAGACCGACCGAGACAGACCGACCGAGACAGACCGACCGAGACAGACAGACCGAGACAGACAGACCGAGACAGACAGACCGACCGAGACAGACAGACAGACCGACCGAGACAGACAGACCGAGACAGACAGACAGACCGAGACAGACAGACAGACAGACCGAGACAGACAGACAGACCGACCGAGACAGACAGACCGAGACAGACAAACAGACCGACCGAGACAGACAGACAGACCGACCGAGACAGACAGACCGACCGAGACAGACAGACCGAGACAGACAGACAGATAGACCGAGACAGACAGACAGACCCAGACAGACCGAGACAGACAGACCGACCGAGACAGACAGACCGAGACAGACAGACAGACAGACCGACCGAGACAGACAGACAGACAGACCGACCGACCGAGACAGACAGACCGAGACAGACAGACAGACAGACCGACCGACCGAGACAGACAGACCGAGACAGACAGACAGACCGACCGAGACAGACAGACAGACCGAGACAGACAGACAGACCGACCGAGACAGACCGACCGAGACAGACCGACCGAGACAGACAGACCGAGGCAGACAGACAGACCGAGACAGACAGACCGAGGCAGACAGACAGACCGAGACAGACCGAGACAGACAGACAGACAGACAGACAGACCGAGACAGACAGACCGAGACAGACAGACCGAGACAGACAGACAGACCGAGACAGACCGAGACAGACAGACAGACCGACCGAGACAGACAGACCGAGACAGACAGACAGATAGACCGAGACAGACAGACAGACCCAGACAGACCGAGACAGACAGACCGACCGAGACAGACAGACCGAGACAGACAGACAGACCGACCGAGACAGACAGACAGACAGACCGACCGAGACAGACAGACAGACAGACCGACCGAGACAGACAGACAGACCGAGACAGACAGACAGACCGACCGAGACAGACCGACCGAGACAGACCGACCGAGACAGACAGACCGAGACAGACAGACAGACCGAGGCAGACAGACCGAGGCAGACAGACCGAGACAGACAGACAGACAGACAGACCGAGGCAGACAGACCGAGACAGACCGAGACAGACAGACAGACAGACCGACCGAGACAGACCGACCGAGACAGACCGACCGAGACAGACAGACCGAGGCAGACAGACAGACCGAGACAGACAGACCGAGGCAGACAGACCGAGACAGACCGAGACAGACAGACAGACAGATAGACAGACAGAGACGGATGGATGGATGGATAGACAGAACGACAGATAGTCAAGTCACCTTTATTTATATAGCGCTTTTAACAATACAAATTGTGTCAAAGCAACTGCACAATATCAAAAAAGGAAAATAGGAAAGATAGACAGTCGGACAGACAGACAGATACACAGACAGACAGATCTTTTTTGCGAGCTCTTCATTGGCTCCCAGTTCATTTTAGAATGAACTTTTAAATTCTCCTATTTGTGTGCAAATGTCTATATAACCTTGCCCTGCGTTACTTGTCTGAATTGCCGCATACTTATAACCCTACCAGAGATGTAAGATCTGGTAATCAAAACCTACTTATGGTTCCTTGCACAAGGTTAAAACGCAGAGGAGATGGAGCTTTTTCGGTGATGGGCTCTAGATTGTGGAACAGCCTGCCAGCACACCTCAGAGCTGCTCATCTCTATCGGTCTTTAAATCTCTTCTGAAAACTCACTTGTTTTCTTTAGCTTTTACAAGTTGATGATGTTTGAATGTGTTTTACTTTTTGATCATTGTTGTACAGCACTTTGGTCAGTCTTGTTTTAAATGTGCTTTATAAATAAAAGCACTAGAACTATAGATATAGCGGCAGATGGATAGAACGACTGATAGATGAACTGATTTTGAATCTCTTGTATCACTCTTTCACTCTCTCTCAGTCGATTGATCCCGGGCAGCAGTTCACATGGGAACATTCAAACCTGGAGGTGAACAAACCAAAGAACCGCTATGCTAACGTGATCGCGTACGACCACACGCGTGTGATCCTTGCAACGACAGACGGTAGGATCTGGAGTCGGTCACAGACGGAGCTTGAGTCTCAAACACTCAGTCAGCTCTTAGATACACATTCATTCTTTCAGCAGGGCTTAATGTTTTCCTGTTCTCTCCGCAGTGTTGGGGAGTAGCTAGTTACTCTCATTACCAAATAACCCTAACTGTTACAATTACTGAGAAAAATTGTGCACTGACTGCTTTAATATATGAGACACCAATGTTTCAGGAGTTTAGGACACATGCTTATTCCATAACTGATTAATTTCCTATTTGGGTTTGTTTATGCTTTATGTTTTAAGATTACCTGTTTTTTCCCAGGTATTGTTAGACGCCAGTGTTTCCTGTCATAGCTATGCAAAGATTTGATTTCAAAAGCAGTATCATAGCTATTACACTATTTCTTGTTATGATTTTAAACCTGTATTTAAGCTCAGAATGATCTCAAAGTAAAAAAGAGCCGCTAAAGTCTGATTGTGTGGTAGCTGGGCTTTAAAATTAAATGATAATAATCGTAACTCAAGTGATGAAGGATTCTGAAAGTCTGGCTGTAATCAGTGTGGAGTGTTATTGTAAGGTTAACCCTGCCTGCTTTACATGTTTTAAAAAGATCAACATTTGAAAACATCATTTGAATTTTAGAAAAGTAATCAAATGTAATCAGTTACATTACTTTATTAAAGTAATTGAAGTATTTACACTACTTATTACATTTTAAATAGGGTCATTTGTAATCTATAACTTATTACATTTCCAAAGTAACCTTCCCAACATTGTCTCTCCGCTAGGCATTATGGGTAGTGACTACATCAACGCCAACTACATCGACGGTTATAGGAAGCAGAATGCGTATATCGCCACCCAGGGGCCGCTGCCGGAGACCTTCGGGGATTTTTGGCGGATGGTGTGGGAGCAGAGAGCAGCTTCAGTGGTCATGATGACCAAACTAGAGGAGAAATCACGGGTGAGAGAGACTGACCACACATACAGACCCAAGAACACTGAAGAACTGGTCTGATCTCCATGTGCTGTGTTCCTCTTGTGCAGATCAAGTGTGATCAGTACTGGCCCAGTCGTGGCACAGACACCTACGGGACGATCCAGGTCACTCTGCTGGACACCATGGAGCTGGCCACGTTCTGTGTGCGAACCTTCTCCCTGCACAAGGTGAGACGCGTTTACTTTTCTACTCTCATTCTAATCCGCATCTAGAGATCCAGAAGAACCGTACGGCAGAAGAATCTAAATTCTCTCATCCTTAATTCTGCCTCTTTATCTCAAACCCTCTAGCGCCACCATCAGTTTAAAACGTCACGTGCATTTGATGAACACAGATCATTCTTATTCCTCTAGTTCCTGTATAGATCGTAATGACCAGTGTTGGGGAAAGTTACTTTTAAACATAATGCATTACAATATTAAGGTCTTTGCACACTGAGTCTGAAATTCTCGTCTGAAATTTTGGCACGTTAAAAAATAAATACGACCTCATGTTGTCAATCACGTTTACACACTGCCTCCGAAACTTTCTTCCGTCAATTTACACCACAAGTGCAAGTCTGAAGGAAGAGCTGTGTGTCTGAACTCACTCCTGATTTCTCTCAACACCAGACACCAGAGCCGTCACTCAATACATGGCAAACAAAGTAACTTGGGTTAATTATTTGAAAAAGTAACTCAAATATTTTGTTGTAAATTTTAAAGTAATGAGATACTTTACTAGTTACATGGAAAAAGTAATCTGATTACATAAATCACATGTTTTGCAATAGCACCCTCAACACTGGTAATGACTGCTTTGAGTTCACATGAACATGATGGCAAAAACCCAAACACGTGTGATGTTATATCTGGGAAACGCTTTAGTGCACTGAAACACAACTGTGACTGTAATCGCATGCTGTCTGAGAGGGTACTGCTAATGCAGATTAACAAATACAATATTTGATCTATTTTACTAAGTGTTTTTTTACATTTTACAATATAATACATTTTTAGCTTTACATGAACTCACAAACCAGTTTGGTAAACGCAGCTCTGGATTGTCACACATACTGAAGGTCTCCATCATCAGCTGTGATCCTGATGTTTTTACCCCTCAGAGCGGCTGTAATGAGAGGAGAGAGGTCAGGCAGTTCCAGTTCACAGCTTGGCCTGACCACGGCGTTCCTGAATATCCCACTCCGTTCCTGGCCTTCCTCCGCAGGGTCAAAACGTGCAACCCGCCGGACGCCGGCCCCGTCATCGTCCACTGCAGGTCAGTGCTGAGTGTTTCAGGTGTTGTTTACTATTGTCCTTTTGCATTATTGACACTATTTTCTGGTTTAAAGTGCCCCTATTATGAGTTATGAAAGGTTCATATTTTGGTTTTGGGAGTCCCCAACAACAGGTTGACATGCATGCAAGGTCAAAAAACACTTTCATTGTCTTATAATATGCATTTATTTTCCCCTTACTTGCTCAATGACTCCCAAACGATTCGCTGAACGATTCATTTTTCCAAACCCCTCCTTTGGTCGATTGGTCTCATTTTCATCTCATCTGGCCTGTACGCCTGATAAAGCAGTGTTTGTGATGCTTTGTGTACAGCGTTACCGGGGAAACTGCTCCAAAAGCGGCACCTAGTGGCAAAGAATGAATTTGCATTTTCATTCAGACCAACATGAAAAGACCAACGAGTGGGCGGGCTATATGCTATAGCATTATAATGTTTCAGGTTGACGTCAAAATGAAACGGCTTGGGATTCGTTTTAAAAACTCGTTTCAATGATTCGGAGTCAACTCTCTCTTTTGAGAGACAATAACTTTATACACGGTACACTTTCAGATTTAAAACTTTGCAGGATGTTTTCATTCACTTAGAGCTGTTACACACTGCATGAAAGCTCATTTTCAAATATACATAATGGAGCACTTTAATACTGTAAAGCTGCTTTGACACACTCTGTATTGTTAAAAGCGCTATATAAATATAGATGACTTGACTTGATCATCAGTCACGCGTGTTTGTGTTTCACTGGCGTTATGAAGCAAACTCCTGCATGTTTCCATCGATCTGGGCCGATGATAAACGCGATACAAACACAAATGTGTTGTTTCTTCCCTCTCAAACCCTTCAGCTTGCAGAGTAAGACTGTTCTGCTGGTTATATAAGAGTTTATTCAGTAATTGTGCTGTGAGAACACTGCTTCAGTTCTGCAGAGTAAACTCATCTGTCCTCAAATGCACCCGGAGCCACCGAAGCACTCAGGCTTTAGTGATGTGTGCTTTTAAAACACTGCTTCATGAAGCTTCAAAACCTTGTGAATCATTTGTTATGAAGCAGTGATTCAGAGCACATATCAAACTGACAGTCATGTGAATTCAGGAAACGAGGCTTCATGTCATTGTGTTGACATTGCAGTGATCTTTGTGAACCCTTGAACCAGTGTCTATATGGTTTCTACCTGATCTGGAATCTGTTTTATTCATTTGATACTGAAATTTGATATTTGTATAATAGAGTTGTAGTTAATGGCCTCTTATTGGCCTGGTTAAGCAATCTCTTTATAAAAACAACAAACAAAACAAGCCCAAAAAATGTATAAAATAACATTATATAGACACTTCATATTTAATGGTATTTGATTTGTTAATTGCATTTAATAGATTGCATTTTCAGCACAATATGTGCAGTTGGTTTGTAAAAGGTGTTTTTATACATGTTTATACAGGATTTTCATTGCATTTACACCGTTCTGACCAGCAGCCACCACTAGTCTGGTGTGTTTTGAGCACTTAAAAACACTGAATCGTTTTGGATTAGTTGATTAAAAGTTTCGAAAAGATTTGTGTGTGTGTTTTAGTGACATGAGGACACAAATTTGTATAATGACAGGTATGACAGGTATTACAAAGAAAAGGTGATTTATGAGGACATTTCCTCATATTTCAAAAGGCTTATAAATCATAAAGAATGAGTTTTTTTGAGTGTGCTGGACTTTAAACTTCAGTTTCAACAAGGACTTTTATTTTGTTACTTAGTTTTGGGTTTTCCTTAGTTTTCCAATGATTTCCTGTTTTAAAGAGGAAGTAGGCCATATTTCTTCAGTGGTTTAGTTGTGCAAGGTGCTCCATGTGGTTGCAGAGATCCATCTTCATCTCGCTTATCAAAGCCCTTTGAAATGCAATATCTGTAAGTGACTGTTTGATTTTAAGTGAGCATTGAGTTCTTTATTGTTGTGCTATGTAATGTAGCATTTAATTCAGTATGTTTGTTACCTTTTTCTACTCAAGTTTGCAAAGTATTAATCTATGCTGTTGATACCACTGTATTGTTGTTGGTTCTTTGCTTTGTGCGTTTGAGAATGCTCATTTATTTAATGATTTATCTATTTTGTGAAATTCATGTTTGTGTATTTTTCTCTTCTTTGTAGTTTCACACTTTTCATGATTAAACTTCATAAGTTGCTCCTTCGTGGAGTTTATTGTGGAAGTGTTTAGCGGCTGGATAGCTGGATCAATTAAAACAGTGAGGACAGTGAAAAGATAAGCAGCAAATTGGAAAGATGGCGGGGATGCCTGTTTAACAACTGCATCTATCAGAGAGATATAGGAATATCTGTTTGTTAGCCTGCACAAAGATCATGTCTTCAAGAGAATCTAAATCATCACTGCGCCATCGCATGCACAAAGAAAGTGATGATGCTTGCTCAAGTTCTCAAGCTTCCACCTCATCAAGAAGTTCTACGGCCAGTTTAGCCGTCACGAAAGCTCGTGCGAGGGCAGAGGCAGCCAAGGCAAGAGCGGCTCATGCAAAGAAAGAAATTGAGATTAAAGTGGAACAAGCCCGACTTCAAGCAACACTAGAGGCACTGCAGGAAGAGAAAGAAAAAGATGTGGCCATAGCAGAAGCAGAAATTCTAGCAGCAGCCTTCGCAGAAGTAGACCATGTATCAGCATCAGATTTTTCCAAAGAGATCAGCCTCCAACGCACTGCAGACTATGCAAGAGACCAAGCTTCTAGCCGTAACTTACAGCGTAGTCTTGAGCATATGTCAGACACTTACTGCCTGGCTAAATTCATTGCACGCAGTCAGTTGGTAACTTCTGGACTGAATTCCTTTGATAAACCTGTAAATTATTGGGCTTGGCGATCATCTTTCAAAAGTACTATTGCAGACCTTGACCTTAAGCCAGAGGAAGAGATGGATTTGCTCATCAAATATCTCGGAAGAGAATCATCTGAACAGGTACGAAGACTAAAATCAGTTAATATTAGGCACCCTTTTGAAGGTCTACAAATGGCTTGGGAGAGGCTAGAGGAAATGTATGGTTCATCAGAGGCAATTGAAAGAGCTCTCTTCTCTAAATTGGAAAGCTTCCTTAAGATATCAGGTAAAGATCTGTATAGGCTGCGTGATCTTGGAGATCTGCTTGCAGAGCTGGAGGCAGCCAAACTGGATGGCTATCTTCCTGGGTTGTCTTACCTTGACACCGCTCATGGAGTGAGCCCGATTGCAGGAAAACTCCCTTATAATATCCAAGAAAAATGGATATCGTATGGATCGAAGTACAAGAGAGAACATTCTGTGGCCTTCCCACCATTTTCTGTGTTTGCTGACTTTATTCATTCAGAAGCTAAAACAAGAACGGATCCCAGCTTTGCCATTTTTCCTTCAGCGCCACAACAAGAAAATCGAGAAAGATCAGATAAATTCAGGCAAGCTTCTATAGCTGTTCATAAAACCCAAGTCAACATGTCTGAAACAAGAAATGCTATGGACAGAATATGGACTGTTGATCCTCAACTATATTGTCTCATCCATGACAAACCACATCCATTAAAAAGATGCAGAGGCTTTAGAGCAAAAAGTCTTGAAGATCGCAAACAGTTTCTTAAGGAACATTCAGTATGCTTCAGGTGCTGCTCTTCTATAGAGCATATGGCAAAAAACTGCAACGCTGAAATCCACTGCACTGAATGTGATAGTGATCGTCACGTGTCCGCTCTACATCCTGGTCCAGCACCCTGGAGGAAAACCATCTCTCCTGTCTCAGAAGATGGCGGGGAGGAAAGTGAATTAACCAATCAAGAGGTAACATCAAAGTGTACTGAAGTGTGTGGAGCTGGAAAGAGTGCTAGAGCATGTTCCAAGATTTGTTTGGTTAATATCTATCCTGTGGGTAACAAAACAGAATCCAGAAGAATGTATGTAATTCTGGATGAACAGAGCAACCGCTCACTGGCAAGAACAGAGTTCTTTGAAGAGTTTAAAATAGAAGGATCTTTTCCATATTCACTCAAGACATGTGCAGGATTAAAAGAGACAACAGGAAGGAGAGCAAGTGGCTACGTTGTGGAATCATTGGATAAGAGTGTAAGCCTTCATCTTCCTACACTGCTAGAGTGCAATCAGATTCCTAACATTCGTTCTGAAATTCCTACCCCAGATGCAGCGCGTCATTTCAGTCACCTCAGGGATATTGCTGATGAAATACCAGCCCTAGATCCAGGTGCTAACATCCTCCTCCTCCTTGGTAGGGACCTCATTAGGGTCCACAAGGTCCGTCAACAGATTAATGGTCCACACAACGCTCCATTTGCTCAAAAGTTAGATCTTGGATGGGTAGTTATTGGAGACGTGTGTCTTGGAGGTGCTCATCGACCTGCTCATGTAGATGTTTTTAAAACCTCCATACTTGAAAGTGGCCGCCCCAGCTTCTTCTGGCCCTGTGAAAGTCAGTTCCATATAAAAGAGCAATATGGCACCAAGCTTCAGTTTCAAGATCATCTTACATCAAAAGGTGTAAGTGCTTTAGCAACATGTGCAAGTGAGAAGCTAGGCCAATCAATCTTTGTTTGTACATCCAGAGATCACAAGCTTGCACTGTCAGTGGACGATGACAGGTTTCTACGCTTAATGGACAACAGAGTTCTATCAGGATGAATCCAATGGGTGGCTCCTTTGCCATTTCAAGTTCCCAGAAGAAGGCTTCCAAATAACAGAGAATATGCTTACAACCGTCTATCCTCACTTTGTCATACTTTGGATAAACGTCCTCAGATGAAAGCTCATTTTTTTGAGTTTATGGACAACATGTTCTCTAACGGCCATGCAGAAATTGCTCCCCCACTCAGGAAAGACCAAGAGTGCTGGTATCTGCCTTTGTTTGGTGTATATCATCCGAAGAAGCCAAACAAGATCTGTGTGGTCTTCGACTCCAGTGCACCTTATAATGGAGTCTCATTGAATGATATCCTACTTAAGGGGCCAGATCTCAACAATACCCTCCTGGGAGTGTTGCTAATATTTCGTAAGGAGCCAGTGGCGATTACCGCTGACATTCAGCATATGTTCCACTGTTTTTTAGTCAGAAAGGATCACAGAGATTTCCTGCGCTTTCTCTGGTATCAAGACAATGACCCTGGTAAAGAAATAGTGGAATACAGAATGTGTGTACATGTGTTTGGCAATCGTCCCTCTCCTGCTGTTGCCATATATGGTTTGCATAGAGTGGCCAAAGAGGAAGAAAAGAACTTCGACAGTGAAGTTAAAGAGTTTGTTGAGCATGACTTCTATGTTGATGATGCTCTGAAATCCTTCCCCAATGAGACCACAGCTATTAGTGCTCTGAAGCAAACTCAAGACATGCTTGCAGTAGCAAACCTTAGGCTACATAAAATAATCTCTAATCGACCTGCAGTGATTGAGGCATTTCACCCTGAAGATCGGGCTGTGGATATCAAAGATGTCGACCTCTTCTTTGAAGATGCTCCAGTCCAGCGTAGCCTAGGAGTGTCATGGAACTTAGCATCGGATACATTTACTTTCCAAGCTATTGACGATAAGAAGCCATTCACACGGCGAGGTGTACTGTCAACCGTAAACAGCTTATATGATCCATGTGGTTTCATTGCTCCTGTTACCATCAAAGGCAGGCTGTTGCTTCGGGAACTCTCAACGCAGGCTGAAGACTGGGATTCTCCATTACCAGATGACGTAAAGCCAGAATGGATCAGATGGAGGAACTCTTACAAAATTTGCAAGATCTAAAGATACCACAAACTTACTCATCTTTTCTTACTTCAGAGGTTCAGATAAGGGAATTGTATATATTTGCAGATGCATCCGTGAAAGCTGTTGCAGCTGTAGCTTATCTGCGATCCACATCTCAATGGCCAAGCCGATACTGGCTTTGTGTTTGGAAAGACAAAGTTGGCACCACGGCCAGATCTGACTGTTCCGAGATTAGAACTCTGTGCAGCAGTTCTAGCAGTTGAGATCGCAGACATGGTTGTAGAAGAAATAGGCTTGCAGTTCAATAGTATCCAGTTCTACACAGATAGTAAGGTTGTTCTTGGTTATATTCATAATCGAACAAAACGCTTTTATGTGTATTAGTCAGCTGCAAATATGGCTTGACCCCAAAAAAATTCTAACAAAAGGTTTCTCAAAAACATACTAAAAGTTTACCAAAGTTTGACTCCAAGAAAGGCCCCATTTTCAAAATGGCGGCTGTCAGGTCCTTAAAATGACCATTACTCCTTTGTATTCCTCCTAGACCAGGAATACTGGTGCCTGATACATGTTTTGGCCATGTAATATTCTAATTAGCATATTTGCATTATAGATAAGTGATTACAAGTACAATTATATATTAAATCAATTGGTTACTAGCATATTTATGCGAAAAATAAGTACAATTCCCCTTAAGTAATTGCATATTTCTACTTTCTCATGGTTGGTGGTTTCTGTGGTTCATAACAATTCTTTAGATTCCAATAAAGAATAAATTCATTAAAACTGTGTGGTACTGTAAAATTAGTCAAAACAGGGCTGCCACGTGAAGGCTCAGTACCGCTATCCCTTTTATTTATTTGTTTTTTTTTTATTTATTTTTTTATATTTTTTATAATGCGTTTTTTTTTTTGCCTTTTGTTTTTTTATATATATATATATATATATATATATATATATATATATATATATATATATTATACTTTTCTATTTTCTTCAGTTGTTTCCTCTTATTCTGGTTTATATTTTATACTTTTTTGCACTGTGACCTTCACTAGATTTACCATTAGTCGTCACACTCTTCCTCCCATAGAGGTTGATTATAGTGATTCTCACAATTCCCAACTTGACATGGTCTACAAGTACCCCTTTTCCACCAAAGCAGTTCCAGGTGCTAGTTCAGAGCCAGTGCTATAGCCGGTTCTTAGTTGGTTCGACTGGCGAACCCTTTAAGAACCGGTTGCTTTTCCACAGGCTAGAGAGCCAATTCAGAGCCAGGTCTTACGTCACAATACGTTTCATGTTTCGGTTCACTAGCGCGGCACAACAGGCTTGTTCAAGGTGCATCAGCGCCACAGATCGATCGATCGGCATACAACACACTTAAGCACCGCGAGAGCGATCCAAAAGCATAAAGAGCCGTCTGCTTTCCAGTCGCTCCCGCAGCACCCCGATATGCCTCGCACCGAATGGCTTTGCGAACCTACATCGGCATCCAAACACGGCGAATCAAACGTGTTAGCGTTTAGCTGCTATTTCAAATATGGCGGTCCAAGTTTCTGTTCGTCTTGTTGGTCACAGTAATCCCGCCCCCAGCCCCTGACGCAAGCGGTTCTTCCTTCTAGCCCAGCAATGTTTAGGTGCTACTTACTAACCGCTTTTATTGGTTCGGAGCTGGTGCTTTGGGTGTCGAAAAAACAAAGAACCGGTTCGAAACTAGGCTCTGGCTCCGAACCAGCACTGGAACTGCTTTAGTCCATATGCCCTGCAACTGCACCGCTGTAGGCAGTTGTGCAATTACAGTCGATCATCTGCAGGAGGCTTTCTGGGGCAGCAGTCTTACTGGTCATAACTGGCAGGAACCGGTTGTTCACCAGTTTCCATCCCCAATCCACTGTGTTCATGTCTTCCTTTCCAATCCAGTGAAAGCCCATTGATCTGCACGATTGTCACAACACTCAAGACTCTGCAAGCGTATCAGTCTTAACACTACTTGTGTCTTTACTTCCATGTGTTATCGTAGTCCCACAGAAAAGACAATCAGTTTGGCTGTTGAAAGGACCAGTTGCTTCTCTGGTACTTCTTTTTGGTGGCTCAGATTTATTATCTTGTTGGATTTTAATGTCTTTTTTATTTATGTACTTCTGTCAACATTTTGAGTGTACTATTTCACCAGCGGAAATGTGTACATCGTCGTCTCTTTGTACACTTGCATTGTTGATTCCATCAACAACAACAACAACAACAACCTTTATTTATAAAGCACATTTAACACAATAAAAATTGATCCAAAGTGCTGTACATAGTGCATAGCAGGACTACACTATAAAAAACAACAATTACAAATTTCCAAAAGCTAAGGAATAAAAATGTGTTTTCAGAGTAGATTTAAAAATGTCCAATGAAGAAGCAGACCTCACATGATAAGGAAGAGCATTCCAAAGCTTAGGCCCAGCCACAGAAAAGGCCCGATCACCCTTTAATTTGTAGCGACTTCGTGACACATTTAAAAGCAAGTGATCTGAAGATCTGAGTGCCCTAGCAGGACAATATGGCACAATAAGATCACAGATATACCTTGGTGCACAGCCAGACAACGCCTTATAAACAAACATAAGAATCTTAAAATCAACTCGAAACTTAATGGGAAGCCAGTGAAGGGATGCCAAAACAGGAGAAATATGATCCCTCTTTTTAGACCCAGTCAACAGTCTTGCAGCTGCATTTTGCACAATTTGTAATCGAGATAGTGAAGATTGAGGAAGACCACAATAAAGAGAGTTGCAATAATCTAATCGTGATGTTACAAATGCATGAATTGCAACTTCTAAATCTTTGCTTGAAAGAAGGTTCTTCAACTTTGCAATAGATCTTAAATGGAAAAAGCTTCCTCTAATAACCGCACTAATTTGTTTATCAAAGAATAGTGAAGAGTCAAAGATCACTCCAAGGTTTTTGATTTGTTTGCATACATTCGTTGAGAGAGGACCTAACTGGGCTTTCAAAGCAGGAGAGAAATCTGCCGGACAACCCAGAATTAAAACCTCTGTTTTATCCTCATTTAGCTGCAGAAAATTATTTGTCATCCACCTCTTGATATCATCTACACATTCCAATAACACATCAAATGGAGCAGTGGTGTCAAGCCTTACTGGGAGGTAAAGCTGAGAATCATCTGCATAACAGTGATATGAAATGTTGTACTTTTGAAAAATGAGGGCCAAGGGGAGCATATAGAGGGAAAACAATAAAGGTCCCAAAATAGATCCCTGGGGCACACCAAACAAAACAGGCGCAGATGGCGAGGAACAATTTCCTAAATTTACAGAAAGTCCTCTTTTCGAGGTAGGAAGCAAACCACTTTAGTACAGTGCCCTTGACACCTACCATATATTCTAGCCTTTCAAGAAGAATGTTGTGGTCAATGGTATCAAATGCAGCGCTCAGGTCTAACAAAACCAGCACAACACAAGAGCCTGAATCTAGAGAAAGCAAGATATCATTTGTAACCCTCAACAGAGCTGACTCAGTACTATGTAACGATCTAAAGCCAGACTGGAACGTGTCCAAAATATTAAAAGAATTCAAATAAAACTGGAGCTGTGAGAAAACTACTTTCTCTAAAAGTTTAGAGATAAAAGGCAGTTTAGAGATCGGTCGATAGTTACTGCACATTTCTGGATCAAGTTGAGGTTTTTTCAACATAGGTTCCACAATTGCATGTTTAAAACTAGCTGGAACGACACCTTTGGCTAGAGAGCTGTTTATAATAGCGGTTACCATATGACTAATGGTAGAGAAAACATCCTTAAAAAGACGAGCCGGGATAATATCTAACTTAGAACCTGAACACTTCATAGTAGAGATAATATCAGCTAGCTGAGTTGGAGAGACAGGTTTAAAGTTAGACAAACAACTCATAGGACAGGGCAGTTGCAAGTGACATGGTTCAGATGGAACAATAGAGCTTCTAATATCAGCAATTTTTTGAGTAAAATGTTTTAAAAAATCTTCACAAAGCTCAATAGAGGCCTCAGATAAAATATTCGTGGTCGGGTTTAGAATAGAGTCAATCGTATCAAACAGGACTTTTGGTCGCTTAGCGTTGTCAGAAATTAATTGAGAAAAGAAATTTGATTTTGCCTGTTTTACTGCCGTTTGATAGTTAAACAGACTTGATTTTAAAATGTCAAATGAAATCTGTAGCCTATCTTTTTTCCACTTTCGCTCCGCTTTTCGACACTCTTGTCTGAAAGCGCGGGTGTCATCATTTAACCACGGCTGGCCAGCAACCTTCATCTTTTTACGCTTAAGCGGAGCAACAGCGTCCATAGATATAGAGGATGCTTTATAAAATATCTCAGTCAAGCATTCAGTATCCGTTTCATTCAGAAAATTATTATTAAAATGTGAAGAAAAATGTTCAGAAAACAAATTTGCAGTATTTGAGTGAATAGCTCGAGAGAGAAATGAAGGCTGAGGGCAAATAGAAGACGGGAGAAAGCACTCAGATTCAAACAAAATAGGATAATGGTCAGACAAACACGCATCAATAACCTCCAGTTTTGAAATCAAAAAGCCACGAGACAGAACCAAATCTAGTGTGTGACCCAGATTATGAGTTGGACCACATACAGATTGTACAAAGTTCAAAGACTCTAAAATAGTTACAAATTCTTTGACCAACGTTTTAGAAGGGCAGCAGAGATGAATGTTAAAATCCCCAAGAATCAATAGTCTATCAGCCCGAGTCACCAGATCAGAGAGAAAATCAGAAAATTGTTGCATAAAATCCTTATTGTATTTAGGGGGTCTGTAAATCAGAGCACATAGCATAGGACCATTTAAATCAACCTTCAGTAACTGGACTTCAAAGCTAGAAAAGGTGTCCGTAGGTACAGGCTTACATTTGAAACAGTTTTTAAAAATTGTTGCAACTCCACCACCATGTCCAGAGGCCCGTGGAGAACTGAGAAAAGCACAGTCAGGAGGCGCAATCTCGGCAAGAGGCATCAAGTCACCCTGTTTTAACCAGGTCTCAGTCACAAATAAAAAGTCTAGGAAGTGAGATGTAAACAAGTCATTTAAAATAAAAGATTTGTTCGATATTGACCTTGCATTCACTAAGGCCATCTTTACAGTAACAGGGCAAACAGACTGCCGAGATCTGAGAGGCGCGTGTTTGAGCAAACTAATGTTTTCAAGATTGACACTCTGACTCTTACCATTTGATCTAATGGAAGAGCGGCGATGTGGCGACCAGATGACCGGAATGGGATAATTATCCTGAAACACAGTCGAAGTCCTCACAAGGGGGTCACGGCGAGATCCACGATGGATGTACCTGTGGCGGCGTGCGATTCCCAATGCGGCGCAGCGGTTGTAAGTTCCGCCGGAGAGACGGCAGAACGAATTTAGTCTCTGTAAATCCACCGAAGAGTATTTAAGCACCATATTTGGAGAATTATCCACACCGGGAACGACAAAGAGACTCCACTTTGAAGAACAAACAGTAGAACTCCAGCACACCAGTGTGCAAATGATATAACACCACATTTCAATCTGGATTCACTCCTCCACGTTCAAGTTCACCAAACGGATCTCAATAGATCCACGCATTCAGATCCTCCGACTCATTCAACCATGAAAGTACCCAACAATAATCAGGTGAGATCTCCTCGATCAAAGGGCATAAAATATCCTCAAAATTAGGCTTAATTTTAGAATAATAAAATACCGGAGAGCAGCGGCAGCCAAACACGCCAGCGTTCGCTCAAACCGCTCAAAAAAAAAAAAGAAAAGCATGCACGTAGAGGACTGTGTCTTCTGCATACATTTGTCTGCATACATCAGCTCCCTTCTGATGAACCTCAACCACATCAGAGCAATCTCTTAAGTTTTTACAGCAAATGGGGCAAGTTTCTTGGTTTACAACAACATGACTCATGGTCAAAATTGCATTTGGAGTGTACTTTTTTCTCAAGCTAATTCAACAATGTCATCCTCTCTTAACACACTCACACATTGTTGGCCTTTTTCATGTGTTAGAAATCTTGGTGGAGAGGTGGGTGGTTTAAGTAGTCAAGGATGAACTTTGTTTGAGCAAAATGGTATACGCTGTGCTGCCAACAACATTTCAATGAGACAAGCAATATCAAATGTCAGTATTCTCTTCCACCATCTTCTGAATTGCTGAAAATTGTGAATTTAGTTTTGTTGGGATAAGTATAATGCCACCTTTTATACTCAAAACATCTATAGAGGATGCATTACATATGTATTACCTTATTCAAATTGAAATGAGTGACCATTTTAGAGGGTTCACACACAGGCCTCTGTTCGGGCTAATTCAGAGTTATTTATGATCAAAGTTATACAACTCCAATTTAAGTTACTTTTGGGCGCAATAACTTTTACATTGAATGTCAAGTCTGTGTTTTAGCAAAAAAAAAGGGTGCGTGTCCAAAAACACTTACTGAGTAGGAGTTACATGACATAGGCTAAATCGTTTACATCTCTAGTTCACCCCAAACAATGATAAAACCTTACAGTAATCTCACAAAGTCATATATTCCATAAGTATCTAATCATGTCAGTGCAATTTAGACAAGTCCAATGGATTCATAGACCAAGAAAACATAGAGTTAGACACCAAGATTACTTGGCTAGGTCAAATAATGAAGGAGTTAGGATATTTTAAGGGCTTCCTGCCCATCTTGGACACCATCTTGAAAATTACACCTTTCTAGTGGTCAAACTTTGGTAAACTTTTAGTATGTTGTTAAGGACACCTAATACTACAAAAAACAACCGAGAAACCTTTTGTTCGAATTTTTGTTAGGGTCAGGTGGTTTTTTTTCATATATGCAGCCGCCTATATGTGAACAACAGAATCCAACGAATTCTTCAGTCATCTACTCCTAGTCAATGGAACTATGTTCCATCAGATGTCAATCCTGCAGATCATGGGTCTAGATCTGTATCAGCTGATTGTCTCAGTAGTACAACTTGGCTTACAGGGCCAGATTTCCTTTTGAAATCTTCAACTTTAAACGCCTTGCTTCAAGAGGATTATGACTTTGTTGATCTTGAAGTAGATCCAGAAATCTGACCACAAGTGACTTCATGTCTAACTGCAGTGCCTAATCAGTTCCTGACTTCTGAGCGTTTTGAACGCTTCTCCAGCTTGAGTAAGCTAATCAGAGCGATCGCTCGTTTAAGCCACATCTCCCAGTCATTCTCCCATTCAACAAAGGAGCCAAGATGTAGTGGATGGCATCTCTGTAGTAATAGTCCTACAAATGAAGAGTTGGAAAAAGCCAGGATTGTTATCCTAAAGAGCGTTCAAAATGTAGCCTATCCAGAAGAGCTAAGTGATATAAAAGCGGGATGCAATCTCTCATCTAAAAGTAGTATACGGAAACTTCATCCTATTCTGGATGACAAAGGTCTTCTGCGTGTTGGAGGCTGTATTGCTCAGGCAGGTCTTGAGAAGGAAGAATGCAATCCTGTGATCATTCCTGGGAAACATCACGTTGCAATTTTGGTTGTTCGACACTACATACCCCAGGCGGGGAGTGTGCTGGACTTTAAACTTCGGTTTCAACAAGGACTTTTATTTTGTTACTTAGTTTTGGGTTTTCCTTAGTTTTCCAATGATTTCCTGTTTTAAAGAGGAAGTAGGCCATATTTCTTCAGTGGTTTAGTTGTGCAAGGTGCTCCATGTGGTTGCAGAGATCCATCTTCATCTCGCTTATCAAAGCCCTTTGAAATGCAATATCTGTAAGTGACTGTTTGATTTTAAGTGAGCATTGAGTTCTTTATTGTTGTGCTATGTAATGTAGCATTTAATTCAGTATGTTTGTTACCTTTTTCTACTCAAGTTTGCAAAGTATTAATCTATGCTGTTGATACCACTGTATTGTTGTTGGTTCTTTGCTTTGTGCGTTTGAGAATGCTCATTTATTTAATGATTTATCTATTTTGTGAAATTCATGTTTGTGTATTTTTCTCTTCTTTGTAGTTTCACACTTTTCATGATTAAACTTCATAAATTGCACCTTCGTGGAGTTTATTGTGGAAGTGTTTAGCGGCTGGATAGCTGGATCAATTAAAACAGTGAGGCCAGTGACATTGAGAAATTAAAAATGCAGTTTCCTGTAAGGGTATAGGGTTAGGTGTAGGGCTGGTGTAGGGCCATAGCACACACAGTTTGTACAGAATAAAAACCATTACGCCTATGAGAGTCCCCACAATTCACAAAAACAAACGTGTGTGTGTGTGTGTGTGTGAGAGAGAGAGAGAGAGTCTGGAGGAGAGTGTGATCCTATTACTGATGCATGAATGCGCGCACACACACACACACACACACACACACCCACTCTTTCATAGTAGTGTAGTATCGTCACCAGATTACACAAACGGCAGCAGCGTTTCCTCACGGATGTTCTGCATCATGCATGTTCATCTGTAATCTGGATTATAGTTATTAAACCACGTAATCCCACAGTGCTTTGTTGTGTCCACATCTGTCTGTCTTGATATCAGCGCTCGGATTAGTGAGCAGAAACTGATCAGGGAAATTATACCGTAGTAAAAGCGGTGTTTGACGTGTGTGTGTGTGTGTGTGTGTGTGTGTGTGTGTGTGTCTCAGCGCTGGCGTGGGCCGCACCGGCTGCTTCATCGTCATCGACGCCATGCTAGAGCGCATCCGTCACGAGCGAACGGTGGACGTGTACGGTCACGTGACCCTGATGCGCTCTCAGAGGAACTACATGGTGCAGACAGAGGATCAGTACGGCTTCATCCACGAGGCGCTGCTGGAGGCCGTGGCCTGCGGGAACACAGAGGTGGCGGCGCGCAGCCTCTACTCCTACATACAGAACCTGTCGCAGGTGGAGGCCGGAGAACACGTGACCGGCATAGAGCTGGAGTTCAAGGTATGCTTGATGATAATTATCACAAACCTCACGGTGCTTTCCACTGGCACACTGCAAAAAAATGATCTTGTTTTCTAGTATAAATATCTAAACATTCTTGAATCAAGATGCATTTACTGGACAGGGAAAATTGTTTTCTAAAAAAAAAAAAAGATCAAAATTGTGTTAGTTTTTGCTTAAAACGAGCAAGCATATCAGCCAATGGGGTAAGAAAAATACGATTATTTCGAATCATATTACAGTTTTTGAGCCATAAATCGGATCATTTTTAAGATCAAGAAAATATTTTTTTTTTTTAAATGCAATGTAACTTCTTCGATGCCACAGCAAAAACTAAAATAAAAGTATTCTTCTTTTTTTCATCTTATTTATAGTACCCCAAACATTTGAATGGTAGTGTCACAGTTTCCACAAAAATATTGTGCAGCACAACTGTGTTCAACATTGATAATAATCATAAATGTTTGTTGAGCAGTAAATCAGTATATTATTATGATTTCTGAAGATCATGTGACACTGAAGACTGCAGTAATGATGCTGAAAATACAGCTGCAGATCACAGAAATACATTACACTTTAACACATATTCACACAGAAAACAGCTGTTTTACATTTTAATAATGTTTCATTGTTTTTACTGTGTTTTTTATCAAATAAATGCAGCTTTCGTGAGTAGAAGAGACTATTTGTATTATTCCAAACTTTTGACTGGTACACAAATATCAGAGGGTTGTTATTTCACTATTGTTTAGATCATCAGAGTTTTGAAAATGCAATTCATATTTTTGATGAATTTTAAATAAGCATCTATTTGAGAATGAAAGTCTGCGTAGTATATAAAGTCAAGTAGTGGGTTAGGTGATGAAGGCCTGGTAAAGTGTTTCCAGGGCAGTTTCAATGTGACCTTCAACAAAGTTCAAATCTGTTCGTTGTAGTTAAACTCAGTTTGTGACCTGCAGCAGTTTAATGTCGTGCTTCACATTAGTCTGTCTGTGGTTCTGTCAGCGTCTGGCCAACAGTAAAGCGCACACCTCCAGGTTCGTCAGCGCTAATCTGCCCTGCAACAAGTTCAAGAACCGGCTGGTGAACATCATGCCGTACGAAACCACCCGCGTGTGTCTGCAGCCAATCAGAGGCCTGGAAGGGTCTGACTACATCAACGCCAGCTTCATCGATGGATACAGGTACACCGCTGGACTCCAGCTCCAGATTCCATGATGCTATACGCAGTGTTGGGGTAACATATTACAAGTAACGCGAGTTATGTAATCAGATTACTTTTTTTTTTTTTTGTAAATTAACGCATTACTTTTTAATTTAGAAAGAAATATGAGTTACTTTTTCAAATTATTAACCCCAGTTCCATTGATTCTCATCAGAATGAGCTTTATTGGTCAGGGATGTTTACACATTCGATGAATTTGTTTTAGTGACAGAAGCTCCACAGTGCAACAGAAAGACAGCAACAGGACAGGACACAGATAATAAAAGAATAATGTACAAAACAGCACAAACACAATATATAATATAGGCGACTATGTATGTACAGGTCAAGTATGTGCAAATTAGAAATGAGAAAATAAAAATAAAATAAGTGAGTGTGGTGAATGGATAATGTATTAGTTGTGTGTTCCACGTTTATTATTGAGTGTTCATGAGATGGATTGCCTGAGGGAAGAAACTGTTCCTGTGTCTGGTCGTTCTGGTGCTCAGAGCTCTGTAGCGTCGACCAGACAGTAACACTTCAAAGAGGGAGTGTGCTGGATGTGAGGGGTCCAGAGTGATTTTACCAGCCCTTTTGCTCACTCTGGATAAGTACAGCTCTTGGAGAGTGGGGAGGGTTGTACCAATGATTCGCTCAGCAGTCCGGACTACCCTCTGTATTGAGTGACAGCTCTGGTGTTGAGAGAAATCAGGAGTAAGTGCAGAGCGTTGTGTGTGAACATGATCTTACTGTAGTTCTAGACTAAATATCTACATGATCTTACTGTAGTTCTAGACTAAATATCTACATGATCTTACTGTAGTTCTAGACTAAATATCTACATGATCTTACTGTAGTTCTAGACTAAATATCATCATGATCTTACTGTAGTTCTAGACTAAATATCATCATGATCTTACTGTAGTTCTAGACTAAATATCTACATGATCTTACTGTAGTTCTAGACTAAATATCAACATGATCTTACTGTAGTTCTAGACTAAATATCAACATGATCCTAAATATCTACATGATCTTACTGTAGTTCTAGACTAAATATCATCATGATCTTACTGTAGTTCTAGACTAAATATCTACATGATCTTACTGTAGTTCTAGACTAAATATCTACATGATCTTACTGTAGATCTAGACTAAATATCAACATGATCCTAAATATCTACATGATCTTACTGTAGTTCTAGACTAAATATCATCATGATCTTACTGTAGTTCTAGACTAAATATCTACATGATCTTACTGTAGTTCTAGACTAAATATCATCATGATCTTACTGTAGTTCTAGACTAAATATCTACATGATCTTACTGTAGTTCTAGACTAAATATCAACATGATCTTACTGTAGTTCTAGACTAAATATCAACATGATCCTAAATATCTACATGATCTTACTGTAGTTCTAGACTAAATATCATCATGATCTTACTGTAGTTCTAGACTAAATATCTACATGATCTTACTGTAGTTCTAGACTAAATATCTACATGATCTTACTGTAGTTCTAGACTAAATATCTACATGATCTTACTGTAGTTCTAGACTAAATATCTACATGATCCTAAATATCTACATGATCTTACTGTAGTTCTAGACTAAATATCATCATGATCTTACTGTAGTTCTAGACTAAATATCTACATGATCTTACTGTAGTTCTAGACTAAATATCATCATGATCTTACTGTAGTTCTAGACTAAATATCTACATGATCTTACTGTAGTTCTAGACTAAATATCAACATGATCTTACTGTAGTTCTAGACTAAATATCAACATGATCCTAAATATCTACATGATCTTACTGTAGTTCTAGACTAAATATCATCATGATCTTACTGTAGTTCTAGACTAAATATCTACATGATCTTACTGTAGTTCTAGACTAAATATCTACATGATCTTACTGTAGTTCTAGACTAAATATCTACATGATCTTACTGTAGTTCTAGACTAAATATCTACATGATCTTACTGTAGTTCTAGACTAAATATCATCATGATCTTACTGTAGTTCTAGACTAAATATCATCATGATCTTACTGTAGTTCTAGACTAAATATCTACATGATCCTAAATATCTACATGATCTTACTGTAGTTCTAGACTAAATATCAACACGATCTTACTGTAGTTCTAGACTAAATATCAACACGATCTTACTGTAGTTCTAGACTAAATATCAACATGATCTTACTGTAGTTCTAGACTAAATATCAACATGATCCTAATTATCTACATGATCTTACTGTAGTTCTAGACTAAATATCATCATGATCTTACTGTAGTTCTAGACTAAATATCTACATGATCTTACTGTAGTTCTAGACTAAATATCTACATGATCTTACTGTAGTTCTAGACTAAATATCTACATGATCTTACTGTAGTTCTAGACTAAATATCATCATGATCTTACTGTAGTTCTAGACTAAATATCAACATGATCCTAAATATCTACATGATCTTACTGTAGTTCTAGACTAAATATCATCATGATCTTACTGTAGTTCTAGACTAAATATCTACATGATCTTACTGTAGTTCTAGACTAAATATCTACATGATCTTACTGTAGTTCTAGACTAAATATCTACATGATCTTACTGTAGTTCTAGACTAAATATCATCATGATCTTACTGTAGTTCTAGACTAAATATCATCATGATCTTACTGTAGTTCTAGACTAAATATCTACATGATCCTAAATATCTACATGATCTTACTGTAGTTCTAGACTAAATATCTACATGATCTTACTGTAGTTCTAGACTAAATATCTACATGATCTTACTGTAGTTCTAGACTAAATATCTACATGATCTTACTGTAGTTCTAGACTAAATATCATCATGATCTTACTGTAGTTCTAGACTAAATATCATCATGATCTTACTGTAGTTCTAGACTAAATATCTACATGATCCTAAATATCTACATGATCTTACTGTAGTTCTAGACTAAATATCAACACGATCTTACTGTAGTTCTAGACTAAATATCAACACGATCTTACTGTAGTTCTAGACTAAATATCAACATGATCTTACTGTAGTTCTAGACTAAATATCAACATGATCCTAATTATCTACATGATCTTACTGTAGTTCTAGACTAAATATCATCATGATCTTACTGTAGTTCTAGACTAAATATCTACATGATCTTACTGTAGTTCTAGACTAAATATCTACATGATCTTACTGTAGTTCTAGACTAAATATCTACATGATCTTACTGTAGTTCTAGACTAAATATCAACATGATCTTACTGTAGTTCTAGACTAAATATCAACATGATCCTAAATATCTACATGATCTTACTGTAGTTCTAGACTAAATATCATCATGATCTTACTGTAGTTCTAGACTAAATATCTACATGATCTTACTGTAGTTCTAGACTAAATATCTACATGATCTTACTGTAGTTCTAGACTAAATATCAACATGATCCTAAATATCTACATGATCTTACTGTAGTTCTAGACTAAATATCATCATGATCTTACTGTAGTTCTAGACTAAATATCTACATGATCTTACTGTAGTTCTAGACTAAATATCATCATGATCTTACTGTAGTTCTAGACTAAATATCTACATGATCTTACTGTAGTTCTAGACTAAATATCTACATGATCTTACTGTAGTTCTAGACTAAATATCTACATGATCTTACTGTAGTTCTAGACTAAATATCAACATGATCTTACTGTAGTTCTAGACTAAATATCAACATGATCCTAAATATCTACATGATCTTACTGTAGTTCTAGACTAAATATCATCATGATCTTACTGTAGTTCTAGACTAAATATCTACATGATCTTACTGTAGTTCTAGACTAAATATCTACATGATCTTACTGTAGTTCTAGACTAAATATCAACATGATCCTAAATATCTACATGATCTTACTGTAGTTCTAGACTAAATATCATCATGATCTTACTGTAGTTCTAGACTAAATATCTACATGATCTTACTGTAGTTCTAGACTAAATATCATCATGATCTTACTGTAGTTCTAGACTAAATATCTACATGATCTTACTGTAGTTCTAGACTAAATATCAACATGATCTTACTGTAGTTCTAGACTAAATATCAACATGATCCTAAATATCTACATGATCTTACTGTAGTTCTAGACTAAATATCATCATGATCTTACTGTAGTTCTAGACTAAATATCTACATGATCTTACTGTAGTTCTAGACTAAATATCTACATGATCTTACTGTAGTTCTAGACTAAATATCTACATGATCTTACTGTAGTTCTAGACTAAATATCATCATGATCTTACTGTAGTTCTAGACTAAATATCATCATGATCTTACTGTAGTTCTAGACTAAATATCTACATGATCCTAAATATCTACATGATCTTACTGTAGTTCTAGACTAAATATCAACACGATCTTACTGTAGTTCTAGACTAAATATCAACACGATCTTACTGTAGTTCTAGACTAAATATCAACATGATCTTACTGTAGTTCTAGACTAAATATCAACATGATCCTAAATATCTACATGATCTTACTGTAGTTCTAGACTAAATATCATCATGATCTTACTGTAGTTCTAGACTAAATATCTACATGATCTTACTGTAGTTCTAGACTAAATATCATCATGATCTTACTGTAGTTCTAGACTAAATATCTACATGATCTTACTGTAGTTCTAGACTAAATATCTACATGATCTTACTGTAGTTCTAGACTAAATATCTACATGATCTTACTGTAGTTCTAGACTAAATATCAACATGATCTTACTGTAGTTCTAGACTAAATATCAACATGATCCTAAATATCTACATGATCTTACTGTAGTTCTAGACTAAATATCATCATGATCTTACTGTAGTTCTAGACTAAATATCTACATGATCTTACTGTAGTTCTAGACTAAATATCTACATGATCTTACTGTAGTTCTAGACTAAATATCAACATGATCCTAAATATCTACATGATCTTACTGTAGTTCTAGACTAAATATCATCATGATCTTACTGTAGTTCTAGACTAAATATCTACATGATCTTACTGTAGTTCTAGACTAAATATCATCATGATCTTACTGTAGTTCTAGACTAAATATCTACATGATCTTACTGTAGTTCTAGACTAAATATCAACATGATCTTACTGTAGTTCTAGACTAAATATCAACATGATCCTAAATATCTACATGATCTTACTGTAGTTCTAGACTAAATATCATCATGATCTTACTGTAGTTCTAGACTAAATATCTACATGATCTTACTGTAGTTCTAGACTAAATATCTACATGATCTTACTGTAGTTCTAGACTAAATATCTACATGATCTTACTGTAGTTCTAGACTAAATATCATCATGATCTTACTGTAGTTCTAGACTAAATATCATCATGATCTTACTGTAGTTCTAGACTAAATATCTACATGATCCTAAATATCTACATGATCTTACTGTAGTTCTAGACTAAATATCAACACGATCTTACTGTAGTTCTAGACTAAATATCAACACGATCTTACTGTAGTTCTAGACTAAATATCAACATGATCTTACTGTAGTTCTAGACTAAATATCAACATGATCCTAAATATCTACATGATCTTACTGTAGTTCTAGACTAAATATCATCATGATCTTACTGTAGTTCTAGACTAAATATCTACATGATCTTACTGTAGTTCTAGACTAAATATCTACATGATCTTACTGTAGTTTTAGACTAAATATCAACACGATCTTACTGTAGTTCTAGACTAAATATCTACATGATCTTACTGTAGTTCTAGACTAAATATCAACACGATCTTACTGTAGTTCTAGACTAAATATCAACACGATCTTACTGTAGTTCTAGACTAAATATCTACATGATCTTACTGTAGTTCTAGACTAAATATCTACATGTATTGACATGTTTGTTTGTTTGTTTGTTTGATTGTAGTTATTACTGAATAGTGTTGAACTTTCTTCTCCTGCGTCATATTCTTCATGTGATTAGTTTGAGCGGCGCTCTCTACTGTACAGACCTGAATCTACATTCCCGGATTCACTTCACTTTTGGTGTGAAAGGGCTTTTACGTTTGTAAAATATTTATATAAAATATTGTTTTTATATTAAAAACAAACAAGCCCTGCCCACATTTAAAAAGTAACACAAAAGTAACGTAACGCATTACTTTCCATAAAAAGTAACCAAGTAACGTATTTAGTTACTTTTTTAGGGAGTAACACAATATTGTAATGCATTACTTTACTTTAAAAGTAACTTTCCCCGCTGGTGGTCAGGTTTCGAGCTCATGATGTGTGTTTTTAGGCAGCAGAGGGCATATATTGCGACGCAGGGGCCGCTAGCGGAGACCACTGAGGACTTCTGGCGCATGCTGTGGGAACACAACTCCACCATCGTAGTGATGCTGACCAAACTGCGTGAGATCGGACGGGTGAGTGACGGCTGGAGGAAAACACGCTCCATCTGGATCTGACCGAAGCAGAGTAACATCCGTGTGTTTGTGCGTTCACAGGAGAAATGTCATCAGTACTGGCCAGCTGAGCGTTCAGCGCGCTATCAGTACTTTGTAGTGGATCCCATGGCAGAATATAACATGCCGCAGTACATCCTGAGAGAGTTCAAAGTCACTGACGCCAGGGTGAGTCATTTACCACGGTATGATCTGGTAAAGCTGTCAGTCTTAATCTTGAGATCTTTCATGAAGAAACACGAGACACAAATGTCCCGGCAGATCCGATCTGTGTTTCTACAGGCTCAGGTGTTTCTCACGTCTGGAGATGTTCGGATTCATTGTCTTTCTCTCCACAGGACGGACAGTCCAGAACCGTCAGACAGTTCCAGTTCACCGATTGGCCAGAACAAGGAGTTCCAAAGTCAGGCGAGGGTTTCATTGATTTCATTGGACAGGTGCATAAAACCAAGGAGCAGTTTGGTCAGGACGGACCAATCGCAGTCCACTGCAGGTGCGTTACGATCCTCACACTCCGTGTTTAGAGATGAGTACGAGGAGCAAATCTCAGTGTGCCAGACTCATTCATGTCTCATTCTCGTCTCATTCATTCATGTCTCATTTCTGTCTTGCGTCTCATTCTGGTCTTGTTCATGTCTCTCTCAGTGCGGGTGTCGGGCGTACGGGTGTCTTCATCACCCTCAGTATTGTCCTGGAGCGGATGCGTTATGAGGGCGCTGTGGACATCTTCCAGACCGTCAAAATGCTGCGCACACAACGACCAGCGATGGTGCAAACTGAGGTAAAACACGCATCACGTGACCGACAAAGAGTCTGTGGAAGATCTCCATTTCTGTAAATCATTTCCCCAATTCAGACCCAACGTACCAGACTCTGGACCACCACAAGATTTGCTATGATTTATACTGTTATGGAAAAAGTGGAAAAATTAGACAGTTATTTATTTTATTGTCTGTCTGTTCTCAGGACGAGTATCAGTTCTGCTATCAAGCCGCTCTGGAGTACCTTGGAAGTTTTGATCACTATGCAACATAAGAACGCCAACCTGTCCAACACCTTCCCCCTCAATAACCCCAGAAACACCCGCAGAGGAACGACGACGACACGTGAAACACCCACGGACAGCGACGCAGAGCAGACGTTCTCTCGGGAACTCCAGGAGACGCTCTGCATCAACAACGCAAACTATTACCTCAGTGTTCAAATATTGATATTAATGTTGTGGTCGGCTTTTTAGAATTATTAAACTGTGGAGGAAGATCTTCATAACAAGAGGAAAATATTACATGTACAAAATCTATTTAAAGCAAAATGAGAAAAAAACTAAAAAAACAACTATGAAATCAAAAGCCTGGATAATTGCTGCACCCTTCAGTGGGAGTTTCTTCGAACTGTATTTGCCAACGTCAGACGTGAGCGAGCGCGAGCGGAAGGAACGAAAGCCAGTCTGTGCCTGCCTGAGTCATCGTTGCCATCCTGAACGAACGCGTCGGCGCCGCAGAACGGAAGCAGATCTCCTACCTTCTGTGCCTAATGGAGCAACCGCAGCCAACGCCGTACATTAGCACACGTGATATAATCGCTTTCCTGTCCTGATCCTCGGGAGCTGTGCACGAGACGGACTGGACTCTGAATACTGTATTCGGTGTGTCTCTACATGACTATATGCTGCTTACACCGTGTTTGGAGGCCGAGGGAGTTTTGAATACGTATCCGTATCATGTTCTTTTGCTCCTTTCTGCTGTGGCATAATGTACTCCACTGTGTCTTTATTGTGGGACGAGGAAGAGCCTCGGTTATTGGGTTCAAAGATAAATGCACGCTCTAGAGGAATCGCCAGATTCACTCCCCAGTATTTCCAGCCAGAACGATCTTCTGAGACGGTTGCATTCCCCCTCGATCATCCGTTTGAGCTGAACCCGACGAAACTCTTCTGGTCATGTTTAGTTTAGCGCAGGCGTGATGTTTAGGAGTAGCGCAGGAAACGAGCCGGTTCTGAGATCTCCACCTGAGATGTGAAGTGAGCCTTATCGTTGTTGTCAAATATTTAATCGACCTGATTTTTATTTTTTCGTTTTGTTTATATTATGCTTGAATTAAGGATCTATTTATTTTTTATTATTTATGGCAATATAATTCGTGAGCTGTGGTGTAGTTGGCCAGCTAATGTGACTGTACATGGCTCAGATGTACAGCGTTGTGCTTCGTAACCCTCTCAGATATTTTATATTTCCTGTGCACTGATTGTGTTCTAGAGGAAGCCGACCGCCCGCGGCCCTCTGGAGCCCAAACCTTACCGAAACGGTCGTGAAGTATCGCTCCTTCGCAAACTTAACGCACGTGTTCTTAGACATTACACACGTTATCAGTCAAACTAAACGAGTTAAAGCACATGCAGATTTGAAGAGCCCAGGGAGACGATATCAGACTCAGATCAGCGTCACAGATCTGCAGTGTACAGTACAGTGATGCACCGCGGTAAACCCAACAGAAACTACCACCATGTTATCATGATTGAAATGTGATGGATGGCTGATATATTTCTGACCCTGGAGCACAAAACCAGTCATACGGGTCAATTTTGTGAAATTGAGATTTATACATAATCTGAAAGCTGAATAAATAATCTCTCCATTGATGTATGGTTTGTTATGATAGGACAATATTTGTCTGAGATACAACTATTTGAGTGTGCAAAAAAATCTAAATATTGCGAAAATCTCCTTTAAAGTTGTTCAAATGAAGTTCTTAGCAATGCATATTACTAATCAAAAATGAAGTTTTAATGTATTTATGGTAGGAAATGTACAAAATGTGACCCTGGACCACAAAACCAGTCTGAAGTCGCTGGGGTATATTTGTAGCAATAGCCAACAATACATTGTATGGATCAAAATTATACATTTCTCTTTTATGACAAAAATCATTAGGATATTAAGATCATGTTCCATGAAGATATTTAGTACATTTCCTACTGTAAATATATCAAAACTTCATTTTTGATTAGTAATATGCATTGCTAAGAACTTCATTTGAACAACTTTAAAGGAGATTTTCTCAATATTTAGATTTATTTTTTGCACCCTCATGATCTTTACTTAATATCCTAATGATTTTTGGCATAAAAGAAAAATGTATAATTTTGATTCACCAACAATAAGCTGCTTGGTTTAAACATGACTTGTAAAAAGCACAACTCGCACACATCACACTATTGTCCAAAAAATTACAGAAGTTCATTTTCGCCACCGAATATAAAAATAAAGAAGGGAATCGTGACTTTTTATCTCTTTTTCTCTCAATTCTGTGTTTACATCTCAATGTGTTTATAAGATAAAAAGGTAATTGCAACTTTCGATCTCACAATACTGCCTTTCTTTCTCGTAATTGTGAGTTTTATCTTGCAGTTCAACTTCTCGCAATTACAAGTGATAAACTCGCCACTGCATTTCACAATTCTGAGTTTGAGGAAAAAAGTCAGTTAAAAAGCTCCAATTACCTGTTAGATTTTTTATTATTATTTTATTCTGTGGTGGAACTGGGCTTCCAATAAAAAGGACAATAGAAACGTTCTCTAATGCGACCACACTTTTCCACAATATTGCTGAAATGATCTGTACTCTAGATTTCAGAGAATGATGCTTCTGCTTCTTCAGGTGGATGTTGGCTGATGCTGATGATCTCAGTAATGACCGAGTATCAGCTGATTGACCGCGGTCTCAGCATCACTGTACCGTAGTACGAGCTCATCCTAAAGGAGATGCTGATCTGCAGTGTTTCTCGTCATGAATGAAAGCACATTGAGACACTGAGACGTGATTCTGCTGCTCGTCTCAATCAGATATTCTCTATGAAATGTTCCTTTGGAGATGAAAGCACACAAACGAACCAAAAGCAACATCTGCTCAGACGACAGTGGCGTGTGAAGCTGACCTACAGTAGTGTTTCACTTCTCTGCTTATTGATTTCAGATCATGTATGTAGATATGTCAACTTTGTATTAAAACTGAACGACTGGATATACTGACGTGAAGACTGTGTGTGTGTCGTCTGTTATTTCATGTTTCGTATTAATCATCTGTGATTGTTTTATACTTGAATCCACCAGTTTCTGATTCTCTTGTGACTTATGATCACTATGAAGGTCTCATTTCACCATGAGGTAGTGCTGCTTCTCACATACACACACATATCACAGACATCTATTGTTTATGTAGACTGTTTATGATAACTACATCTGCAATAAATATATTTTTGTGTGTGTGCTTTATATTTATGCATTTTGCAAACGTGACTTACAGTGCATTCAGACTATAATTTTTTTTTTAAATCTGTCGGTCAGGTGTGTGTGTGTGTCCAGGGGAATCTGTCGGTCAGGTGTGTGTGTGTGTGTGTGTGTGTGTGTGTGTGTCCAGGGGAATCTGTCGGTCAGGTGTGTGTGTGTGTGTCCAGGGGAATCTGTCGGTCAGGTGTGTGTGTGTGTGTGTGTGTGTGTGTCCAGGGGAATCTGTCGGTCAGGTGTGTGTGTGTGTGTGTCCAGGGGAATCTGTCAGTCAGGTGTGTGTGTGTGTGTGTGTGTGTCCAGGGGAATCTGTCGGTCAGGTGTGTGTGTGTGTGTGTCCAGGGGAATCTGTCAGTCAGGTGTGTGTGTGTGTGTGTGTGTGTGTGTCCAGGGGAATCTGTCGGTCAGGTGTGTGTGTGTGTGTGTGTGTGTGTGTGTCCAGGGGAATCTGTCGGTCAGGTGTGTGTGTGTGTGTCCAGGGGAATCTGTCGGTCAGGTGTGTGTGTGTGTGTCCAGGGGAATCTGTCGGTCAGGTGTGTGTGTGTGTCCAGGGGAATCTGTCGGTCAGGTGTGTGTGTGTGTGTCCAGGGGAATCTGTCGGTCAGGTGTGTGTGTGTGTCCAGGGGAATCTGTCGGTCAGGTGTGTGTGTGTGTGTCCAGGGGAATCTGTCGGTCAGGTGATTCTCACTCATTTGCTGCATGAGCTCAGTGTTTTTTCTCTCTGTTGTCATTTTGCTGCTGATTCAGATAAAACACGTTTGAGTCTCTAATATTGTGTTTGCTGTGAAATGCAGCGCATCGCAGCTTCATCAGACTCTTATTAGTTCGGTCAGGGTCACTTAAGTTTAATTTCAGTGTGTCGAAGTGTTGCCAGGATACAGATTGAGTTTGGTGTCTTTGAACTTCAGTCATGTTTGAAATATCAAATGACTGAATAATTATAAAGCTCTGCTCTGAAGAATATCTGAAGATGAACACAGTTAAAACAACAACCTTTAGTGAACCTCTAGTGTTCATTTGACACAAGAAATCTGAAAACAAAAATTCTATATTGATTTTAAAATGTTATTTTCAAAGAATGAATCTGGAGTATTACTGTTTCGTCTGGTAATGAACTCTTAATATAAAGCTGCTTTATTGCCACTGATGGTTCCGTGAAGAACCTTTAACATCCATGGAACCGCTAAAGGTTCTTTAGCCTATAGAGAAAGGTTCTTTAGATGATTAAAATGTTCTTCAGACTAAGAAAGACATGGTTCTTTTAAGAGCTGGTCACTTAATTGTTCTTTGGGAACCAAAAATGGTTCTTCTATAACATCAGCGGGAAAACCTCCTTTTGAAGCCTTTATTTTTAAGCGTATAGAATGAAAAATCAGCCAGTGGAGGAAGAACAGATATAATACTGTATATACTCACATGGACAGATAAATACATATATATAACACACACTCACAGATATGCTTGAATCAGATGTTGATCTCTGAAGGAGAGGCTATAAATCACAGGAGATCGATGTTTCTACAGCTCCAGGCTTCAGATGTTTCAGAACAATCATCATTACTGCTGATTTATTAGATATTCAGTCTCATTCTGCTGCAGATTATGAAACGCAGCAACATTGTGAATATCAGAATGATTTGTATTTGCTCTTAAAGGTTTATAAAGAGAGCGCTTCATTAGAATAGTTTCTCTGTCATTACTGGTTTCATGACTCCTGATTATGAGCTACAGAGCCTTCCTTCTCAAGTCTTCTCAGAGCAAACACACATAAATCATCCAAAGCTGAAAGCATCCAGATCTCCTGTATTAGAAGCATACAGGCCTGTAATCACCACATTCATCTCATTCTGAACTCTCAGCTGCTTTGGTTAGTTCTGTTGGCGCTAGATTTCAGCCGAATAAACTCGACTGATCCGGTTCTAGAAGGTCGCTGAAATCTTCCGATCTTAAAGGATTCCGATCAAGTACAAGATAAAGACAGACAGAATGTGAAAGTTTGCGTTGTTGAACTTTGTGCTCTGAAAGAGACGTTCAGCTAATAATAATCACATGCTAAACCTCAGACAAAACACTTTTCCCAGTTGAACTAATATTATCTGTGTTATATGAGAATCTATGAACACTGACCATCTGCTTTCTCCTCAGATCCTAATAACACTGCTAACAGCAAACCTTCTCACAACTTTAACAAACGCATTTAAAGTTAAGACAAAACGCTTATAAAGTAATGTGTATGGAATGTTGTCATAACTTTATTAATATTTGATATATGCTCTCATTACGTAGAGAAAACCTTCTAAGAGCAACATTCTTGGAATGTTTTGATGTTATTTGCTCTTGAATGTTCTCAGAAAGGCTTTTGTAACCCGAGATCTAATCACAACAAGATAACTGGACATGTTCTTAGAATATTAAAAATAATCGTTCAAATAACGTTATACAGCAGTTTGGCTGATAATAAAGTACCGTGTGGTAAGCAATGTTTTAGTAATCTTTGAGTAATGTTATAAGATATGAACAGTGTTGGGAAGGCTACTTTGGAAGTGTAATAGAATACAGATTACTCTATTAAAATGTAATAAGTAGTGGAAGTATTTCAATTATTACATTTGATTACTTTTCTAAAATTCTAAGGATTGAATTCTAAAATGTGAACGCTGTTTTCCATTGTTGGTCATTCTGAAACATGTAAAGCAGTAGGGTTTGCTGTCTCCTATTTTAGAGCACTCTGAAAAACATTAGACTACTTTTTTATGTGGTTGCAAACTATTTATTTGAGCTACATTTAAATAAAAAAAAAATGTTGAAAGTTAGTCAACTAAATTTATTTAAATGTAGCTAAAATAAATTGATTGCAACCACTTACCTTAAAAAATTTAGTAAATTCAATTAATGTTTTTTTTAGTGCATTCAGAAAGCAGTAGTATGAAAGAAATCAGTTAAATCTGTTTGTGTGTGAAAATATTCAGATGTAATCATTAACATTTTCATAAGTAACTGTAATTTAATTACACAATTTGTCTCAGCATTTGGAACAGATTACAGTTAAAAAAATGTGCAATTAAATTACACTGAATAAAGTGATGTTCACTTAACTTCTTTTTTAAGTTAAGTCAACTTATCACTTTTTACAGTATATGTAATTCTGTTACATGTACAGTATCTCACAGAAGTGAGTACACCCCTCGCATTTTTGTAAATATTTTATTATATCTTTTCATGTGACAACACTGAAGAAATGACACTTTGCTACAATGTAAAGTAGTGAGTGTACAGCTTGTATAACAGAGTACATGTGCTGTCCCCTCAAAATAACTCAACACACAGCCATTAATGTCTAAACTGCTGGCACAAAAGTGAGTACACCCCTAAGTGAAAATGTTTCTGTTCTCATCAGGACTGACTGACTTTCTGGAGTTTTCCAGATCTGACAGGAAGACAGTTTTATCATGAATATTTTGAGATCTTCTGAGAGAACGGCGATCATGGCTCATGGACGTGGTTGAAATGTGCGAGGAGCCAATTAACGTTTAGTGACTCATGAGAGACGAAGCATCGCAGCGCCCAGAATAACTCTGTTAATATGACACTGGAGTTCATTACAGACTCTCATTTAAATAATGAATCACTTCTGAGTCAAACGAACTGATTGGTTATAAATCAGGCTAAGAAACAGTCTTCAGAGACAGAAACAGGAGGGTCGTGCATTAAAAACCCATCTTCATGTTCACATGTGCTCATCGTGACGCTGGTGAACAGGTGAAAGGACAAACCAGTTCAGCTCTTATTGTTTGTGTTGAACACACTGAGATCTGACCTGAGATCTGGAGGTAAAATCATCATCACACACACACGCACATGCATTAGAAGGTCCATGTGTGTGTGTGTGTGTCCATGTGTGTGTGTGTGTGTGTCCGTGTGTGTGTGTGTGTGTGTGTGTGTGTGTGTGTGTCCGTGTGTGTGTGTGTGTGTGTGTGTGTGTGTGTGTGTGTGTCCGTGTGTGTGTGTGTGTGTCCGTGTGTGTGTGTGAGATGCTCTAATGTGTCTCAGAGGGGGTAAGATTGTGTAATGTCTGTCTCACACACACACACACAGAGTTATTGATGAAATCCGAGTCCTTGTCTTCAGTCTGACAGCAGAACCTCCTGCTCATTGTTTTTCTGCTCATTTCATTGTGTTGTGTTTCACTGCGTGACGGTGTATTATTTCACCGATTTGTTTCTTGTTTGTTTCAGTAACATCTTAAAATCCTCTTATTTCCAGAATCTGATATGAGTTCTGATATCTAGAGAGCAGACACACTCGTGTATAGAGAGAGAGAATTTAATGATGCAGACACACTATTTTTATTTTGTTATTATGTTATTTATTTATATTACTCAGAAGTGATCTAAACTGGACAATACTGCTATTTTGGGACATCCTCATTTGTAAAAACAGTATAAAAATAAGTACAGTTTTTATTTAAACTGTAAAAATGCTAAACTTTTCCTGTTAATCTGTGGGTTACGGTTAGTGCTTATAGTATAACTAGCTGTATATGTATATGTGTGTGTGTGTGTGTGTGTGTGTGTGTGTGTGCATGTGTAAGTGTGTGTGTACTAGTTGTCCTCAGAGATGGAACATGATGTCATTTTGTCATCTGTTAGTGTGACCTCCCTTCTCCTGGATGTGATTGTTTGGTGAAGGTTGTATGATCTCTGTCTCTTGTTTTCTCTGACTCTTTCTCTTTCTTCGTCTGCAGTGACGGTGAATCCTGAGAGATCGTTGTCTCGTGTCTCTGGAGTGCCTGATAGCATCTGCGCTCTTCATTCTTGATGTTTTTTGTGTAAGTCCTGATGGTGCAGGTGCAGCCGGTCATGTGCTTTTGAAGAACACACTGATCTGTGGGCGTGGCCTCACGGAGGCTGATGGGCGGGGCTAATGAACACACTTGTGTGTCACCTGACCCCGAAGCAGCCTCTCATTCAGACGGTGTTTCAGTGTAACGTCTAATGATCCAGAAGCAGCACTGACAACAGCAAACAAATAACTGAAGACTACAGAGTTTATGAAATGCTTTTATTAAACATTCTCCAGGATTTGGACGTAGCCCTGGTAACGGTTGGTGGGAGTGGCTTTGACTTGCAGTGGGCGTGGCTCTGGGCATCGGGTGGGCGTGGCCACAGATGCTTCTATCTGCAGTGAGATCAGACTGATGGATGCATATAACACACAGATCAATGACAGTCTGTATCCGGCCGAAGCATGATGGGAAGTAACAAAGCAAACAGGAGGTTTTCTCTGGAAAGCTCAGGGTGAGTGTGTCTTTTTCAGTATTGTTAACTAAAACATTTAAAAATAAAATTATATATATATACATATAAAATTTGAGTGAAAATGAACTTAAAAAATAGAAATATGTACATTTAAGGTTATATACTACAGGCTAAAACAGAGTTGTTTCATAAATCTATTAGTTTGAAGATTTTGGGTTATTTGGATTGGATTTTCATAAAGTTTTGTTTTGGACTAGTCAGTGGAAAGAGAACATCCAAAATACACATTTAAGAGTTAATTTTATTGCACTTTATCTATTTGTGTCTGTAGATTTAAATTCCAGTCTATATATTTAAAGAGTCTTTTTCTCTTACATTCACCAAACTTTACAGTTTTATTCCTCTCTATATTCTGAAGGTTTGTTCTTATATGATTCACACTGATTTATACAACATTTTACTCCTAAAAACCTGGAGAAAAAGTGTTTGTTTTCTGTCTGTTGACAGTATTTATGGAGTGATAAAAAGAGAAATCCAAAATCTCTAATACTCTAATATGACGACAAGAATTATGAACCTGGATTTATCCAGTCTTCAGATTTATGTGCTGGAAATTATATTTGATTAGATAATGCCTAGATAATATCTTTTAGTTATTTTTTAACCCTATTGACTGATTCTTGCCTTAAGTGCTAAAATTACTAAAGCTGAAACTTAAATTAAAATAAATAAAATAAAACTCTGCTACAAATGACAATTGAGGAAAGCAAAATTTAAAAATGTTAAAAAATTTTAAGGCAAACAAATTTCTTTTAAAATCAATGCTCATAAATAAATAAATAGTATATAATGAATATGAAAATATCACTGCTTAACGAGCACAGATCAGTCCTAAATGATCTTCACATTCAGACAAACGTATGAATAATCAGATACACAGTCATATAGTTTATATATGTGTTAGATTTCATTGCTCATTTGTACCACGCTGAGTTCTTTACCACGGTAAACGCTTGTCCTTCATCCTGACATTCACTCCTCACATATAAACCATTACATGTGATTATTCACACAGCTGTCGCTTTCAGTCACAGTTGCTGATCTGAGGAACCATATATTGTTTATTTTTATGAATAGAGTATAATTTGGTGAACTTTTGTGTAGCATTATTATCAGAAGCTGCAGTATATAATGAAGCGGCTCACGTTCCAGGACAGCCTGACAGTTACCGGAACATAATTTCATGAACTTCATTTTATACATATTTCTTATTCATGTGTCCTTTTGCAACATATTTTTATAACTTTTTATCATAAAAGATGTCTATTGCAGTCGATGCATATCTTCAACATGGAACAGATTTTCAGGATTATGTAAATAATTGTAGATATTAATAATCAGCGCAGGTAAAGTGTTGGTTCAACTGTCCGTGGTTGAAGGGTTTGTTTGCACGAGTGATCGCAGGCGTGTTAATCAGGTTTCCACAGAGGCTCATTAGACCGGATCAGAGCAGGAACCAGTTCAGCCAGTGTGTCTTCAGTCAAACCCATTCTGAGTTTAGAACAGCTTCCGGCAGATGAAGCTCGTCTCAGTCTGTCTGATGACTGAAGCAGGACAGTGAGCTTCTCTGAGAGAGTATCTCAGGTAATTTTATGAAATGATTAGTGATGTGTGATTAAGAGGCTTTTCTGGGATTCGCTGTCGGCTGCTGTATAAAGTCACTGTTGTTTCTCAGAAGGAATGCAGATATCATCTTTGAGTTTGAAGTGTTTTCAGTATTTCACTTTCATTATAGACAGAGTAACACGAGGTCTGAGACGTTCACTGTCAGTTAGTGTGCAATGAAATACATCAGCGCTGCTGTGTTTCATTTGCAGGTGAAGATGTGAGCTCATATAGTCTCTGTAGGGTCGTATGTGACTGTAGATGTGTGTTTGAGTGCAGGTATCAGCTGGAGACCAGCAGAATCACAGCAAAGCAGAAGAACAGCACGCTGAGAAGATCTTCAGACAGCAGAAGCTTCCAGAATCCAGACGAGACGCATCTGGAGCTCCTGGAGAGCAGCGGCAGCGTCTTACACAGGTGAGGCTTCGGAGACCCATTCAATCAGACTCACAAAACTGTATGAGAGCGACCTGGCCAAGATGAGAGATGTCAGATGTCCTTTGTGTGCTGCTCTCCATCAGATCCATGACTATAGAAGAGGAGGGTTTGGCCCGGCCGGATGGATCCGGCGCTCGGAATGTGAGTTTATTCTTCAGTGAAACTCTTCATGAGTCCATCCACACTTACACACGGTCATCTTCACCTTCTGTTCTTTTGATCAGAGCTTCAAGAACCACAACAAAACCTTCCACAAACTCTTCCCTGAGATCCCGCAGACGGAGGATCTGGAACACGGTGAGCAAAATAATCAGCAGTGAGATCTCGTTAACATCACAGGTGTTTCTCACAGAGAGTAAATATTGTCTTCTGCTTCTCAAAGTTCCTCCTGAAGAACCTCAGGCATCTCAGATGTGTCTCCTCTAGCGTTTCAGAAGAGATCGCAATGATGGAAAAATCCAAAAATAATATCTCAAAGCTATGAACAAACGTTCTTCCAGTAACAATAATAGAACAAGTTCTCTGGTTTTAACAATGTTCTTCAAACGTTAGCACAAAAACATTACTTATACATCGTTCATGGAAGGGAAATATTTTTCTGAAGTGTTTTTGTTGGATGTTTGTCTAACATTTGTAAAATATTGCTACTTGTTTCAGAATTTGCAGAAAACATTTTCATAACTTCATAGAAAAACGTTCGTAGAACATCTTATTGTTAGCTGTCCGAGATATCAGTATTAGCTCAGATGTTTGTCATGTTGTTTTATAGCTCTGTATTCTTACTGAACGACAACTACTGACTCATATGGGTCTGTTTTTACTGATTTCAAATATTCAGAATGAAACTATCAGATGAGAACAAATACAACTGACTTGAATAATGACTCTATCGTCTTCTGTTGAGCCCAAACTGAGCTTGTTTTATAATTGATGAATTTGACTATATTAACACTGTTATTTTCCTGTTTATTGTGAATCTGCTTTGAAACAAGGCAGTAAAATGATCAGATCAGTTAGTGATGGTGAGCTACACACCAGACAAAGCTTCTGAACAGTGAGATTTATAATGTTTTAAAGAAGTCTCTTCTGTTCACAATCCTGCATTTATTTGATCCAAAGTTCAGCAAAAACAGAAATATTTTGAAATATTTTTACTATTTAAAATAACCGCTCTCTATTTGAATATATTTTCAAATGTAATTTATTCCTGTGATTTTTAGCATCATTACCCCAGTAACATGATCCCTCAGAAATCATAAAAATAATTAAAGGCTTACATTTTTAAGTTGAACAGGTGGGAATTGTATAAAGCGCTATAGAAATGAATGATACTTGATTTGAAAGTAAAGCAGGTCTTAGCATCTGAAGTGAAAGGAGGTTTATGGCACGTTTTATGGTTCTGTTTCAGTGCACAGCTGCGCCCTGCAGAAGGAGGTGATTTACCACGGTAAGATGTACCTGTCCAGTCGCCACATCTGCTTCCACTCGTCTGTGCTGCTGAAGGAAACCAAGGTGAGCTTCTGTTCATGAAGAAAGCACTGAAGAACAGCTACAGATGTGAACATGAGTGATGTGTGTTTGTGTTTCTGTAGCTAATGATCCACGCGTCCAGCGTTCTGAGCATAAAGAAGAAACACACCGCTAAGATCATTCCCAATGCCATCGCCGTCATCACCACAGACGGACACAAGGTATCAATCAATCAACCAATCAATCAACCAATCAATCAATCAATCAATCAATCACTCAATCAATCAACCAGACAGTGACTCTACATCTTCAGCAGGTGCACTGCAAAAAATTATTTTCTTACTTAGTATTTGTGTCTTGTATTCTAGTATAAACATCTAAACATCCTTGAATCAAGATGCATTTACTGGACAGGGAAAATGGCTTAAGATGTCTTGTTTTCAAAAAAAAAAAAAAGAAAATCAAAATTGTGTGAGTTTTTGCTTAAAACGAGCAAAAATATCTGCCAGTGGGGTTAGAAAAGTAATTTTAATTCAGAGGCTAAACAAGATTATTTTTCTTACCCCACTGGCAGATATTTTTGCTCGTTTTAAGCAAAAACTCACACAATTTTGATTTTCTTTTTTTTTTTTTTTTTTTTTAAAAAGACTTAAAATCTTAAATTATTTAATTGTCCATTAAATGCATCCTGAATCAAGACTGTTTAGATATCTGCACTAGAAAACAAGACAGAAATACTTAGTTTTAACATCAAGTACAGAGATCAGATGCTTCTTGTTTGGATCAGTGCTTCCTCTGATCTTCTTGTTGTCGGTGTTTCAGTATCTGTTCGTGTCGTTACTGAATCGAGAAGCGTGTTTCAAGCTGCTGCGGTCGCTCTGTCTACAGCTGCAGGTTTGTGCTTCAAAATACTACTAATAACCATTCAATGACAGTAATAACATCTACAGTTCAGTATTTGAACGCAAGTGTTCTCAATCTGGTGATGGTATTTCAATGTAAATGCACAGAAGTGTGTGTCTAAAGTGAGATGTGTTGTGTTTTCTGTCAGACGGAGAACAGCAGCAGGAAATCCTCCACAGAACACACTCCTGATCTGGAGATCAACACAGTAAGAGCACTTCAGTCTCTCTCTCTCTCTCTGAATGGAAACACACTTTCAGTGCATGGCTCTTTTTTTCTGATTTAATGACCCTTGTAATCGAGTGATGATGTCCTCTGACAGATTTCCAGCCAGTCGAGTCTGGAGGAGAACCGCTGGAGTCCAGCTCTCCAGCGTGAGTCGGATTCATTCATGTGTAACACCGTCTGATGAATCAAAGCTGAGCTGCTCTGTATTCAGTGTGGATTTCTGTTTATCACTCTATAGTTTTATGTAGATTAAGATTGTAAATGGGTTGTTATTGTGTTGCAGCAGAAGTACGAAGCAGCTCGACGCCTCACAGCGAACCCAGCAGAACGGAGAAACACAACACAGGTGAACATCTACACACCTGCACCCCCCCGCTGGACTAAAGCAGCTCTCAGAGGCAGATCAGCCAACCATCACTCAATACACCACCCGTCAAAGATGTTCAGATCTGTAAGGTTTTTAAAGAAGTCTCTTCTGCTCACCAAGCCTGCATTTATTTGATCCAAAATACAGCAAAAACAAGAACATTTACAAATATTTTTACTATGTAAAACAGCTGTTTTCTATGTGAATATGTGTTAAACTGTAATGTATTTCTGTGATCTGCAGCTGTATTTTCAGCATCATTACTGCAGTCTTCAGTGTCACATGATCTTCAGAAATCATAATAATATACTGATTTACTGCTCAACAAACATTTCTGATTATTATTATTATTATTATTATGTTGAAAACAGTTGAGTATATTTTTTTTAGGTTTCTTTGATGAATAGAAAGTTCAGAACAGCATTTATCTGAAATACAAATCTTTTGTAAATTATAAACCCACCAGGTACCACCTCAGAAAATATTTGGCTTTCTGAGTACCACCATAATGACCAACTTTAAAATACAGTATCATAGCATTATGATAAATAAAAATAAAGAATCAGTTTTATTCCTAATAAGAATGTTTATTATTATCAGCCAATTAAAACATTGTAAATACACAGTTTGAACATTAACACTGCACCGTGCTTACTTCCAGGTAAATAAAAAACGTAATTATTAAATTAAAATATATTGTACCTAAAAGTTAAATAAAAACTGTACTTCAGTGTTAAAAAACTGTACTTAAAGATTAAATGAAAAGGTATTGTACTTACCGTTTAAGTACAGTAACTTACAGTTTTTATTTAACTTTTAATAGAATAAAATAAATAACACAGGCTGTATGTGTAGCTGCAAGTAACTACAATCAGGCCAGGTGTGCACCGAAGCCAGCTGAAAACACCCAGGTGTGAGCTCTTAAAGGGGCAGCGTATCTTTTATTTATTTTTATAGACGCTGTGGTTGCTATGATATGGAATATCCGCTGAAGTAATATGGCAGGCGCAGTATTCACAATTGTACTGCTGTTGCTGTATTTTGGATCAAATAAATGCAGGCTTGGTGATCAGAAGAGACTTCTTTAAAAACATTAAAATCTTACTGATCAGAAACTGGTGGTGTAGGTTCTAACAACGCTTGTCTAACGTTCCCATTAAGTTATGAAAACATAATTTCTGAATGTTCTCTGAACGCTCACAACATTCGGTTTTCTAAACATCTAAAAATGTTGTTTGCTTATTGGAACATTTGTTTTCATAATTTTGCAAACATCATGAAGATCTTCTCTGAATCTTCTGAAAGAAATAGTAACGTTTAAAAAATGTTAGATGAACATCCAAGTAAATAATTTAATGTATAAATAATGTTTAAAAAGCCTCATTAAAGACCAGATAACTTTGAACTTTCTGTTCAGATCTTGCCAGAGCTTTCTGTTATTAGCTGTGAGGAACGGATAAGGAGTCTGCTGGTGTTTCCTGATGTTCCTGTGTTCTCTGATCTAGCGGTCTCCTGGGTAACCATGGTAACAGAGGTGGTCAGCTCCATTCTGTCGTCCAATGAAACGCAGCGCCTGGACAAACTGCTGCTCTTCTATGTGATCCTGTGAGTACAAGACCTCCATCTGCTTCTCACACACTTCTCTTAAACAGAATCAAATGAAGCCATCAAAGGAACTCTGGGTTCTGCTGCGGCTGAAGTTTGTTCACGATCCTGTTTGGCTTCAAAGCTCGATGTCAGCATATTAAAGTGACTGTGAGACGAAAGAAAATGACATCAGAAAACACATAATGAATCGCAGCCTTTGCTGTTTGAGCAACAGATCCTTCAGGGGTTTGAAAAATGAAGTAAAGTGAATTAAAGACGTGGCGCTTCTGCAAATATCAGACATTTAATGAGTTCCAGCAGCTCGGAAACACACTGATGTTCAGAGACGCTCGTGTCAGATCCTCTAGAGGAATAGTTCAGCCAAAAAAGAAAATGTGTTCACGCTCAGATCATCTGAGATTAGGATGAGTGTGTTTGTTCATCAGGTTTGTAGAAATGTGTCTCTGCATCAGTGTCTCAGCAATGGATGCTCTGCAGTGAATGGGTGCCGTCAGAATGAGAGTCCAAACAGCTGATAAAAACATCACAATAATCCACACCACTCCAGTCCATCAGTTAACATCTGGAGAAGACTAAAGATCAAACTAATCCAGCATTAAGATGTTTTTAACTCAAATACATAGAGTCCATAATAACGCAATGCATCTCCTGTTGTCTCTCGCATCAAAATCCAGCCACATATTAGTTTAGAGCTGTTTTGTCTTGTAAACGCTGCTTGATCTGCAGATTTCTCTCCTGATTCAGACCAGAACACTTTATCACTGGAGGAAGCGTTATTATGGACTCTATGTATTTTAGTTAAAAACATCTTAATGCTGGATGTGTTTCAGCTTTTATCTTCTCCAGATGTTAACTGATGGACTGGAGTGGTGTGGATTATTGTGATGTTTTTATCAGCTGTTTGGACTCTCATTCTGACGGCACCCATTCACTGCAGAGCATCCATTGCTGAGACACTGATGCAGAGACACATTTATACAAACCTGATGAAGAAACACACTGAAGGTGAGCACATTTTCAGCTCATTTCCATGTTTGGCTGAACTTTTAAAGACAATGAAGTGAACAGACTGAGATCAGCTGGTATGCGGTGGATCAGGAAAGTGAATATTAATCTGATGTTCAGATAGACCTGATCATCATCGCAGCACACAGCTGCAGCTTCAGTCATGCTGAGGTTTGATGAAGCAGGATCTGATCTGACGGGTTGACTGTGATCAGAGCTGTTCGGATCACTGAATATATGATCCATCTGATAAACGCTGCTTCTGTCTGATGTGTTCATGTCTCTGTGTTGGTTTATGGTTATGTTTCTGTGTAGTGTGATTCTTCTCCTGTTGTCGTTGGGGTACATCGGTCTGCGGATCGTGGCGCTGGAGCAGCAGCTGAGCATTCTGGGATCGATGCAGAAACAGTGAGTTCATCTGAATAATAGCCTCACATTAATCTATAGACAGCAGAGACTTCCAATCCTGTCATCTGATTGGTCAATCGCTCATGATTCCCGGAGACGGTCTGCTGTTCTGTACCGATGATTATTATCCACCTTGTTTTTCAACACAGAAGAACGCTATTTAGTGACACTGTGGGCAAATAATTAGAAGAATAACAACAGTAAAATCACTTAAGCAGTTTATGAGTATGATAATATTATAATAATATATGACCCTGCAGCACAGAAGCAGTCATGAGTAACACAGGTATATTTGTAGCAATAGACAACAATACACTGTATGGATCAAAATTATACATTTCTCTTTTATGCCAAAAATCATTAGGATATTAAGATCATGTTCAATCAAGATATTTAGTAAATTTCCTACTGTAAATATATCTCAACTTCATTTCTGATTAGTAATATGCATTGCTAAGAACTTCATTTGAACAACTTTAAAGGAGATTTTCTCAATATTTAGATTTTTTTGCTCCCTCAGATTCCAGATTTTCTAATAGTTGTATCTCAGACAAATATTGTCCGATCCTAACAAACCATACATCAATGGAAAGATTATTTATTCAGCTGATGATGATGCATGTTTTGTGCTCACATATGAAAACAAATACCAGTTGCAACATCAAGAAGCAGAACAGACTTTTTTGTGCATTTTATGCAGATAAAATAAATAAAATTGGCTGAAGCTGAAAATGGCTTTTAAAAATTAGTTGGAAACATAAAGTTATGGTTCTTTTTGAAAAAACACAACAACAAAAAACAAACATACATAAACAACAGAATTCAAAAGAATCATTTGGTCACCATACATAAGTTATATTAACCCTAACTCTAACATCACATGAAGTCTTGAACACAATTCATTTTTCCCAGTATTGTGCGTATGTTTCCACCTGTAGATGTAAAACATGTATTCTCTCCATGTTTTGAATGTTGGTCACAATATCCATCGAGTCAGTCTTTGCTGGAGGTGTTAGCCTTTTCTGCTCCAGATTGAATTCTGCAGTTAAAATAAACTGAACTCTGTCTGTGCATCGCTTCAAACTGTTTATAATCTCTGGGTTTTGTGAATCCTGTGATTGCTGCCGCTTCAGAGAGTCAATGATAAGTGAATGAAAGTGCAGAGCGTGTAAAGGCCAGTGAATCAGAAACCTGGAGACGTGATGAACGTCTGACAAACCTGTGGGGAGACCTACAAATGATCTTCATTATTTTGCTATAAACATTCTAGAAGATCACACAAACCGCCAGAACTGGTTGAATTAATGACATACGAGAGATGAGTTTCTGCTGTTATCTGCTCAGATGAACCTGATTGTGCTGCAGAACGCTGCGCTCTGATTGGCCAGTGTAATATAACTCCGCCTCCACACGTGTTTCCAGCAGAACACACTGCATTTACAACAATAACTCAACTAAACCTGTCATGATTGGCTTTGGGTGTGTTTGACAAGCATTCTTCATTTATAAAGACACTAAATGTGTTATATAATTGACAAATATGCTGACCAAAACTGAACTGAATATTTTTTAAAGATGCTTTACAACAGAATTGGGATTTAATGAAGTTTGCATCATTGATTTAATGTGAAAGCAGCTTTGAAATAATCTGTTGTATAAAGTGCTTTTTAGAAATAAAGATGACTTGATGGCACAACTGGCTAAAGACAAACTCTAAGACCGCTTTCACTTTAGTGTTGGTCTTGTGTGTGTGAAAGGTGTTCATCTTCCTCTTCCTCAGGAACCAGGAAACGTGAGAAGAGCGAGAGTCCTGGAGATCGGTGAGAAGGATAGCAGAGCTTTATGGTTCAGATGGAGCTTCAGAGACACACAGACCCTGGATCAGTCGAAGCTGTGAGAGAATCGAGCCGCAAGCGAAACACACACATTACTGCTGCTCAGATGGAGACTGTGTGAATCACTGACCTTATCATTTAATCTCTATATATCATATACTTTATCCTACACTATAAGATCAGATGTTTGAGCTCAATATTCAGATTATAAACGCTGGTGTTTCTGATCTGTCTTCTTGCCTTGCTTTGTCTGATTACACTATTAGATCTGAGATGTTTATAGTGTTTTATATAATATTATTTTTGTTATTATTAACTGCATTCATTCTAATAATTATAACTGTATTTATTTTGAGACATGTAAAAACAATAAAGTATATTTCTGATGGGTGTGTGTGAACAGAACTGGATCTGTGTTGAAATCCGTTTCTTCAGGTGTGATGTTAGGATGATGATGAAGTATCTATCCCCAGAACAGCTGTCAGATGATTGAGCAGCACAAACTATCTAAAGTCTATGAATCACATGAAAAAGAAGAAGTTCTGGTGTCTGGAGAGTCTAAATGTGATCATTGAAGTCTCTTACAAACACTGTCAGATATTCATGATGCATCTTCCATCTCATTAACATTCTTATAGAACAGAAATATAACATTTCACAACAGCAGCAGTGATCACAGACAATGACATGCTGTTTACTATATGCTCAATTATAAACGTGTTTATGATAGATAGTCTTACAATATAAAAAGTAACCAGGGCCGTACGCAGGTTTTTATAAATTTGAACATGATTTCATATTGCTTGGCAAAAGGAATATTTGTGGCATCTGTAAAGGCCCTTCACAGCCGAAGTGAAATGAGCAGTGGTGAAGACGGCCGGCAGGCGGCGCTGTGAGCGCTGCGCTTTAATCCTCATCCGCGCTTCAAACCACAGAAGAAGAGCTGCTTCACAACAATCAGCGCGATGGAGTCCAGTGAAGCAGGTAAAATACCCCTGAACACGATCAAATATCCTCACAAACACTGCTTTCTCTCACTTATGTGCGTCTGACTCGGTCTTTGACTCAGTTTGTTGAGATGATGTGTGTTTGGATTGTTTTGATCGATTAGCCGCTTCAGTGCTAGCCCTCACAAACCAAAACAACACTTATGTTGTGTTTTATTAGCGATGTGTGGAATAAAAAACACCATATCAGAGCTTTATATTCTCAATTTCATGCTGAAGAATTCTGATATCCCTCTGTATTTACTTTAAACTATAGTCTCACTTCATTGTATTCTATATATGGGTGAATTCTATATATATTGCATCTTTTCTAAACATGTTATACAATCTTAACCTTAAAGTACTTTTTTATAGCAGTAGTGTTCTCCAATTGTCATGTCAATAAAGCGGATCTGAAGCTGAATTTATTGATTAGGGATATAAATATGAGAATAAATCTCAGGAAAACACATAGACCCCCCCCCAATCTTTTTAATTGCTAATATTTGTTCTGAAGAAAGATAGACATGTATAGAGATGAAAGCCAAAATATTAAATGTCATGTGTCCTTGAAATGTAAGATAACAGAAGAATGTTATTGGTCTGATGTTCAGTGCAGTAGTTCTGACAGAAGTAAACGAGATACATCTCTAGTTTCAAAAGAAACTAAAAATCATATTTTTGCAAAGTGACCCATATTTGATTTTTGACCACTGAAAATGTGTATAATTTAATGATTTACCCCTGGAGCCATATTAAAATACCAATATAGAACCATATAGGGCCTTAATAATGAAGCCAAAAGGAAAGTTTGTTAAGACCCAATAACTAGAAGGGCATGAAGATATCTTTAATGCTTCTTGAGTTACAGGCATGCAAACTTTGGAGAAAAAACTTGTGAAGTACTCTTTCTCCATATATGAATGGTCACATTGGCCCATAATGCAGCAAAGATTGCTAAAGTCAACAGATTTTACTAACAGGCTTCCAGTCTCTGTGTCAATAACATTACGATGCTGCTATCTTTCTGAAGGCTCCTATAATTTGGCTCTGAATCTCAGGTGAAAACTGCTATTTTGACCCCCCTTTACAAAATAGTGGATTACTCCGTAAATATTCATCCATGACATTTAATATTTTGGCTTTTATCACTATACATGTTTATCTTTCTTCTGAAAAACTATTAGTAAAATCAATCATTTGAGCCAGGGACCTCTGGTTGATTTGACACAATGACCCGTCTAGTGTTTCGCACAGGTTTCTGTGAGGATTTGTTTAGGGTTAGGAGACAGAACATCATTCACCTGATATAAAAACAATGGATGTCTATGAGATGAGATGAGTAATATAGTGAAGTAAACACGTGTGTGTGTGTGTGTGTGTGTGTGTGTGTCTGTGTCTCAGGTCGTGGCGGCTGGAAGACTCATCAGAAGAGTAAACTGAATGTGATCATGAGACAGGAGGAGCTGATCGCTCAGAAGAAGAGAGAGATCGAGGCCAGACTGAAAGAACAGGCTCAGCGGAAGCACAACCAGGACCAGAAGCTGGACCTGGACCAGAACAAAACCAGCAGGTGACGCACGGCTCTGATCATCAGTACAGTAGAACAGATGTGATCTGTGTGTGTTGATCTGTGTGTGTGTGTGTGTGTGTGTGTCAGTTCTCCTCCCTCAGAGGCATCTTCATCATCATCATCCTCCTCATCATCCTCATCCTCATCAAACAAGTTTGTGAACGATGGCAGTTTCCTGCAGCAGTTCCTGAAGATGCAGCAAGAGAAACCCAGCACTGATGAAGGTTAGTTTCTCACTCTCACACGTCAGGGTTTGCTTTGACTCATTTCTATATGATATAGTTCAACAGTATCTGCACGCCTGCAAATATAATATTCATTTTACAGTTCAATGAACAAGAAGTTAATATATGTTTCTCTGGACCACAAAACCAGTCATATGGGTCAGATTTTGTGAAATTGAGCTGAATAAATAATCTCTCCATTGATGTATGGTTTGTTATGATAGGATAATATTTGTCTGAGATACAACTATTAGAAAATCTGGAATCTGAGGGAGCAAAAAAATCTAAATATTGAGAAAATCTCCTTTAAAGTTGTTCAAATGAAGTTCTTAGCAATGCATATTAAGTTTTGATATATTTACGGTAGGAAATGTACTAAATATCTTGATGGAACATGATCTTAATATCCTAATGATTTTTGTCATAAAAGAGAAATGTATAATTTTGATCCATACAATGTATTGTTGACTATTGCTACAAACAGGGACACACATACTGTTATGTTTTAGACAAACACTCTGTTTTTGCTCAATTTCACCGATGAAAACAGCTGTAAATAAAGTCGTTACAGAAACGTTGTGCTTCTCTGATCAACAGAGGTGTTTGGTTCCTGAATGAATCAGTCGTTTGAATGAATGACTCAGTGACTCACTTATTAAGACACTTAACTCACTATTAGTTTCATATTTAAATCATAGTTTTTAAGTTATTTCATATTTCAGTATTCAAATTATTATTTTAAAACACTAAGCATTACTATTAATATTATTTATGCATGTAATATTATTATGTATAGTATTATTTATGCATGTGTAATTGCAGTGTAAATGCATGTAAATGCTGTGTTAGATGCATGAGAGTTTACTCATTTCGTCTGATTGATGACAGTCTGTAGTTTCTCATTATTTTAACTGAATATATTGATCAAATGTCAGAATCTGATGCATCTTATAAGGTTAGGTTGTGAACTGATTCACTGCACAGAATATGATGAATATGAAAGGTTTAGTCCTAAACCAGCACAGTCACACACTCAGTCTAGTTCTAGTTCTCAACAATAGTCAATACTGCACACCCCCGGTCTTGTCACTATAATTGTAGTATGAGATGTTTTCTCACTGATGTGAAACAAACTCAGAATGTCAGTTTGGAGTGTCGTGAAGTGCTTGTGCTGATGTCACTTCCTGTAGGATCGGCCGGCTCCGCCCCCAGCGCTCAGAGTTCGTCCGCGGCCGGATCTCAGGCTCAGAAGAGGAGCGTTGTGATCGGCAAGCGTCCAGGGGTCAGCAGCATGATCAATCAGTTCAAGAACTACTCTCAGTCCAAGAAGACGGCGCTGCCTGCGGCCCGACCCAGTGTGTTCAGTTCACCTGATGATGAAGACGAGGAGGACGATGATGCAGACTATCTGGAGGTCAAAGGTATCGCACTCTCCACGTTTTGACCAGGGAACGTTCATCTAAAGGCCTCTTGACCAGCATTCTTCCTCTGGTTGAGTTAACATGACTAACTAAAGGACTAGTTTACCCATCAGTGCTTCTGTAGAGCACCAAAGGAGACGTTTAGCAGCATGTTCTCGCTGCTCTTTTACATAAGAGGGACGTGGATTGTTATTGATACTGTGAAGCTCCAAAAGCACCATAAATATTCATAACAGTCCGTATGATTTGCACTATTGCCTTCTGAAGTCACACGATGAGTTGTGTGTGAGGAGCAGACCCACATTAATTACTTTATTAAGTGAGCATGAAGTGGAAATCCACGCTATATACACTGCCGCTCAAAAGTTTGCGATCAGTAAGATTTTTAATGTTTTTTAAGGGAGTCTCTTCTGCTCATCAAGACTGTATTTATTCCATTAAAAATACAGAAAAAACTGTAATATTGTGAAATCTTATTGCAATTTCTAATATTGGTTTCCTATTTTAATATACTTTAAACTGTAATGTATTTCTGTGATCTGCAGCTGTATTTTCAGCATCATTACTGCAGTCTTCAGTGTCACATGATCTTCAGAAATCATAATAATATACTGATTTATTATGAGTGTTGAAACTGTTCAAATTGTTTTTTTGGAACATGTGATACTTTTTTTCTTTCATTCTTTGATGGATACAAAGTTAAAAAGAGCAGAATTTGTTCAAAATAGAAATCTTTTCTAACAATATAAGTCTTTACTATGACTTATAAAAAAATATAACAGGTCCCGGAAAAAATATGAAGCAGCACATTCCAACATTGAGCAGTAAATCAGTATATTATAATGATTTCTGAAGATCATGTGACACTGAAGACTGGAGTAATGATGCTGAAAATACAGCTGCAGATCACAGAAATACATTACAGTTTAACACATATTCACATAGAAAACAGCTGCTTTAAATTGCAGTAATGTTTCACAAAATAACTTTTCTGTATTTTTGATCAAATAGATACAGCCTTGATGAGCAGAAGAAACTTGTAAAAAACATTACAAATCTTACTGATCAAATATACATCTTAATACAGAAGATCTGGCGCTACTTCTGATTAATTATGACTTTGGGTCCTTAGAGTAATTAGTGCAAACAGGCTTTCAAATCTGACACGTGAAGTCAAACTATTGTGAAAATATAATTGATAAATCTTTGCCTGAAGATGAACAGATTTCTGTACACTGACCTGAGAATCATTATTTTCTCTGTTAATATCTCAGCAGTCATGTCTTGTTTGTTTTCTATTGGCTGTTTAGGCAAATGAATCAGTCTTGTGATCAAACGGGTTTGTGATTCAGGTTTGATTGATTTGATCTGAATCATTCCCAGTCGTTTCTCAAACAGTAGAAAGCTACAAACAACAAGATCGCTGCAATGAAAACTCACTCAGAAATGGCTATAACACATTGAATTATTGAAATATTGAAATATAAAGACTGAAATGTGTCCCTGCAGCACAGAAGCAGTCATGAGTAACACAGGTATATCTGTAGCAATAGCCAACAATACATTGTATGGGTCAAAATTATACATTTCTCTTTTATGACAAAAATCATTAGGATATTAAGATCATGTTCCATCAAGATATTTTGTACATTTCCTACCGTAAATATATCAAAACTTCATTTTTGATGAGTAATATGCATTGCTAAGAACTTCATTTGAACAACTTTAAAGGAGATTTTCTCAATATTTAGATTTTTTTGCTCCCTCAGATTCCAGATTTTCTAATAGTTGTATCTCAGACAAATATTGTCCTATCATAACAAACCATACATCAATGGAGAGATTATTTATTCAGATTTCAGATGATGTATACATCTCAATTTCACTAAATTGACCCTTATGACTGGTTTTGTGCTCCAGGGTCACAATTAGTATTCTCTTTTAAAACATACTCCATTAATCTTTATTTACCAATTAAAAAATAATAATAATTACAGTGATTTTTATCTACAGTCCATTGCAGTGTAAGAAACAGACTTGTAAATGCCCTCTATTGTTTGTCTGTGATAAAGCAGCAATGCTCCGGCTCCGGTTTAGCACTAAGATCATGATGAATAAGCTCTCGCTCATCGTGTGTCAGTCAGATTATCAGATCCCAGGACAGACATGCGCTGTGTACAGTGTTTGCGTTATGCTGGCGTTCTCATAGCCTGCTTAAAGTTTCCCCCCCAGAGGACGGAGACCTGCGCCTCGTCATCAACAAGATGGCCGCGTTCGTCGCCGAAGGCGGTGCTGAGCTGGAGAAGAAGGCCAAGGAGGACTACAGAGACGATCCCATCTTCTCGTGAGTTCCTCGTCTGTAGTTTGTAGTTTTGTTTAGTTTGTTGGTGAGCAGTCCAGGTCTTTCAGTTCTGACTCTCTCCTGCACAGGTTCCTGTTTGAGAAGAACAGTAAGGAGTTTCTGTACTACAGGAGGAGAGTGGCGGAGATCAGACGAGACGCGTCGCCTCAGACCGATGGTGAGAAACACCTTTAACAAACACAACTAGTCTAAATGTTACTGAATTTGACCTGATGCTTGGATTGAAGAGAGAGACGATACATTCTCAAACCAGACAATATTTAGGACCCAAACTTTAGCCCGATTCGGACGGTAATTGTTTCTCATATGGACGTCTAAAAATAAATGTACATATCACCTCAGATAAAACTCATGGATTCAGATGGAGATGTATTCACAGAGGAGGAGGGAGTTCAGTGATCCTGCGCACCCGGGTGCACTGTTTAAAAAATCTCCTGTTTAAAAATAGGAAAATACGCGCTATAGTTGTATATAATTATACGCGATATATATCTGGTTATAATACACATTTTAAAATTGTACTGCATACCTGCTGCTGCCATAATAAAGACCCACTTAGAATGTTTACGTGCTTTTCTTCTCTTTCTGTACAACAGTTACCGTACGGTGTTCGGGAGTGCTCAAAAAGGGTTTAAACGCTGAATTTGGAATCGGTATCTTCTCGTAAACTCAGAGATGTGGATTCAGACGGCAATTAAATAACTACACGACCTTGGTGTTTGTCAAAAAACAGTAGGTAATTCGGCCGGGGATTTTCACGGGGGTGGTGAGAGAAAAACACAGACGTCCTGGATTCGGACGGCAATTAAATCACCAACTACCCCCTGAATATGGTGAAAATCACTTACGACCCCCTGAGAAACAATTACGTCTGAATCGGGCTATAGACGGATCGCTGTATAAACGCCTATAAACATCAGTTCTAACGGCAGCGCCATCCTCTGATCCTCTAGTTTTAACGTGAAATAAACATGAATGAACATCTCATATAATCACTCAATCAGTGTTTCAACCGCAGAAGGATGTCATTAAAACATTTAACATTTACCTCAGGCAAGTCATCGGTGTCTACAGCTCGTTATTTCTAGAGAAATGAAGTCTAGTGAAGAGCATTTAGCAGAATATTAGTCTAAACTTCACTATATTTACGTCACCTGTTAGTGATGTCTAACATAATACAGTTAAGTAACATACCATGACAAGTGAGCTATTTTGCTGAATATTCTCACGATATAAAAAGCATTCAAAACACCTACAGAGTGCATTACATTTACTGCATGATTCAGTCTATTAATATATTTAATTACAATCACAAAATTCAAGACACGGGGGGCAGAAAATGTATATATTTATACCACTTAATATAGTTAATCAATTTCACATGAAGAGCGCCGTTTTTGAACCCTTTCCAACAATGACTGTATGATTTTGAGATGTATCTTTCCACACTGAGGACAACTGAGGGACTCATATGCAGCTATTACAGAAGATCCAAACACTCACTGATGCTCCAGAAGGAACATGCATAACTTATGCAAAACTTTTGAACTGATTGAAGATGAGTACATTTTTCTTGTTTTGCCTAAATATCATATTTTTTCATTTAGTACTGCCCTTCAAAAGCTACAGAAGATACTTACATGTTTTCCAGAAGACAAATTAAGTTAAATTTACCTTGATCTTCAAATTCAAAAAGTTTTCACGCCCCGGCTCTTAATGCATGGTTTTTCCTTCCGGAGCATCCGTGAGTGTTTGGATCTTCTGTAATAGCTGCATATGAGTCCCTCAGTTGTCCTCAGTGTGAAAAGATGGATCTCAAAATCATACAGT